>NC_081166.1:4358225-4699475 GCF_012432095.1 Onychostoma macrolepis | reverse complement strand
ATTATCAGAATTTACCTCTTGAGTTCCATCTTCACCTGTTAAAATACTGTACGATTTAAAGCAAAGGTGATTATATGCATGCTTCTGTTAAAGATCATTTTTAAAGTTCTTACAGTGGTAATCTTTCTTCTTTCATGAATATTTGATTGGGTTTACATTCAGGCCAACAACGATGGGTTTCATTTCATATTTCATTGCGATTTTTCCCTGGATACCAGTGCTCCAGAAAACTGATTATCTCTCTATATCAGGACACAGACAACGGTTTTATGCTCATAAGTTTTTGATGATGCTTCTTTATGCATCGGATCCTCCACAAATGCTGTTGAGATTCGTTTATCTCTGAGCAAATCCTGAGAAGTTGAGACCAGCCTGAACATATGTTGTACTGGCTCTGTTCATGCAGGACCATCCTCCTCTTACTAGTATTCAAAATGCATGGGGATATCATGTATTTAAACTAGCCTAGTCTTATATAATGCAATTCAATAAGTTATGATAAAATCATTTAAAGGCAGGTGTTGCCAAGAACAGTCTCATTTTTTTTCCCCAAGGGACTTAATAGCGAGTTATGTAGCTATCCACAATAGGTAACCTTCAATTGTTACCTTAAAGAGCAAATTTTACCTGGTTTAACTCCTAAAAATTTGTTTTGGTTGGTTGATTCAGTAATGCTAAATAACATATTTTGATTTAAAAACAAAAAACATTAATTTACATGAACATTTTTAGGTTACCGTTTTTTTCAGTGCACTGAAAAAAATTAAGATTAACAATAATTATTTCTCATGACAGTCTATGTAATTTCAGCCAGTTTTTCATGTTTTCTGTACAACTGTTCACTGTGCATAATTAAACTTATTATAATGACTTAGAGAAACCCGACTCTGAATGGAGAAAAAATAGTGTTAATGACTTTATTCAGAGTTTAAAGCGCTGAATTGTGGTTTTCCACCCAATTTTACGTCAATAATGTGATGCATTTCCAAATGAAGCAGGATATTTATTGTAAAATTACTTGTTAAATTGACAAACATTAATTGAATTGAAATGAAATTTCAGGCAAGCTAGACCCATCTTACTAAGCTGAAACTAAATATAAGAAATGGCTGGTGTAAACATCAATTTGACCAGATTTCATATCTCACACTATTTCCATAAGCTGAAATGTGTGCCAGCGGGAGGACTCTGATATATCTTACCCAGCAGTCTTTCACTCCAGGAAAGCAGTTCAGTCAACATCTAACAGTTTCTAGCTCTAAAGAGACTTCACAGAAAGAGATTGGATGCTTCTGCTTCTCAACCGGCCACTTCTCGGCAAATGCTGCTTAATTGTAATCAATGAGTTTAAACAGGGTTAGTAGCTCTGGGAATTGAAAAGCACTGCTTAAGGTGTGAGAATAAAAAGAAAGAGATAGGGAGGCCAATTTGGAGCATTTTCTAGTCTTAACACTGCGTTTTATGTAAAATATAAACCCCCTCAGGCATAAGGCTGCATCTGCAGCTCACGGACATTGTGACACACTTACAGAAAAGCAGAGGCTCGATGTTGCTTCTGCTTTTTATTCAAAAGTCAGGAACCCTGACTCTCGCTCTCTCTCTCATGACAAACTCTTACTGTGCAACACTCCATGTGAGCTGTTTCATCACTGGTGCTCTGTTCACAACACAGGTTTGACACACAATGGAAGAAATAATGGGAGAATGAGGGTTTTCTTTCTATTTTTAAGCAAAGGAGTAGTTTTAAAGATATTGAGTAAGACACTGGTTATGTGAATGTGCATTAGAGCCCTGAGTTTGCATCATATTTTTTGTGAGCTGTGCATGACAACCAACGCTTAATGCAACATAATTTATGCCTTATAGACTTTAGTCAACACCATATTTGTGATTCAACGAAAATGAGGCAGCGAGGGATAGTTTACTGTACTTGTTACTTGCATTTGTTGATTGTTCAGCCAAGAAGTCATAGAAATTCTACATTATTTAAAAATTAAACAGTGTAAAATATTATTTAAAAAAATAATATGCATTGCTACCTAGTGGATATAGCATCTTACCTAAAAAAAAAAAAAAAGTTGAGCCAACTTAAGATTTTAAGGTAGCCAGCTTCAGCAGATTTTTGAGTTATCTCAACTTGTCGTTTTAAGTTTATACAACAGAAATTTGAGAATCTCCCACAAAAATGAGTTGAGCAAACTCAAAAATCTGCTGAAGCTGGTTGCCTTAAAATTTTAAGTTGGCTCAACTTTTTTTTTTTTTTTTTTACAGTTCAGATTAGTAAATAGAAAAAGAACAAAAAATGTAGCATGTAAATATTACAGTGGCATTGCCAGTTAAATTGTGAATTATTCATAATATTAGTGCTGTCAAATGATTAATCATGATTAATTACATCCAAAATAAAGGTTTTTGTTTATATAATATATGTGTCTGTACTCTGTATATTTATTATGTATATATAAATACACACAGTCACACACACATACGGTATACATTTTGAAAATATTTACATGTATATACATTTATATATTTATATTCTTATATTTTATATTATATATAAATATATTTAATATATAAACATAACATTTTTTAATATAAATATATACATGCATGTGTTTGTATTTATATATACATAATAAATATACACAGTGTACACACATATATTATGTAAACAAAAACTTTTATTTTTGATCCGATTAATCGCGATTAATCGTTTCACATCACTAATAAATATTCTAACAATTTAAGTCAATGGGAGATTATGGATAGTTGTATGATTAAAATATGTATTAGCAGCATCTACAGTACAATGTGAAAGTATTTATACATAGTTTTAGATACGTAAGATCAAAATATATTTATACAAATATATTTATTACATTTTACTATAATACAGATATTTTGAAATACATTTTAATAAAAATAATTATTGTGAATTAATATGTTAAAATTATGTAAAAGTAATGCAATCCTTTAGAATGAAGGATCTAGAAATCACACAGAACAGAAGGATACTGTAAGATCAACTTAGTTAAACACCTAAATATGAAGGCAATGAAAAATTCCCTTAGATTTAATAATTAAATAAATAAATAATTATTAATTATATGCATTCAATATTACATTATCCCAAAATAATTCATAAGTAATATGCACATCTCCAAAGTTCAAATGTATATGTATATATATAATAAAATGTCAGAGTTGTTTTCCTTGCAAAACATACCGTTACAATGCTAGGGCGTAGTGTGTCTGGTTCCTCTATGATATTATGGTATTTTTTTCTCATTTTCATTAGTCTGGTCACTAATGAAACAAGCTTCACGATTTGAGGTATGTTGGACCAGTTACATGACCAAGTTTAGGGGATTTCAGCTGTGATGATCGAGATCTTCTGCATTATGTGCCAATTAAAGCAGAATGTCCTTGTGAGATCCGATGAGGGACAGGCAGAGAGATGGGTTTATGCTCAGAGGAAGGCTGTGTGCTACAGACGGGCAGCTCATTAAGGTCTGGCTAAGTGTTCTCTGCTAATTTACATAGATTAATTAGTAATGCATGGACGCAAGGTTTGAAACACTGCAGCCGCTGAGCGCTTACTCAGTGCACTGTCATGCAACCTTTATTTTGCTTTTCCACTCTCTCGCTGCTTCTCTTTCTGTTGCTCACCAACTATCTCACTCTCCTCGGCCTGTTTATACATTTCTCTCACACATGCCTGTCAGATCAATCCATCCATCCACATCCCCACACTCACAGTCTTCCATGAGAATACACATTAAAAGGTGACAGGCAAAGTTACCCCTCTTGGCACATGTCACATCTGTTTCTGCCCCCTCTCGGTGACTAAAGTCACTTTCTGTTGAAGAATCCATTGGAGGGTTTACAGGAGGGTGTGTTTGTCAAGGCACAATCTAGACAGTTTATTTTGCGTTCTAGTGTATTCAGAGGAATAGTTCAGCCGAAAATGAAAATTTGCTGATACTTTACTTACCCTCAGGGCATCCAAGATGTAGATGAGTTTGTTTCTGCATTGGAAAAGATTTGGAGAAATTTAGCTTACTCACCAATGGGTGCCAACAGAATGAGAGTCCAAACAGCTGGTAAAAACATCAAAATAATACACAAATTATCCACACGATTCCAGTCCATCCAATCGGTCTTATGAAGCGAAGATTTGTAAGAAACAAATCCATCATACTGGACAAAAAAAGTCCATAATCCATTATATCTTCCAGTGAAAAAGTCCATCCACATTTTCTTTACACATCAAAATCCACCAACATATTTGTTTAGAACTGTTTTGGCTTGTAAACAGTGCTTGCCTGTGCATACTTCTCTTCTGATTCAGACGAGACATATTTTTCACTAGAAATATTATGAATAGAATACTCCTATTCTAGCCAGAAAGCAATGGTTTTAAGTTAAAAATGTTTCAAAAATGGGTTTGTTTCTTAAAAACGCACTGCTTTTTACTTCACAAGATGTTAATTGATGGACTGGAGTGGTGTAGATTTCTTGTGGATTATTGTGATGTTTAGATCAGCTGTTTGGACTCTCATTCTGATGGCACCCATTCACTGGAGAGGATTCATTGATCTGATGATTGGATCCAAACCGGTTTTGATGAACTATATTTTGGATGGCCTGAGGGTGAGTACATTTTCATTTTTGGGTGAACTATTCCTTATAGAAACATGACATTCATAACCAGACAGAAGTTTATGGTCTTATGCTTATGGTTGTTTAATTTGTGTTTATATGCAATCCTGTGGTGGCTTATTTTGTGGCACAAGACATAATAATTTTTCTACGGACTTCATCTCATTATCTGATTTCCATTCCATCTCTCTCAATATTACGAACATAGGTTCTAAAAAATTCAATATGCTATTGATTTCTTTATGCCGTCTGGCAGGATGTTCCATGCGTGAGCTCTCAGATGTTCAGCCGCTGACGTTTGAAGAGCAACCTTGAGATCTTTCATTTCCCTCACATTGGTTTGTTCTGGACTGTTCTGCTTGCGTGCCCTTATTGATCTGTTGACCTATACAGTATTCTTCTAATTCTGGGAAATACTTCCTAAATTGATGTGTGCTGCTATTAAAACGGATCACAGGAAGTCTCGTCCCCTGCGAATTATATGCAGTCACTTTGAGAAGGTACCAATTAAAAGCACTGAGAGATTTTAAAAGCTAAAGTCACGTTAAATGCTGGGAGTGCTAGTGAATTTGTGCTGTTTGTTGGCACAGCGAGCGGTATAGGATAATGCTAGCAATTTCCTCTAGAAGCACAACAGCTCTTCTACCATGTGATGTCTATAATTTCAGCTCACATAATAGGAGATGTACAGCAGGTTCTATAAAGGTTTCTGGAAATGTGTGTGGAGAGCAACAATGCACAGAGGTCATCAAACTAACGCTTACAAGATGAGAGGCGAGACATATTCCTCCATTCACAACTCATATATATTCCGTAAACAGCACTGTCTACAAGTGCACCTGAATTTGATGTCTTTCAGAATTCAATAGATAATAGTTCTGTATTTCCATAAAGACAAAATTATGACTTGAGAGACACAAAGATAGAGAGAGACATATTCAAATGATACTGTACCATATATTTGCAAACATTACCTCGATATGCATGCACAACAAATATTGCTGTTCAACAGAGGAAAAAACAGACATATTCAGGACATTTGCAAACATTTAACACTACAGTTCCTCAAAAATCACAACCCTCAAAGGCTTTACAACCTATAGTATATCTAAACGATACTGAATTTCTTCAAAAATAAATAAATAAAAATAAGCTACTAAATCTATAGCAGTGAATACAAAACATTAAGCATAACCAGTGTTGTCTAATTCCAAAACGAATGACTCTAATGAATCCAGTTCTTCAATATGAATCAAAAACATACAATGCAACCAGTGTATTCTGATTCCTAAATGAATGACTCCTATGAGCCAGTTCTTCAAAGTGAATCAAAAACATAAAACAACCTGTGCATTCTGATTCCTAAATAAATTACTCTTATGCGCCTGTTCTTCGAAGTGAATCAAAAACATATAACACAACCAGTGCATTTTGATTCCTAAACAAATGACTCTGATGAGCCAGTTCTTCGAAGTGAATCAAAAACATGCAATGTGATTTGTGAATTCAGATTCCTGATCGTCCACACAACAGTTTGCAAGATAAAGATGCACTTAATCAGCTACGTTGCATGTACACAGTCAGTCATGATTAATTTATTCTGCAACCAAAAGTGTCTGGTAACAGGAGGTTACTGAGATAAAGCTAGTAGTGTTCTGATGGTCATGTGATCTCAGTCTGTTCTCATGAGACCACCCACTCCATGTAAAATAACACAGCTTTTTTAGGCTACTGATATGACGGGAGTCTTCATCTCAAGTGAGAGTAAATGATTTAAAAAATTTCCACATGCAAAATTCCTTTCCTTAGGTATAAAAGATATTTAATGCGGAAAAATTACAGAATGCATTTTTAATCTACGAGCAACCTCTGAAAAAATAAAAAAATAAATAAAAATACACGTCTGAGCAGACATTTAAAAACAGACATTTTGTCCCTTTTTCTCCACCTTGCTTTATTTTGCAGCCATAAATAGCAAATTTATCCTGCTCCACAACAAAACGTAATAGCTGAATTTTCATTCTTTATTCATGGTTGTACTTTACTTCTAAAATGAAGCACTGGGGAGAAAAACGCTTTCATTCTCACAAGAAACGTCACTGGGGACCTTATATAAGTGTTGTCCTACGGAGAAAAAAAAGGGAGAAAAAATCTGTGCAAAATCTTGGGATGTGTGTACATGTGTGCACATACTTGCCCTGTTCAAAGCAAATGCAATTGCTGTCTTGGATGAAATGCAGATTTTAGATGAGAACAAGGACAAGATTTACTCATAAAATCACATTAGAAACTTCATCAAGGTTGACATGTTTCTTCAGCAACTTTTTGCTAGATTTTTTCCTTGACTTTCTAAACACCTACATTACCTGAAAGTCACCATTCTTCACACTCATGCCTTTTTCACAGTTAGTTTGGGAACATTCACAGCACAAGCCAGAGATTTTCTACTCAACACGCTTTTTAACAGGTGTTCTGAGTGGTCTAAACTGGCAACACTTCTAGAATGACCAACATGAATAAAACATCCTAACTCTGCATGCTCATCAGAAATATTTTTAAAGGTATTCCTGTTGCTCAAGCAGCAGCAGTGACAAGGTCATGGGTTTGATTCCCATGAATGTGTGAACTGCTAAAATACATTCTGCCAAATATATGCAAAAATAAATGAATAAAAAAGGCAAAAAGCAATGCTATAGCATAGGTGGTGCTTTATAGGTAAAGGTAAAGCAAAATTTTCTGTGAGTGGAGTAAAATGCCAATTCATAATAGCAAAAAAGTGAGGTACCAAACAGGATACAGAATTTGAATTGCAATTCAAATTTGAATTTGAAATTCAAAATCATCTAACAAATTTTAACAAAAAAAAAGACAAACTTTGTTTATAAGATAGATAGACAGATAGAACGATAGATAGATAGAATGATAGATAGAACGATAGAACGATAGATCGTTAGAACGATGGAACTATAGATCAAACGATAGATAGAACAATGGAACAATAGATAGAATGATAGAATGATGGAACGATAGATAGATAGATAGATAGATAGATAGATAGATAGATAGATAGATAGATAGATAGATAGATAGATAGATGGAACGATAGAATGATAGATAGATAGATAGATAGATAGATAGATAGATAGATAGATAGATAGATAGATAGATAGATAGATAGATAGATAGATAGAAGATAGATAGATAGATAGATAGATAGAACGATAGATAGATAGATAGATAGATAGATAGATAGATAGATAGATAGATAGATAGATAGATAGATAGAATGATAGATAGATAGATAGATAGATAGATAGATAGATAGATAGATGGAACAATAGATAGATAGATAGATAGATAGATAGATAGATAGATAGATAGATAGATAGATAGATAGATAGATAGATAGATAGATAGATAGATAGATAGATAGATAGATAGATAGATAGATAGATAGATAGATAGAACAGTAGATAGAACGATAGATAGATAGATAGATAGATAGATAGATAGATAGATAGATAGATAGATAGATAGATAGATAGATAGATAGATAGATAGATAGATAGATAGATAGATAGATAGATAGATAGATAGATAGAACGGTAGATAGAACGGTAGATAGAACGATCGATAGATAGATAGATAGATAGATAGATAGATAGATAGATAGATAGATAGATAGATAGATAGATAGATAGATAGATAGATAGATAGATAGATAGATAGATAGATAGATAGATAGATAGATAGATAGATAGATAGATAGATAGATAGATAGATAGATAGATAGATAGATAGATAGATAGATAGATAGATAGATAGATAGATGGAACAATAGATAGATAGATAGATAGATAGATAGATAGATAGATAGATAGATAGATAGATAGATAGATAGATAGATAGATAGATAGATAGATAGATAGATAGATAGATAGGCAGAGTCTGGGGTTTCTAAACATGCACTACATTCTTAAACACAACATGTGAAAATGAAAAATATCAATATGTAGCCGTAGATTACAGTTTCCTAAAATGTGCAGCTCTGAGTCTTGTGCCTGATGATTCTGAGCAATCAAAAATTCTGCTGTGAAGATTTCCAGGGACACCTTCAGATGTGAGATTCATCCAGATATTTCATGCTTCTCCAAAGGCTTACAGTAGAAGTGTCACAGCTCACAGTCTGTTTGCGAAGCAAACCTCTAAACTCAGGGGATTCTGCCAGTTTGTGCCAGCTCCACAAAACTGGTACAGTATATAATAAATGTCATTTTGTTGGTTGTCTACATGCTTCTCACTGGACATAAGGGTTTTAACCATCGCAAAACAGATTTGCAGAAGTGTAAGACATAAACACAGCCGGAGGAATAAAAAACAGCTACAGGGTATGAAATCTACTGGTTCACACAGCCAACTTTTATCTGTATGCCCCGAAACAACACTCTAAACTTGTTTAGAAAATGTCAATCTGGCAACGTTATCAACTCAATTTGAGATATGTGAGAACATCTGACGTCATTGACATCAAATCTGGCACGACATGTCTTGAAGCTGCAAGTTTGAATGCGCTCGCACAAATGAGATTTTAGAGCTCTGCCTTGCTATCTACAGCCTACATGCAGTAGGCAGCTGCCTTCTAAGACTGAAACTAAACCTCGAAAGCGACCAATTAGGAATGCTCCATTTAGGCAGCAATTCCAAGCATCATACAAATACTGTAGCACTTTTTACACAAAACTTAATTTAGAATTTCAGCACAGTTTGGGCTTTTTAAACATACACTTCAGCAAGATTTTTGAAAAAAATGTTTTTGAAAGAAGTCTCTAATGCTCTCTAACGCTGCTTGTGTTTGATTAAAAACAGTAATATTGTGAAATATTCAAATAACAGCTTTCTATTTAATTGTATTTTAAAATGTAATTTATTCCTGTGATCAAAGCTTCATTACTTCAGTCTTCAGTGTCACATGATCCTCCAGAAAACATTCTAATATGCTGATTTGCTGCCAAGAAACATTTATAATTATAATCAAAGTTGAAAACAGTTGTGCTGCTTAATATTTTGGTGGATTTTCAGGATTTTTTTGATGAATAGAACAGTCCAAGAGAACAGTATTTATTTGCAACATCTTTAATAACATTTTAAATGTATTTTACTACCACTTTTGGTCAATTTAATGCATCCTTGCTAAATAAAGGTATACATTTTACCAATCCAGGCCCATTGAAAAAAAAAATATTCATGTTCTGCAAAATTATATTGTAATTTATTTGTTGTGTATTTTGTGACACTTTCAAAGTGAAATGTCCAGTGAGTGGTGCTAAAATTTGAATGTGGCAATGTTTTATTACATTATTTATTATATGTACTGCAATGTTGCACCGGGTGAGCTACTGAGCAAGTTTACAATGTCAAAAAGCCAAACATATAACGATGCAACCGTCAAAATATATTAGTTTACAAATCATGCACTATGGTAAAAATGTTTTGTGTAAGTAAACACATGAAATAAGTCTATATTTATTGATAATCTGCCCCTGTAATCATAATTAGCGTGAAAAGGAATAAAAGTTATTGGTGTTTAATTGCCACTATGGACACTCTATGAACTCTATGTTTACAGCAGGTATGTTTTTGGAGTTTTGCAACAATGGAGAGGCATGTTTTTTCCAATAAGCCTAGGTTGCCATTTCTTAAAAAAAAAAAAAAAAAACCGAACCTTTGAATGGTAGTGTATTTTATAGGAGAGCATAATTATGGTGCAGCTTTCATAACGGGAACAAACCAGAACCTTAAAATGCTGCCTACCCTACGTAGGCTGCTCACTAGATTGCAGAACGGAGCCCAAGTCATGCAGTTGGAAAAACACAGGTTTGAACTGAAGAATGGTTTGGCTTTGTGAATCACAGCAGATGTGACATTAGGACACACAGGTCTCCTGCAGTTGACTTCAAAAGTGATGAATTGAAATTCTGTCGGTGTAGCAATTCACTGCTCTTGTGTTTTCCACTTCACACACACCGAACTCAAATTCTACACCTATTATAGTGCATGTAGATCTTTGATTGTTTAAATAGCACCAACAAACAGCATAATTATTAAACCATTTGCAGTGTAACAACATGTATAGCAGGAGCATGGAATTTTGATGCATTTACAATGCAATCTGTGAACACAAGCTCTCCAGGTCCTGATGCTGGGCAGCTGAGACAGAGGAATATGCTTCTGTGTGTGTTGATGGATCGAGCTGTGGGTAGAATAAACCTCAGAGAGAGAAAATACGAGAGGTGGAACACACACAAGGCAGATGGCAATTGTTGCTTTTCTATTTATGAGTTCCCAGTATTCACAGCTGCTCCTGTGTAAGACGTTGTCCAAAAAAAAAAAAAAAACAATGCTTTCTTTTCATCTGTTCTTTTTCTCTGTTTTTGCATATGTGTAAACCTGCATTAAATCAAATATGCAGCCTTCCTGTTTAAAGGATAGTTCATGAAATAATGAATATTCTGTCATCAGTTACAGTACTTATGCATTTTCTAAAACTGTATGCTGTTATTTTTCTCTGTAGAACATAAAAGCTGATGTTTGAAACATCTTTTTAACATAATGGCTCTGAAATTGACACAAAACAAACAAACAAAAAAAGTAGTTATTCCAAGTCTTCTGAAGCAATATGGTAATTTTGTGTGAGGAACAGACTGAAATTTAAAGATGCACTCTGTATTTTTCCCCTCATTAATTATATTTTACATAAATAAATGGTTTACACATACAGTACACAACTGTTCAAAAGTAAGAATATTTTTGTGGTAACCATGATACTTTTTTTTCAGGATTCTTTGCTGAATAGAAAGTTCAAAAGAACAGTATTCATTTGAAATATAAATCTTTAGAAAATAAATACTTTCTTCTGCCACCTAGCCAATATTGATTCTTCAAATAGTTCTCCTTTTGTGCTCTATGAAAAAAATAATAATAATAATAACAGCACAATATAAAGGTGAGCAAATAATGACATATTTTTTCTTTTTGGGGTATATTATTCTTGTACATTTTAGAAATTAATCTTACTTCTCTCTCTCTTCGTGATTTTCACAACATCACAAACCTCTCGCTCTCTGCTCTCTTTTTTGCCTATTCAATTTCTGAGAGGGTTCTCAATAAAATCTTGTGACTTTCCCATGAGTCAAGGGTGACAGACACTTTATCAGTTAAAGTCTGTGTGCGAGTCATTGGGACAATCTGACAGCCTGTCAGTTTGCACTCCTGACAGTGCTGCGTATGTGTTTGTGAGAAATGCCTTCGGCTCATTGCATAACTAGACACGGCGCTACCGTGTTGCTGACACATCGCTGTATGAATTAATTTAACTTTTCTAATGTGTGAAGTAAAAACTAAAGCTAAAGAAAAAGTTAACCGAAAAGGCTGTACTATAAAATATAGATGTGAACCAGTTTTGCAGATATTTTCAAGCATATTTTTGATGCCACTAGGGGTATCGCTAGACTTCTACTTACAGTACGTATTTGATATATATATTTATATAAGAAAAACTCCATCAACATCTCACATATGTTCTGTAACCAATTCAGATTCCACATCGACATTACGCAAAGCAAGTTTCACATAACGAAGCTCAACAACTGACAATGAGAGTCAGTTTTTTTAACTGACAGTCAAATGCACACCGTATAATATAAGACAGTGGACATAAATGAGACTGAGAAAGATTTCAGCATAATCTTCTTGTGTGAGTGATGCAGTGAGAACAACCAGATAATATATAAAAAATGAGAACCAAAGACAGAAATGAGGAGGCAGATACTGAATTTCTGTCAGATTAGTCCAGATTGTTTCTGACATGAGTGTTGACAGATGCGGAGCCAATGTTCAGCACTATTTGATTAAAAATAAATAAACTGTATAATTAAAAAAAATTGGAGTATAATCAAAAATCCATATTAAGGGTAAAAAATATGCCCTTATGAGGCAAAAAAAAATGTCCCTGAAAATAAACACCAGGGTGGCAAGTCGTCCCTCCATAAAAAGTCCATTTCTGACACTGACTTAAACAGCCAGCTGCTCACTTCTGGCAATGCCCCATTAACAATTGACTGTTTCTCATGTCTGTTTATGTGAGAAAATGGTTTATCTCTATTGGGGACAAGTTTTGGCTCAAAATATATCAAAATATATAAATAAAAAAGACAAAGCATTCTATGTTAATTGTTAATCAGTAAGCTTGTTTACATAAAAAAAATAAACTAAGAAAAAAAAAATATAATAATAAAATTAGCTTTTAGTTTCGGATCTGTTTTAGTTGTTTTAATACTACAATTGATTGCTTCTGTTGTCCTCATTTGTGAGTGACTTTGGATAAATGCGTCTGCTAAATGACTAAATATAAATATAAAAATATAATAAATTAAAAAATTAAAAAAGCAATGAAGTACAACACTCATTAACCATTTGCAAAGGGTTTGTTGTTGATGAATGGGGCAGTGCCAAATACCTTAAATGTAACGACAAACTCACAACCCTTAAGTCATCTTAAGATAATAATTGAAGTTTATTTAGAGAGAAGTCATAAAAGCACTGCTGGACAAAAACAGCCTCTTAGTTCTAAAAGTCAAAAAACAGCTGACAACTGTCATTAAACACCTTGCACTACTGTCACTAACATTATACTGTTCAAAAGTTTGGGGTTTATGTTTTTTGCAGATTCGACATTTGTTATTAAAAACCCACAATCTTTGACATTTCAGCTTTAACAGTTCAAGTTACCTGACTGGAAAGTAGCTGCCATGTGGCTTAGCCAAGATGGCCGCCAGTTGCACTGACTTCCCTTGGAGGGCCTTTTTTTATTTTTTATTTTTATTTACAAACTTGACATGACTGGAATACACTCATGCCTTTGCCAATTACCCACACTTGCGGTCTTTGCACTTGACCACCTGACTATTAATATGATGTATTTCCTGTATTTGGCCCATGTGTTCAAGTGAGGATGAAGACCACAAGTGTGTGAAGAACTTTTAGTTACCTGATGGGACACACTTACAGTGTTGTAAAAATGCAAATGTTTACATAGCTTTATTTTGAATACTTTGAATACTTTGCATTTTAATATCAACGTCTAAATGTCTGTTCAGTAGTCCCTATAACATGGCACAATTTAATGTATGGTGCTTCTAATTAAGTGATACAAAGTAGTTGCAAATGTTGTACAAAATAAATATCACCACTAATCATCTTTGCACCAATAAAACGTGCAACACTTCTACCAAATTATTTGTAATATTGAATTATTATATTAATATTTTACTTACATTGGAAAGGTTTCCATGACCTCTCGCGAGATCTAGGCAAAACGTCTCACGATTTATATGATGCATGATGGGATACACTAAGCCTCGGATAGCGTTCCGGAGCGGTATTTGAGATAGTGTGGATTTAATGTGCATTAAGGGCACTGCGCTTTGGCGCTTTTATGACCTGGGATAGTCTTGCACACTTACTTCCTGTCACATGCACACACTCCCAAGTGGCCAAGACGCAAGTGTGGGTATTTGGACAAGGCATCACTCAGGAAGTGAACTGACAGCTTTAAAATGTTGTTTAAAATTTTGAAGGCAAACCCATTGAAGAAACATTTAAAGTGCACCAACCTCAGAATTACTGGTATGTTTTGGCCTCTAAACAACAGGTTTATCAGTGTAACTGCTAACAAATAAATAGGTTGTGTTGATTAATAATTGTGATATCTTGTTTAATTAGCCATACTTCAGAGTTTAAATCGACAACATAAACACATTATTCACTCAGAATGGCATAGCATACAACACACCTCAACATCTGCTGAAGTACAGC
This sequence comes from Onychostoma macrolepis, assembly GCF_012432095.1. NCBI lineage: Eukaryota > Metazoa > Chordata > Actinopteri > Cypriniformes > Cyprinidae > Onychostoma > Onychostoma macrolepis. The sequence continues at coordinate 4,684,937 of NC_081166.1, read as the reverse complement.
ACATAGATATATTGTAAAGAATTCAATTAAAAGAGACATACTGAACATTTTCCCAGAAAGGCCACTTGTTTTGTTGGTCAAGTCTTCCTGCATATAAACAGCATGACTATTGATCCTCAGAATTAATCTTAAAGTTTTAAGATTTTCTATTAGTAAAACTCTGCTCTTATGTTATGCTAATACTGAATAGAGATTGATATGTGAATGCTAATGTGCTCATGGCTATGATGTAAATATTAATCTTACTTGCAATAACCTGTTTTTGAAGTTCTGTGTATACAGTATATGTGTTAGTGATGCGCGGATGACGGTTGTATCCGCGGGGCCCGCGGGTAATCCGCGGGTCAGGTGGGTCATGTAATAAAAAATACATTCTAATTAATTGCGGGTGGGTCGGCGGGTGGATGAGATAAATCATTAGTGATGCAAATATTCTCTAAAATATGAACGTGTTTTTAATAAATTTTTTCATCAGGCAGACAGACACGCAGATTTCATTTTTGTGTGTGTTCGCCTGTTCCGAAAGTTGCAGATACAGTGGCATTCCAGATAAAGTTTGAATGGTGTAAAGCGTGTGTTTATGCTATTAAGTAAGTGTAGACTATAATCTGGCCAAAGAAGAACTTTTGTTTTTTAATTAAATGTTCATTTAAAAGCAGCCTATTATCATTGTATTAGCCTGTTACCATTACCCCTTATGGCTCCGACGACGTTTTGTTCCTCCACGCGGTGCCGAATCACATCAGGAGCGTAGCAACTGGATTTGCGAGACCAGTGGCGCCTGCAGTTGTACGGCTGTAGGCTACGCACTGTGCGTACCATGAGCGCTCAGACTGTCCTGAGATTTGCCCAGCAAACATTTCAGCAGTATATTATAGGCCTGTTTGTCCCGTATTTCTGTCGACTGAACCAGCCATGCCATTAATAATGAATGTATCAGTCTTTTGCATGCCAAAGTCAATTTCTGCTTATAAACATTGCGTCAAATAGAAAGAGAATTTATTTGTATTAACATTTATATTTAATTAACAATTAATTTGTAGTCTATTTTACAAATGGGAATACAATGAATTCATGACAATGTTTTACATTCAAGCTACCCGTAAAATTTATAGTGAAAAGTTCTTTAAAATCATCTGGAATGCAATAAAGTAATTTTATAGATGTTTTGCTGCATGGATTAAAAATAGGCTAATAAATAATTCACATATCAGACAAAATTGCGTTGCAGAAAATCCTTAAAATTTTAAGGAAATTCTAAGGAATTCAGAGCAGAGTAACATAAAAATGAGAAGAAGAAAAAATATAATCGGGCCTGTTCTAGGCTTTTCCTTATTTTTATATTTTAGACGGTGATGAAAAATGACTCGCCATCTCATTGGACTTGCCTTTAGAGAGAAATGCATTTTTACGGATTACATAATGAAAGAGTTTTTGTTTTCGACTTGAATTATTTCATTTTAAAGTAGTCATTTAAAGCTTTCTATAGATATATTTATCATATTTGTGACTCAATTCGTTGAGTTTCGGTTCATCATTGTGAAGCGCTCCTATTCAAGAAAAGACGGCAAGTGCATCTGTTTTCCTATTTATTTTAATAAAAGCACAACGTTTTGTTGATAGTGAATGCACACAAATAACAGTAGACCCTTTACAGTTCCTAATTATGTATTACTCTTACCTTTATAAGCAAAAATTACGGCATATTTTAAGTTGTTTCCACTATCAAGAAAAAAATGCAAGTGACTACTCTGGCGCCTCCATGTCCTGCAAAGTGCGCTTCAGCTTCCACTCTTCACACAAACGATTAGATATGCACCTAGCGCACATTTATATAGTTCAAACATTTAAACTAACATTGTGATATGCTTGAACTGTTTATATCTATAAATTTGTATTTTAAGCAAGTCATGATGATTTGAGAAGGCTAAATTGATCACTGTCTGCCGCTGGCTGCTTGGTTGTTACTTAAAAAAACAACAACAAAAAAAAACCTTACAAATTTAACGAACAAAAAGTGCTTCAAACGTTTTTTTTATAAATTATCTTTATAAAAAACAAAATGAAATATAATCACTTTACCATTACAGACATGATGCGCAGATCAGCTCTCACATCACTGAACCTGCTGTTAAAAATGAACCATCCATTCATCATATCATCGTGCAAACCTAAGTATTAGTCTAATTAGAATCATTGTAATGTGACGATCGGGTGCGGGTCGGGTCGGTTATCTAAATCAGAGAAAAATCTAGGTGCGGGTGGGTGGCGGGCGGATAATTTATTTGAAGCAGCGGATTCGGGTGACGTTTGAGCTCATCCGCTCATCTCTAATGTGTGTATGTATGCATGTATAGACATATTAAACAATCAAAAATGTTGAATCATCACTATACTGATCTACTGTAAGTCTCACAGTTGTGTGTGTTTGAGTCACTGAGAAGAATTAACTTTCGTTTCGTTGAGGAATCAGTCTACAGTGGTCATGCTGTATGTTTTTGATTCACTTTAAAGAATAGATTCATTAGAGCGATTCATTCGGGAATCAGTCTACAGTGCTTGTGCTGTGTGTTTTTGATTCACTTTAAAGAACCGACTCTTAAGAGTCATTTGGTTGAGAAGTGAAATAAACTCTTTGCACTATATGGTTTTGATTCACTAAAAAGAAGCATCTCATAAATGTCACTCATTTAAGAGTCAGATTGGTTCATCTGTACGTTTTTGATTCACTGAAAAGAACCAGCTCCTATAGGGACCTATTTGTAACTTAACAGATGCAATAAACAAATCGTTCATGAATGATTGACCACTAAGATCCATTCTGATTGCACTAGTCTCTTTCATGCTCTATATTCAGTATGTTCAGGAGAAATATAGTCCAGAAAACTCAAGAGTACATTTACACGACAACTATATACTACAAAAATGGAAATGTTTTTCCTTAGCATTTTTGAAAAGATTTGTGTACAGACAACAATGCTGTCAAAATGATCCCCATTCACACAGATCCGCAAAAATGACTAAAACATTGTATTATGCATGCCAATCCAGTTATTGGTGGTCAGTTTGTAAAGAAACTAGCGCATGCCTATAGATTAAACATGTAGGCTACTGTAATATGCATATGCTTGACATCACCATTTTCACAAATTTGCGCATTCACAAACCATTAACGTCATTTGCAAAGTGTCTACTGCTTTTTGCATTAGATTCATCTGGACTGTGTTTGCATACTACTGTATATAGCGTAGGCTACAAAGAACTTAGGCCTATGCATATTCTTACAGAGTATATTCTTACTTGGAGTTTGTTTACTTAGTATTAAAGTGAAAAAAAAGGTGATTAAAGTTTAATCAAGAATGTCACATAAGTTGGGGTCCCTAGGAGCAGGATTTAGAAATACGTATCAATATGAATTGTACTTGAGCACAGAGAATTGTGGGAGAAGAGGAGACAGAGTGTGTGGTAATGCTAGGGGTATATTTTGCCCACGGATGTGGGCAGACCAGAGATATCATTAGGATTATTAGCTCTCTAGACACAAAAACACAAACATTTCCCATGTGTCATCTATAAAGACAATGTTCAAATGCTGTATGCCACTGTGCAGCACTCCTTCTCCTAATTTCACCGACACGATAATGTGAAAGGCAAGAAAAAAAAAAACATTAGCAAAGTTAATTACATGGTGTCTGGAAAATTGTGAAAGGTAATAATTATATGCACATCCATCTGGACAGGTGCTTGGTGCAGATTTTCAGCTTATAGGGAGATTTAAAAACCTGCCCACTGACAATCTGCATCTCAGAGTCTCTGAGGGCCTGAAATATTGTTTGTTCACATCAACAGGATGTTTGAGCATGTTTGTATTCTTTGTTTAATTCCAAATGTCTTAGCTAAAGAAGAACTGGAGCTTATACAGGCTTCGATAGGAAGACAACAGGTGAATTTGATTAGAATGCAGGAGATGCATAGAGACCTTCTCAACCTCTCTCTTTCTCTCTCTCTGTCTCTAATTCAATCTTCCATATTGCTGCTGCCCTCCAGCAATGCTCACAGCGACACAGCTTGAGGTGCACCACATCTGACTTTCTGTTGAAACATGAGTATGTATTGAGTAGGACTGTGAATGATTTTATGTAAGTGGCTTTAGAAGTTAATACATTGTTTATTTGGAATTATAATGAAGAATTTATGCAAAGGTAGTGTTATTTTCTTTATAATTAATATTTATGTTAACGTGTTATATTGATAGTCATAAAACTGCTATACTATTGCTTTCTCACATGAAAAGTCGACTTGTCTGAATCAGGAGAGGAATATGAACAGATCAAGCACCGTTTACAAGCCCAAACAGTCCAAAACAGCTCTAAACAAGTATGTCAGAGGGTTTTAATGTGAGAGGACAACAGACGATTGATATATATAATTTTTTTTTTTTTTCACTGGAACGTTATTATGGATTATAACTGCTTTGATGTCATTGGGCAGTTCATCATCTGTCACAATAATTAAAAATGTATTTACCGTTCTTACTTTATTTTTTGGAAATGTAACCCTGCTATATTGTGATTGCATTTGTTGAAAGACCAATGTGTACTGTATTATGCGCAATTTTATTTAAATAAGTACTCTTTAGACGCTGTTGACAGGGATATTTGAGCTTTTGAAATATTGTTGAAATATCTGTCAACAGAATGTGCTGGAAGATATGACACGTGTCAGAGCCCTAAGCAACATTTAGAAGGTTTTTGAACCATCTCCTTAAAAATAAAACGATTGCTGAGGTAGTTTAAGATGTTGAGATGCACTTAGTTTGAAAAACGCGTACACAGTTGAGGTTAGTCAACAGCCACTTAAAACTGCGAGTGAAGGCTCTGGTCTGCTTAAACTGCAAATGACCTCCTGAGGTTCCAGCAGATGAAGGAAAGGCTCGGTACCTCTGAAAGTAGCACTCTGGATGTTAACAGGAGTTGGCATTTCAGGCACTGACCAAAGACGCGCTCTTCCCCCGGCACCGACTGACCATAAATGTGATTTCACAGCAGGTTTAAGCTCCACTCCAGAACAGAACCAGTAATAATATTATTCCTCAGGCACCCTCTTTTTGTCATTGAGAAGGTTTATCCATGGACTGCAGATTCTGTTAATTCGTGCTTTGTAGGATTGATTTTGGTCCAGGAATTAGTGAGGCAACAGAAAGCCCTACTGTAATTACAGTGCCACAAGACAGTGCTTTATTCCTCAAACATTATTCCAAACTTCCACAACTAATTCAGCCAGAACTGCTTAATACAGACTTTATTCTAGTCTTTCACAAGCTTTGTAATCCTAAGAAATTTAAAGTTTAAAATATCCTAGAATGTTTCCAACTCAAATCAAACCAACAGTTATGTCAGTATCTCTATACTGAATTGTGATTGGTCTTGCATCTATTTGCATGCTAAATCATGATTGTTGTTTTCATTTTTGCACATCTTTAACCATATAGCTGCCTTTAGGCTGCATAGACGATGTTGTGTTTTCTGGTGGCTTTTTCACAAAAATCAACACATACGAGTGTCATGAAATTGCATTTCATTTATGCACAACCAAAACTTAAATTTCTCTAGCACTTTAACGCTATTCTTTGCTTCAAGCAATAAAATTTAGCTTTATTTGTGTTAAAGTATATGTGTTAAAGCCTAGACTGTAAAACAGTGGAATGCAAAACAAAAAAAAAGTTTTTGGTGCCAAAGCAAAAAAAAAACATAGTTTACTTGCGACACTGAACACATCTCACAGCGCTCTTACACAGGTAAATAATTGAGAAAGCCAGAGGCAAATCACTCCAATCAAGGTGCACTCAGCTATAAAATGCAATATTAGCTATTCTTATATTGTTTGTTGATTTCTACATCACAGGTTTAATCACACAATAGAACGGTACTCTTATATTTCATTGCCGATCTTCTCGCATGAAATAGTTTGGTTTTTCTGTGATGAGTTTCATCATTCATTTCACAGCTGTGTTACTTCTTGTCAAGACCAGCAGATATTTCTGAAAACATTTATAAAACCAGATAATATAACAGAATACATATTATTATTACTCTCTGTCACCCAAATTGTTAAGATATTTTGTGAAATCTTCAGATCATTTATTTTGCTTTAAAGTATTTTTAATAGAAATTCTTATTAGTAGATAACCCTAACCCTAACCCAGAACAAAATAAAAATCTAATTATGCTTATTTTGTCAATGTTTATAATAGATATTTGGTATTATTTCCTGATATTTCTGTATTGACACGTCAAGTATGGGATCAATCAATATGTTGTTTTAAAGGGCTGATAATATCGATAGTTGAGTAGCAAGTTATAAATAATACAATTTGATGGAAAAGTTTCAAATTATGTATGTAAATTGTTCTTATACTAATACAGTAAATGATAATTAAATATACACATTTTATGAGAAAATGGAAGAAACTACGCCGGTTCCATCCAGTTGTGGGTGAATGTTGACGTGATTAATGCAAAATAATCGCTTGTACTTGTACTTTTTGAAGTCGTGTAGCTTTTCTTGTGGCTTTTTCCCCAGTACTGAAGAATCATCAAGCACAGTTTCTAAACTTCTTTATTATTGCCTCCAAACCTGCACGTACTGTATGTTCTGCAGCGTCAGGCCCATTTTCCTTAGATACATCATTTTCCTCACGGATCCTGCCAGGAGCCAGTGTCTATAAGCATTTTCAGCTGTTGTTATGGGAAGCATTTTCCTCAAAATTGACCGCACGGATTTGCCAGTAACGCCGCTACGAGTCATCTCAAACATCCTTTTGATGTGAGTCTCATCCGAAACATCAGCTCTCGGAGTTAATTCCAATCTTTGAAGGTGGCGTGCACTTCAAAGACAGGGAAATGAAACAGGAAGTGCAAGGGAAGTCTTTCTTTATGGGCAAAAAAAAAAAAAAACTGAAAAGGTAATGGAGACCGAGGGTGCAAGTAACACGTCGACTGTTCTACATGTCAGTGTCTGTCAAAAATATAGTTTCGGCTTTCTTTGTCGATGTAAATACATTAGGTGGTACTTATTTTCATGCAAGATCATAGACTAGTGACAGAAAGGTGGTTGTTCTAAATGCTTCAAGCTCTTGTCTACAGTAGGATCAGGATCAACAAGGCTGATTCATGATTCACAGGAGTGAGTTTCGCTCGGTCTGGTGGGAGGAGGCTATGAATTTTGATTTGGCAGGTTATTTTGATGTTTTTTTGGCCGGAGACGTGTTGAACACAAAGAGCTTTTGGAAGTGTCTGCAGGAGAGAGCCTTGACGGGGACAGGGAGACTCTCTCTGCTATAAGATGTAATATGACATGACACAAGAACAGAATGTGAGTTCTTCTTTCATCACCTGCCTGTGGTCTTCTGTCCAATTACACGATGAGAAACATGAAATAACAACAACGATCAAAAAATATTTAGGCATAGATGTAAGATTTATGTTACATATAAAATGTCCATCCATTTGGAATATACACTCTTAACCTAAACTAATAAATTTGTGATCTGGTAAACATTTTTCCCCCTTTGCTTGTGGTGTTCCCAGTCAAAAATGACCAACCTACAAAAAATTGCTCTTACATATCTTATCCTTTATTAATACCAAATATTGAATCTTTCAATCAACTTCTTTTTGGAGCTGAGTGATCATAAGCCTTATTGTTCTGAGCTCATGCACCTCAGTTTTTGAGTAAATATTTCCAAAATTATGCACAAATAATGTTTTTTTCACAAACTAAGGCCTACATAAGGCCTACAATCAATCAGTAGAAATACTGAAAGAAAACTAGTTGACAAAACGATTTAACCTATAATATAGCTATACAAAAAATATTAATAATAAGAGATCTACAAGCAATTTTGAAAGGCCGGTCATTTTTGACAAGGAACACCAAATTAGGTAAAGGATTTTCAGCACAAGGTTAAATTAAGAAATCATATTTTCATAATGCATTTATCAGAACACTGTAAAATCATTGCCTGAAAATAATTGAAACATATTCAAGTAACATGTATCAAGGTTTCAAATGTTTTTTTTTTGTTGTTTTTTTTATTTTTTATACTTAATTACAAATGTTTCACAGTTAAATAAATGTGACCCTGGACCACAAAACGTAAGTCTTAAGTCGCTGGGGTATATTTGTAGCAATAGCTAAAAATACATTGTACGGGTCAAAATTATTGATTTTTTCTTTTATGCCAAAAATCATTAGGACATCAAGTAAAGAACGTGTTCCATGAAGATATTTTGTAAATTTGCTACCGTAAATATATCAAAACTTAATTTTTGATTAGTAATATGCATTGCTAAGAACTTCATTTGGACAACTTTAAAGGCCATTTTCTCAATATTTGGATTTTTTTGCACCCTCAGATTCCAGATGTTCAAATAGTTATATCTCTGCAAAATATTGTCCTATCCTAACAAACCATACATCAATGGATTTATTTATTTATTTATTCAGCTTTCAGATGATGTATAAATCTCAATTTCAAAAAATTGACCCTTATGACTGGTTTTGTGGTCCAGGGTCACAAATAATGTTTCACACTTTTACTGCTTTTTACTATTCAACCTTCCATCTGTCCTTTTTTTAATTTTTCCAATCCAGTCAATCATCCATCTAATTGGTCACTGTCAGTTGCCACAAAACAATTTTTTAACAACTTAATAATTATTTATTTGAGCTCTGTGTACAGTGACAGCAATTACATTGAAAGTTTGCCAAGTCACTATCTGCACTCGCGCTGGAGTTGCCACATCATATTGCTTTCCATTTGCATAAAGTTGAGCTCTGCTTAACTATGTTGCATCACCACTGGTTTTTGTCGCTCATGTCGCAGGCCTGGAAATCACCAGATTTAATTGAAAAGGAATGATGTTTGGTTGCTTTTCATTTGGCATGCAGGAGGTTCACATTCTGACCACGTCAATCAGTGATCATCAGCATGCAGTTTCATTGCATAGAGAAAACCAACATAGACATTTTTGATTATAACATTTTCTTTTCCATCGGGAAAACAATTGCTAGTTCTACGTCACATGAAGATTTACATAGTTCAGTTTAAAGAAAATGATCTGCAGACAGGGCAACTTAAATTAACAGACTGAATTTTCAGCAGTTTCTTGTGTCTTTTTTTTTTTTTTTTTTTTGTGAAGCTCTCTACTGTCTTTCGTTTTCAAACGTCAGTTTAAAAAGTTTAGAAAAGTGTTTCATTTTCAACCTTTAAATACTTAAGTACAATTAAATGTTGATACTTTTTTGCTTTCACTCAGATATGTTTGGTAGTGTACTTTTGATTGATTATAAATTTTGACACATACTGTATCTGCACTAAGTAATTTTTACACCCCTGCATTAATGTGAGCAAGTGTTAAGCAGGCAGAAGGGAGTCCACACCACAGTAATGCATATTAACTTGACGTCCAATGCTCGACTTGTGTTTCTCAGTTGTGCTCCTGGGATCTTCCCCAGCGCCAAACATCTCAGACGTGTCCAACGTTTAACAAACCTGATTAAACATATCAGCTCATTAGTATAGGCTGAACCGCATGCTTCAGATTTGTAGGACAGCTAAAATATGCAGTGCTGAGGGGCTGCTTGGAGCAGAATTGAGAAATGTTCAAAGATTAAATTATCAAAAAAAAAAAAGTATTCAAAAATCATTTACTCACCCTCATCGTATGGGAACAAAAAATACTTTAGAACTAGAGTGAAATTTAAGATTTCAGCGAATAACTTTTTAGTCTTCCTCATACAAATCTGTCTTTAGTGGATGTAAGAATATTGCATATGATGAGCAGCAAGAAATAATTTTGACCTTTTGTCTTTCAGCGAATGAAGGCATGCATGTTTAGAGTGACCTAAATGAGGTGATATTATATTATTATTTTGAAACTACTATTGTATTTATTAATATTTTGAATTAGCATTTATTTATTTAAATTCCATTTAGTTGTCAAGGCAAATTTTCTATTTTTATTTTATTTATTTTTTTGTTAAAGGTTTTTTTTTTTTTTTAAGTTTAGTTTTTATAAGTTTAAGTTGATATGCTTTATTATTTTATTTTATTTCAGCTTTATTTGAATTGGTAAAATCATTTTTTTTTTTTTTTTTTAGTTAATAATAACAACACTTATGAATGATTGGGAGCCTGGTTCCAATATGGAAGTCTATATTAAAAAAAAAAAAAGTCATATTAGTCTATATCAGAATTCAAAATTGCAAGAAACAAAGTCCAAATTGTGAGAGAAAAAGTCATAGCTAACTTTTTTTTTTTTTTTTAATAAAATGGTGGAAACACATTTTCATTTGAGAGTGAACTGTCCCCTGCATATATACATATTCCAGTCTGAGTTGTCTGGTTTCTGTCTGCAATCAAATGCAAATTTACTTAAAATCATGGAGTGATAGCAGCACTTCGTATTTGCTTCTGCCTGTAATAATCTCAGCTCTCTGACACTCATCTGAGCTCTTGATGAGGACTGATTTAGCATAATGTTATTTAACAGCACATCTTTCCATTGATCGACTGTCATTATGTGCTAAACCGTGACCCACTTCCCTGAAAAGTAGGGCATCCCTCAGTTTTTGGGCACGATGAGGTAAAACTGCATTTAAATCATACACACTAATAGTTTTATTCTAAAATAATGCACATACAGTACTTTCAGCTGTGGGAACTAATAATGCAGTAAACTTAATACAAAAGTTGCTGATAAACAAGCAGACTGACAGTGATTTGAGGCGACAGCGTGACCGTTTTTCCCATGACATGAGTGATTGCATTCATTGCCATAAATGTTGACATGTCCAGCAAAGTGACACCATTGTGAAAAGTGCAACTTTATGCAATACATGCATCTATTTTGTGGTCATATTTATTTAAAAAAACTACAGCAGCCAATAATGCTAGGGCATCAAGTGGTAAGAATGCACACTATGATCAACAATGCAGCATAATGTTGTTGTTTGCATGAACGAGGCTTAAGAAGGTAGTTTACATAATCGGATAATATTCTCTCCCTCCGCTAAGTTGTTTTGAAGGAAGCCGGCTCTCTATCCTGAACTCCAGATACATACCTTTTGAATCATAAATAGCTGATTCTGACAATGCACGTGTCCCAACTCTCCAACCCCTGGGCAGTTTAACTAGCACAAATGCTTCAGTGGGCAAGACTTCAGGAGCAAGTTTTCTGATCCCTTCTGCCGTCGCTCACCGGCTTCCTTCGACTTTAACAGCTGTAGCAGCATCTTTTAAACACACAGTGGGGATTTAGATCAAAGTCCATGTTATCACTGTCAAGCAGAGCTGTGTGCTGTCGGCACGCTGTGTGGCCAGTGGACGGGGCGCAGCTTTGAGTTTCGCTCCTCAGTGGTCAGTCAAACGTGTCACTTTGACTGGAGCTGCCTGGGGAAGAGCGCTGATATTCCCGCTATCTGTGAGACTTTCAGCTCAGCACCACCTGAAGAGCTATTTAAAGACGAAAATCCTCCGATTCTTCTTGGCTGCGCGCAAAAATTTCAGAGGAGGCCTTTGAACTGCGTTTCATGTTTTTCTGTCTTCTTGCACGCATCTGGGACTGGCAAGAACTTGAATTTGTGAGGAATTTCTGATAGCTATGCCTTAATGAAAGCATGGTAATGAGATGTAAATGAGCAATCCAATTATCAACTGTTTTTCATTTCAATTCTTAAGTGCCCTTGATTGAATTTTTTCCTAACCTAAAAAAACAACTCACCTGATTTTAACACTTTGCTAATAAACAACTTTTTAATTCACTTTTGCTAGTGTGTTTAGAATTATAATGTACAATGTAGAAATTATTCAGAAATAAGGCATAGAAAGACAGACAGACAGACAGACAGACAGACAGATAGATGGATGGATGGATGGATGGATGGATGGATGGATGGATAGATAGATAGATATAAGGCCATAGATATAAATCCAAACTCATCCACCACAAACTTGCAATCTAATAAATATATTTTAATCATCCGACATGACAAGCATAAGCATGTCAGTTTAAGCATCTTTGCAAAATCTAATTGGTATTAAACATAATAATTTGGATCATTACAAGAATGGTTGTTGACAGTAGTGACCGCATAGTTTGTATGCATGTTGTACATATAAAGAACAACAATGAAGCTAGCTTCTAATTTAGCCAATTTCAGGAGCTGATGATAGACATGCGTAAACAGCAACAACAACAAAAATTTCCCATAATTCTCTGTGCCAGGGATTTGGCGGTTTTGGTTCCATTGACGACTCCATTTATTATTCTTTTTAGAACCTTTGAGGATGCATTGCATAATTGGTCCTATTCTATTATTATATAATTCAATTCTATAATATATATTTTATAATATTCTATTGTATACAATTTTTATATATATTTCAAAACATTTGTGAGTCATTTTGACTGATTCATTAAAGGATTCTGAGACATTTGTCCATGCGTTGGACTACACTGATTGTGCTGTGTGTTGGTTGTTGTGTGCAAGGCTAACTGATACTTTGCTAAGGTTCTTCATGCAACCATCATTGCCAACAAACTTCTATATTTTAGAGTACACAACATTCTGACATGACTTGTAGGCAAGCATAAGCATGTCATTTCAAGAATAATTGCAAAAGATAATTTGCAACATAGTAATTTGAATTATTACAATATCTCACTTTTAAGCTCACAGTACAGTTTAGTTTGCATGCATTTTGTATAATCAATCAAAAACAACAATGAAGCTAGCTACTAATTTAGCCCATTTTATGACCTGACAGGCATGTGGACAAAAGCTACATTTCCCATAATTCTCTGTGCCAGCCAAGAACAGTAAAGCACGCAGATGAAGCGTCAGTTACATATGCACAATTTGTTTTTTTGTTTTTTTTTCATCATTTCACTAGCTTTTTAACAAGAAGTATAAAAAGATAAATGTATATGAAACTGTCCAACATGGCAATTTTATTCTAGCCAAATATGACTTCTGAACTCATAAGTGGGAAGTTCCCAGTAGGAGCTCTTGAAGTGTTGGCAGTCCTGTGCTAAGTGAAATCTGCACATACACACCACAGATATCTCTTGCTAGTAATTGGGAATACATTGACACAGTGCAGTGAAAATATAGATATGTCACATTTCAAAATTAAGTCAAGAATCTGAAGCATCTATGAGATGCTAATTGCCTGTAAAGAGAAAGGAAGACATCAACCACGCATAACAAGCTAACACGGCAAGAGGAGCTAGCTTGCTAACAACTGTATAATGAAAAAATCCAATATTTTGTCACAGAAGCTTGTATTTCCAAGGTGACTTTATTTTCAAATCTAGATACTGTTCATTACATTCATCATGTTAGTAGCCAAGCATTATAAATGATTACAGTTAAACCGAGGTACTGGTCTGCCTTTTAAAACCATCCTTGAAAGATTAAATGCGCCATTATTTGCCGTCTGGAACATTTTGAAAGTGTGAGCTAAGTGGAGCAGCCTGTGATATACTCACTAAACATTTAGGAAGTGTGTTTTGAGACTCGCTTTAGAGCGCTACCAAGGGATTGTGGCAATGAAAACAAAATAGGGTGGGCAATTATGTACTTTCAGAACAAAAAGACTGCATTGACTTCAACAAAAAACAACAGCGGTGGCATATTGTTGTTCTCGCTTTAGCTCTGTTGAGTTTTATTTGATGTGAGTCAAGTATAAACGGCTCTCAGCTCTTCTGATTATAGAGATGTTGAAGAATCAGTCTACAACGCGTCTCGGGTTGCCTTTCAAAAACACTCGAGGGGGTTTGCTGCTATGACAGCTCAGTGTTGCTATTGAAAGTAAATACAGATCCTTTATTTGCTCAGAGATTCACTGAGTCAAACAGTCTGTCTAATCTAAAGCAGCAAGGACTTTTGTGAAGAAAGAGTTTATCGGAAACTGTTATTCTGAATCCCACCCAGGTAAACGTTTGCTGCAGATCTTCCAGGGGGTTCATATGTATATTTTATGAAGTAAATCATTAATGCCTTTTATTATAACATCTGTATTATCTCTCTGCAAACTCTAATTAGGCAAAGCTGAGCTGAGTAAACCAAAATTAGCTTCCAGGTATTAGAATGGTAATCTCTCAAACCACCAAGTTTTCTATTTTTGCATGATGCTGTTGCCAGACTGGGTTGATTTTCATTAAAATGTGAATTGTGAGTGGGTGGACAAAATCTGGGCTGGTTTGCCATTTTAAAAATATATAATGAATTCCATTGCTTAACCCTGTGAAGCCTACTGCATTATATCTGATGCACAAATTTATAAGGCCTTTAAATGATCAACATGATCAAAACTTTGCTGAAAAACCTGTTGTACACAATCTGCTACATGCCTTCTGTCATCTGATTGATAGTTTGTACTTTTTTAGCAAGTAGCAACCTTTACGTTGTGGAACACAGGTCTTTTTTGCAGTGAAATAACATTTCATTGTAAACAATCACTTTTATATAGTAATATTTTAAGATAAACACCTGATGAATGTGTTATTTGTGTTAGTTGTTTGGACCCCACAATAAAAATATTATCGATTATTGATTGATTATTGTCTAGAAATTATTGATCATAAAATTAAGCATTTAAATATCATCTGATTATGACATATTATTGGGAGATGTAGAGATAAACTGATATTTATATGCATTTTGCATAAGCATTTACCATCAACATCTGCACCAAATTGCATATTTTTGCTCAGTTGTGCCTCTGAATAAAAATAACTGAGGTGTTTATTATTTCTTTTCCCTCTTCAAGCTCCATATTCTCAATATACAGTAGTTCTATTTGTATTTGTGTTTTTCCGACAATTATTTAACGTGTCAAGTTAATTGTAGCTATAGCTCAAATTTGAATATAACGGCATGAATTTTATGTACTGTATATAACCTGAACGGCCAGATGCATTTACACTTGGACGAGCGGCATCTCAAACCACCTCTTTCATGACCAGATTGAGACTGTCTTGAATACATTTAGACTTTAGCTGATCAGTAAAAGTGTAAATATGCCCACTGATGTCTCATTATGTCCATAACAATGACACAAAGAAATGCAAAGTTACCAGGTTTTTCTGATGCCAAAATAATTGCATCTTTATGCAAGTCTATAGTTCTCCTGTGAAGTATCTGGATGCATTACAGTATAATTCATCATCATAAATCTCTAAAAATATCCCCTTATTGGTTTTCTATGAACCGCAGACCATCTCAGTATAATAAAACCAGCAAATTATGCACTGCATTCAGTGCCTTTACAGTATCTGTAATGAACTGCAGTATGTGAATATGGCCTGTGTGTCTTATAATACCTGCTGCTCTTTTGACATGACCTGGTCATTGACCATTATGTCTCTCTCATAAGTACAGGTAAAGATTTCTCTCTGTTCTGACACTTACAGCATAGATTAACATTCAATTCTATTCAGTTTCACTGTCAAGTGCAGAGTACATGTACAAGGCCAAAGAAATTGCTTACAGTTAGCACCTAAGTGCAAGTAACAATGTATTATTAAAATAATATTGCCTAAAAATGCTGTCGGCAGCAAAATAGCATTTGGAACAGACCTGCATCCCCTAAAGACTTACGTTAACCAATTCCACAGTAGAAAGAGTGCTGTTGTTTTGAAGATTACAGTGTTTGTGGGGGTAATGTCACTTTTTAATACACATCTCTATGGAAAACTTTATGCTGATTAGTCAACCATGGAATTCAATAAGTATGAACATAACGGTAATTCTCCAGACTGATTGTTTTGCAAATTGCATTTTTTTCTTCTAAAAGTGGAATTAAGATCATATTTATGTAAAAACAAGTTGAAAAAGTTGCATTTCCCCCAAAATTGTACAGAGAGTTTGTATATTACTCCTCCACCAAGTTGTCAAGTTTTTGTTGCAACTCGATCTCATTTGAGTTTAAGTATTGTGTGTGTTGGTGATTTCATATGAATTTGTACAAAGTGACTTGTGTGAAAACATATAGAAAAATATGTATGATTTGTTAATAAAACGTCACCACGAAGGTCAACCCCTAAATGTAACCCTTTGGGACCATAGTGACGTTTTACCTGATTGTTTTAGTTTTCTTTCTTATCATTTAACAGATTGTACAACTTCACAACAGATCATCCAAAATATATGGACGTCATCATGAAAGTCCACTCCTAAATTCAACTTTCAGGGACGTTTAACCTACAAATCATAAGTTTTCGTAAGAGTCCATTTGTGCAAATTCATAGCCGATTGACCATTAAGAATGGATTTACACTTCTAAAGTATCGCTCAGCCAATTAGATTTGAGGAGCAACTAAAACTTATTGTTGTATAAATGGAAATGCAAACTGTCGTTTATAAGTCTTTCAGTTTTTTTGTTTCCAATTTGTTTTAAATTCTATATTTACTGTTAAAAACCCATAAAATGTATTAATAAAAAACATATTAAATAATAAGTTAATTAATAAGTAGGGGTCTTATAAACGACTACAAAAAGGGGGTTAAAAAGAGGGGGGGAAAGCCAATAACACTCCCACCCACATAAAGACTCAAGCTTTCAGCTGTCCATTGACTTACATTAGTACCTTTTGAAGTTTTTTCCTTCATTTTTCCTCTCTAAGTAATCCCATTACCTCTTATGCTTCAAGTTGGGCTTGAAGCATAACAAATGGTGTTGTCACAATAACAGTATAGGTCAAAATTCATAGTAAATAACGAGAGCAGTTTTGCTTTTGAATCGGTGACAGCTTTCAAAGTAATAGCTGTGTTTATTTACATTACCATTTTTCTTCCCACATGAAAATTATTTTCAATTCATTTAATCATGATTTCGTTGCTCTTGTCAGCTAGAACATAAAGCCATTTGAGTTGTTTCCGGGATGTAAAAAGAATGTCACATAAATTGAAAGTAATGCACAGCACTGTTGGAAAGCCGTTCATCGATGTGCAGATTTGTCATTCGAATGCTGAATGCTAATATAAGAGGCAGGACAAAGGCATTATCGTTTTCCTAAAAGATTAAAGCAGTGTCTCTTCAGAAAGTGGGTCACAGACTCTCCAAGAGAGCATTATCGATCTCCAGAGTTGAGCTCGGCTGGTTCCTCCGTTCAGCTGAGGAGGCTCATCACAGGCTCATTCTTACCGGGTCTTCTGTCGCCTTGATGCTGGGTGCACAGGGATAGAGAGCCCGGTAAAAAGCCCGGCATTTAGTATTCAGCATCAGCAGCGTTTGCCTGAAAGAGCAGGCAGAGAAGAGATGAGCCGGAATGGGATTGGATTATTTCAGAAGCATTTTTATGGCACAGAAATTGAATTTGCCTTGCCTAAGAGCTCATGAGACATTAGATGCAGGCAGTCATCAGCTGAATATTATTATGCGTTTAGAACAGAGACGGCTAATGGGAAGCTAGTGGCTGCCAAAGGAAGAGCGCAAAACTGCGCATAGCCAATTATCTCATTAAACTAGCCTGCTTATTAAAGCAGTATACGGGCGAAACCATGTGTGTTGGTGCCGTCTGCATTATACCTGATCACCTCTGTGCTTTCTGGATTTAGATCTGGGACTGGCTCCAAAGCTTCTTGTTTGTTCCTGCAAATATGTAAGGCAGGAGATCTCATTCCAGATGGATTTTCTCTAGTATAACAAGCCCATTCCATTTAACTGCTACATGACTGAGAGCAAGTCTAAGATTATAGATGTAGACAAGAGGGTCAAAATTTGACTGGTTGTTTGTCCCTGCTGGAAAATCTGGGAACTACATAGTTATGTGGGAAAAACATTGATAGACATTCAAAATTAGCCATGCATATTATGAATAAATTCTGAATATTTTTTTTCTTAAATTATTTATATTTTTATTTAGCAAGGTGCATCAAATTGATTGACAGTAAAGACAATTATAATATTTTTAGACCACCGTCAAGTGAGCCCTCATCTGGATTTTGCTCCATGTCTGTTTGTGGAATAAGGTGTTGTGATACATGAAGCTCCCGAAAAGAGTCTTTCTCAGCATTTTGGCCACGCACGCATTGGTACCGTAATTCCAAAAATAGACAAGCATTCAAATCCAGGCGGCGGATGGCTTGACAGATGACGGCTCACTTGCCCGCGGACTTTTTAGTGATAATAAAGAGAGCGGGCTTTGCATGCAAAGTTTTGGGAATATTTATAGCAAATAGCAGTTGTTGACAGAGTGATAACCAAAGATGATATATGCGAGAGTATGGGGTCAGATCTCTGCCACAATTATATGCCATAATTCCAGCCAATCAGAGACGAGGCTGCTAAATTCTGATTGGCTGCTTTGACAACCAATCACAACATTCCCTGCATTACCGACAACAGTGGAAGAGGAAAAATACAGTGTGTGCATACTTATTATGCAAGTTGATATTCTGATCATAATTTTTCCAAACTCAATTTACCAATTCCAAATGGCATCAATCTTAATAACTACTATTAATCTTGTATTTAATCATCTATAACTGATATATAATTGTTCATGAAGGCTGGAAGTGAATAAGTATGTGTGTTCATTTTAACTTGAGTTTATTTTGGTTAAACTTTTATTATTTATTCATTACTGTTTAAGTTTAATTTATTTTTATATCAGTTTTAGTTTTTTATTTATTTACAGTTTGTAATTTTAGTGCTTCAACTTCAACTTATTTCATTTTTAATAAAAAAAAATAAAAAAAAAATCCTAATTTTATTCCAGCTTTATTTCAAGTAACAAAATGTTTAATATTTTTAGTTCATAATTACCCTGATAGCAAGATATATATAAACGTTCAAGGTATACGTTATGTAATCACATCAGATATGCTATCTATATACAAATGAATCAGGTTAGAATATACAACAATGCATAAAAATTGTTCATTGTGTTTTGCATCATTTGCTGCAGAGGCCAAATGCTTTGATATTTTGTTATCTGATGCTTTAATAATCAGACATTTTAAATGTGACTTAAGTGTCCAAATACTTCAGGCCACTGTATGCAATTTACAATGTGGAACATTTATATATAGCTTTCATTTCATAGCCCTGGCAGCATTAGCAATGAAGCATCAAAGTGTCTTTTGATTATGGTTAAGATCAGAAAGAAAATGTAGGTCATTTATAATAACTGCAAACCCATAGTTTTGCTTTTGGGTCTTTTTTGGTCTAAATGGAGCATTAGCAGACGTTCCTCGGCTCCTGCATGGCAGGTTAAGCAGATGCCTGCTTCTTTAGATGAAGTGTGACAGAACCTGAGCGAAAGGTAGGAGCTGATTTGATCTGAGGCTTTATGAGACTCTTGGGGGCTGAATCTACTCTGCCAATTCCAGTAACAGGCCTCCCGTATGACCACTATCACAGATGTGCCAGGGTCCACAGGGTATCATGGGTAATTGTAAGTGAAATAGAGCAAGCTGGCTTCGTGATGGAGTAGCCCTTGACTCCACCGTGTGCAAGATAGTTTAGAGATGGAATGCTGAAGGAAGAAAGGAACAATTCTCTTGATTTAAGTTATCAAGGCTGACAGGTATGTGAGACAACAGTCCAAAACATTCGTCATTTGTGGTCTGTCTCAAACTCATATGGTACAACACAATTCATTACTGTGAGAAACATACATTAGTCTAAAGATTTTCAAATGATATCTTTGTCACACACACCATCCAACATAGCATTTGTTTCGTGGATGTTGTTTGTTTGTTTATTTAACACTACACAACACTTTAAAATTTGTGTCCAGTAGGTGTTTTATTTATTTATTTGTATTAATATTTTTTGGGTTTAAGAAATCAATACTTTTATTCAGCAATGATGCATTAATTAAATTGATCAAGTGACAGAAAAATGTATAATGTTACAAAAGATTTCCATATCAAATAAATGTTGTCATTTTAAACTTTTTATTCAACACAGAATCCTGATAGATAGATATATAGATAGATAGATAGAATTAAGCTGCTAAGCTGATTAGTGTATGTTATATATAAAATAGTTGTTCCAAACCTGTATGAGCTTTTCCCCCCTGATCTACTAGTTATATCAGAGCTAACCGAATTTGACAAGTATAAAAATTCATGCTGGTTTAAACTAGTTATTTCAATGGGGAATGCACATAAAATACATGCACATAGTTACCCTTCTGACATACATAATTACACTGAATCATAATTTACTCGCTTTCATTATCGCATGGGCTAAAATTTTGTTTCCCCCTTTTGTTTCCCGCTCCTAATGGATGCATTTATCAAACCTGTCTTTCCACATGGCAAAGGTGTCACCTAGCCTTCAGAGTCAAGGACCACTCAGAGTCGACCGGGGTCCTGAACACAATGGGTAATGTAGTTATGGGTTGGTGTGCGGGCAAATAAACCTTCCCCAAATAAAGCCAGGCTGCAATTTGTCCAAAGTGGCAAAGGATATGGAAAAGCACTGAAGCAGTTATCTGCATGAAACACATTTACCCACAACTATCCTCTTTTATGTTTAATTGCCCAAAAACCTTTTTTTTTTTTTTTTTACTTCACAAAAACAAACACTTACTGCTACAGGCATGCTTGGATAGGAATTTGTCATAAACATCTGCAAAACTCTGAGACATGATAATGTAAGTATAATAAAATGTAAAATGCTTTCTTACGAGGTCAACAAATTCACAACAGTTACTCAGAGTCACAAACATGCCATGTATTAGAATGTCCTTATACAAGCTTTATTCAAGGACAAAATGGAGATAAATGGACTACCACTGACATTTGGTGTGAAACGCACACACAGGCATGTTGGATCGGTGTGGTGTTTAGGTGAGGTGTTTTAAGGTGTCAAACACGCTGTCATTGGCAGAGCGAGAGAGCGAAGGGAAGCTGTCCCTAAAGGAATCACATCCTGTCTGTGTGTCACACCAAACTGCTGTTCAACCACCTGTACTTTGCAAGCAGGAGGAAAAAACAAATGTCTAAAGAAAATCACATTTTCTGCTACTTGAAGAAGCTGTTTGATGGATTTACAATTTATATTTAACAGAAAAGTTTCAACGTTTAAAAAGATCGCAAAGGTATTAATGTAAATTGTCATGTTTACATCCTGTGTCTGCTCACTTTACTTTTTAAAGTCGCATTCATTGGTTTAAGTAAGATTTTTAACATATTCGAAAGAAGTCTCTTATGCTCACCAAAATACAGTAAAAACAATAATATTGTGAACACAAAACTAAATTTTTAGCATCATTACTCCAGTCTTCAGTGTCACACAATCCTGCAGAAATCATTCTAATATGCTGATTTGCTGCTCAAGAAACATTTCTTAATGTTCAAGAAACATTATTAAAGTTGAAATAGTTTGATATTTTGGTGGAAACTGTGACAATTTTTTTCCCAGGATTCTTTGATGAATAGAAAGCTCAAAAGAGCAGCATTTATTTAAAACTGAAATCTTTTGAAACATTATACATTATAAATGTCAATGTGACTTTTTATCAATTTAATGCATCTTTGCTGTGTAAAGTTATCAGTTTATTCATTTCCACTTATTGCAGGCACATTTGCAACTTCCAAAGAAGAAAGTCATACAGATGTGCAACGACATTGGGGTGAGTATATGATCGCATTTTCTCATTTTGAGAGAACTATTCTTCTAACTACTACACTATGCCACAACACAAATCCTTCCACATCACTGTGTTTTCATCCTAGAAGTCAGAGGATTCTTCCTGCACAATCAACACTTTCCTGAAGAGGAGAAGCGGTACATCAATTTTCCAGTGCCTGCGGCAGCTGTGGTGTGAACAAGCACTTTTGTAATACAGCACCAGTGATGGGGAATATTCCCGTTCCGGAATCTGGCATGACAACAAACAAGCAGAGCAGAGGGAAAATCTCTAACTGGTTCCCAAGTGATGTCTAACAGAGGTTTGTGGATAATCAGAGTGCACATGTAAATGACCAGGTTCGGGAAGAGTGGTATCCTCAGGCTATGACTCCGTCAGGCATTATAAACAGCAAATGACCAACAAAAATCAACATTATACCCATTATACACATTTCGCTTGTTGTTTATCTGCTTGGTTTCAATTGTTTTATTTTATTTTATATATATATATATATATATATATATATTTTTTTTTTAATGAACATAACCTAGGATTGTCAATACATTAAAACAATTAAATGTAAAAAACCCCCCAAAAAACTCTTTAAATAATTTGAATAATTAAAATTTTAACTACTGAAACTATTTAACCTCATGTTCTGTTGACACTGACACTTGTGTTAGGTAAGACTTTATTTTAGGGTCTCTTAACTAGTTGCTTATTAGCATGCATATTACTAGAATATTAGCCATTAAGCACATATTAATACCTTATTCTACATGACCTTATTCTACACCCCTAACCCAATACCTAAACTTAACAACTACCTTACTAACTATTAAAAAGCAGCAAATTAGGACTTTATTGAGGGAAAAGTCATAGTTAATAGTGAATATTATTCTAAAATGTTACCTTGTGTTTGGAGTCATAGAGAGCTCAATGCTATATTTTAATGCTAACATCCATCCATCCATCTATCTATCCATCAGTCCTTTCTTCCTTCCTTTAACCCTCTGTTATATTCTAGCAGACATGTATTTTTTCCAATATGACACAAATGCCTGACAGAAAACCTCAAAAGTTGACCCATAATGCACTTTCTTGGTCTTATTGTGATCAATTAAATGTAATAACTTGAACGATTTTCCTTCCAGATGATGCCATGAATCTAGTTTACATTTAACCCCTTCTCTTCCACTCCATATTGCTAACACCCACTTCAAGTCCCATCCTACATTTTTCCTCATCAAACATCCTGTTTACCTCAACCAAAAAAAAAAGTTCAGGCTAGACTTTTTTCTTTTTCCTTTTTTGTCTAACCAATAACATATGGAAGAAGTATTGGGAAACCTGTTTTTTTTTTTTCAATTCCTGTTGGTGGCATAGATGGCGCAGAGACCACACATTTCAGATTTTATTTCTAGCAAGATTTTTTTGTGTCATTTTGTTAATATGTGCACTAAACACATAAGCATTCTCATGAGTAAGTTCCGCTGTGCATTAAAGAATCTTAAATTATACAAGAGTATGTAATTGTGTCCAGGCCAGGCCATAAATACACCAGATTGACCCTGTAATTAACCTCACCATGTGTTCTGTCTTAGCATAATCATTCGTCCAGCTGTGAGGGCATTAACATTCATGTTTTCTTTGAAACAAATAGCCCAAAGCCTTTCAATGTCAAGGCAATATGTTTCAATAGTCTTGCGGGCCCTTACCAAGCAAGTTCCTCTGGGTAAGACACCATTTACAATTTATTGTGTCTCTTTTTAATACTATTAAAATATAAATGAATGTCCATGCGTTTATAATTTTGCTATCAGCCTCTGCTGTTGCTCAGTTAAGCAAGGTGGTGATTGTGGCACCTGCTTTCTGAATATTATTGTAATGCTCAAAATATTCTGACATGCTTTCCTCACGCTCACAGAATCTAAAGTAAGACCAGCCTTAGGCATTAGACACACTGTGTGATTGAGGGTAAGGTTTTAACCAATCAGAAATGGTTGGAAAATTTCATTTCTGCATCCAGATTTCCCCTTCAGAGAAATAGCGGTGGATGATCCAAACAACTCCTACGGCAGACCCCAAAACTGGAATATCACAACAGAACAGCCCCAGTCAAATAATCTCTATCGCCACAGCACTGGCAGGGCCATATTCTGTACCACGGACAGCCGCGGGTATCCAGCCTCTCTCTCCAACCAATCTAGGAGGACGAATGAAAGAGGCAACAGTCCCTAATTACGAGCGCAGATCCATTTTTACAAGGACATGAAACAGAACTGCTGGAGAGCCTGGGGTGTGAGACCACACAGCTATGAAAATCACGATTTTTGTTGGAGAAAATTAAGAAGGGTTCCCTCAATTTCAAGTCAAATTGTTCAGTTCTCACTCACTCCAAGAACTCGATAACCTACCCTAGTTAGAAATTGATTTGGACCACTTATCACCATAAATGAAAAATAATTCACAAAAGCACCATGAAGAACTGGACTTTAGGCAGAGCACACGGTTGTGTTGTGTTTGAAAGGTTTATGAAATCAAAAGTTGGCCATCACAAGTTTACTACTACATATACAATACTGTCCAGAAGTTCGGGGTCTTTTCACATTATTTGAAATAATACTTTTATTCAGAAAGGATGCATTAAATCGATCAAAAATTACAGTAAAGACATTTATAATGTTAACTTTCTATCAACTTTCTATTTATCAAAGAATCCTGAAAAATAGTGTCATTGTTTCCACAAGAATATTAAGCAGCATAACTGTTTTCAGCACTGATAATAATAATCATTAGAAATGTTTCATGAGCAGCAAATAAACATATTAGAATGATTTCTGAAGGATTATGTGACACTGAAGACTGACATATTGATGCTTAAAACTCAGCTTCACTCTCAGAAATAAAGGTACAAAAGCTGTCACTGGGGCGGTACCTTTTCAAAAGGTACATGTTTGTACCTAAAGGGTCCATTTTGGTACCTTAAAAGGTACATATTAGTACTTAAAGTGTTCATATTTGAACCTAATAGGTACAAAAGTGTACCTTTTGAAAAGGTACCGCCCCAGTGACAGCTTTTGTACCTTTATTTCTGAGAGTGTTTGCACACAGGAATATATTACATTTGAAAATATATTTAAATAGAAAACAGTTATTTTAAATGGTAGACCTAATAGTATTTCACAATATTACTGTTTTACTGCATTTTTAAACAAACAAATGCATTGGTGAGCATAAGAGACTTCTTTCAGAAACATTTTTAAAAATCTACTGACCCCACAATTTTTGAATAGCAGTGTAAATTTAATTAGGATCTGTCTGAATCTTTTTTGCTGATATTGTTGTAACCCTGAAACACGGTTCCTGTCCGCCGTGCTGCTGAGAGGTTTGCGATTGTAGCTCCGTGTAGCTTCGTTTTTCTTTTCTTCGCTTCTTCAACTTTTCTGTTGAATCTTACTTTCACTCTCTGTTGTTTAAAGTGATAAAATATGACTTAATTCCCACCATATTTCTGATATTATCTATCAAACTAATCTAACTAATTTGATCATTCGCTTTTAATCTAAAACCGCGCGTGCAGCGCACATGCAGAGTGTTAGCATTCGTTAGCCAGTTAGCCTGTCATTTGTGGTTCCATTCGGCGCCTATTATTGTTTTTGTTTTTTTCTCGCTCCGTTTCATTTCTGTTTCGCTCTGTTTTTCACGAGTTCATCAAACAACAGTAAGTGGATTCATTCATCAATCACAGTGAGTAATGGCTTCTTCTCCTGTTATTGTTGTTTGCACCGCTTGCCACATGTACAGTTTATCTCTCTCTGTCAGCGACGAGGGATTCAAACGTGATAAATGCAGGGAAATAGTTAGGCTGAGAGAGAGGATTTTAGAAGTAGAGACACGCATCCAAACTTTAGTTGAGGATAGTAAGAATGTGAGGGCTGTAGATACTGCTTTGGATACGACTAGCTCAGGGTCCCGTACATTGTTTGGTTCTGGTTACAGAGCCTCCACAGCAGGGCAACTGGGTGACTGTGAGGCGGCCTAGTCGCGGGTCAAAACACCACTCTTTCGTTCCGATCAAAACAACAGGTTCTCCCCACTCAGTGATGCACCCACTGAGAAACCTGATGAAAGTGCTATAGTTGTTGGTGATTCTATTGTACGGAACGTGAAAATAGAGACACCAGCCACCATAGTCCAATGTTTACCGGGAGCCAGAGCGCCTGACATCTTGGCAAATTTAAAAGTGCTGGCTAATGCTAAACGTAAATTCAGTGAGATTGTTATCCACGTCAGCGCTAATGATGTGCGCCAGTCGGAGATCACTAAAAATAATGTTAAAGAGGTGTGTGAACTTGCAAATACGATGTCAGACACTGTAATATGCTCTGGTCCCCTCCCTGCTTACTGGGGTGATGAGATTCATAGCAGACTGTTGTCACTCAATGGCTGGATGTCTAAGTGGTGCCCGCAGAATAACATAGGTTTTATAGACAATTGGACGAATTTTTGGGGCAGACCTGACCTGTTGAATAGAGATGGTCTTCATCCCTCCTGGGGTGGTCCGCTCTTCTCTCTAGAAATATGGCACATAGTCTTAGAGTTCGTACTTGACTAACTGGGGTCCAGGTCAGGAAGCAGACAGACTGGCTAAACCGACCGCCTGCTAGCCGCCTCACGTCACAGAAGTCAGTTAACTCTCAGCACACAGAGACTCTTTCACCTAGATATCACACTATAGAGACTGTGTCTGTTCCCCGAACTAGAAAATACAAAAAACGTCCAAACCAATTTAAGAGTAACAATTTAATTGATGTTCAACAAATAAAAATTTATATAATACAGAGAAACAAATGATAAAGCTTGGCTTACTGAATATCAGGTCCCTTTCTACGAAAGCGCTTTTTGTAAATGATATGATCACTGATATTAACCTAGATGTGCTCTGTTTGACAGAAACCTGGCTAAAACCAAATGAATAGCCTACATTATTTTATAGTTTACCCCCCCAAGATTACTGTTATAAAAATGAGCCGCGCCCAAAAGGCAAAGGGGGTGTCAGGGATCAGTCACCATCACAACAGTCACCACTCAGCACAATCACCAGCTCACAATCACCTGACTTCTGATTGCACGCACCTGCTGACACTAATTACCACTAGTATATACACACACACTTCCATACACCACATTGTCTGGTCTACTGTTCACTAGATGGACTGCTCTGGACTCTCTCTATACTCCCGACTTACCTATGAAACGTACCCATTGGATTCCTTGCCGATCTTCCCTCGAAGCCTGAGACATCCGACCCAAACCTGCAAACAAAGACACGACATCACAACCAAAGCTAAGCAAACTGAAACCCACTATTACTTGCTCACTCACCTACATTTGGTCACACTCGATCCTGCTTCCCCAATTCCCTTCAATAAACCTGCTTGTTATTACTCGCCAGTTGTGTTTGACCGTGTTTTGTGACTGGGAGGTGTTGCTACAATTTATAGCAATATTCTCAGTATTTCTCAGAGGGCAGGCTTTAAGTATAATTCCTTTGAAGTAGTGGTGCTTCATATAACATTATCTAGAGAAAGTGTATAATGATAAATCCCCTGTGATGTTTGTACTGGCTACTGTATACAGGCCACCAGGGCACCATACAGACTTTATTAAAGAATTTGCTGATTTTCTATCAGAGTTAATGCTGGCTGCAGATAAAGTCTTAATTGTTGGTGATTTTAATATCCACGTTGATAATGAAAAAGATGCATTAGGATCAGCATTCATAGACATTCTGAACTCTATCGGGGTTAGACAACACGTGTCAGGACCTACTCATTGTCGAAATCATACTCTAGATGTAATACTGTCACATGGAATTGATGTTAATGGTGTTGAAATTCTACAGCAAAGTGATGATATCTCAGATCATTATCTAGTCTTGTGTAAACTCCATATAGCTAAAACTGTAAATTCTACTCCTTGTTACAAGTATGGTAGAACCATCACTTCTACCACAAAAGACTGCTTTTAAGTAATCTTCCTGATTTATCTCAATTCCTCAGCATATCCAACAGCGCAGAAAAATTTGATGTAACAGAAACTATGGACTCTCTCTTTTCTAGCACTTTAGATACGGTTGCTCCTTTACGCTTAAGGAAGATTAAGGAAAAGAGTCCAACACTGTGGTATAATGAGCACACTTGCACACTAAAGAGAGCAGCCCGGAAAATGGTGTGCAGCTGGAGGAAAACAAAACTAGAGGTATTTCGTATTGCTTGGCGGGAAAGTACCCTATCCTACAGAAAAGCATTAAAAACGGCTAGATCTGATTACTTTTCGTCTTTTAGAAGAAAAAAAACATAACCCCAGGTATTTATTCAATACAGTGGCTAAATTAACAAAAAATAAAGCATCAGCAGGTGTTGACATTTCCCAACAGCACAGCAGTAATGACTTTATGAACTACTTTACTTCCAAGATTGATACTATTAGAGATAAAATTGTAACCATGCAGCTGTCAGCTACAGTATCACATCAGATAGTGCACTATAGAACCCCTGAGGAACAATTCCACTCATTCTGTACTATAGGAGAGGAATAATTGTATAAACTTGTTAAATAATCTAAACCAACATGTATGTTAGACCCTATTCCATCTAAACTACTTAAAAAGGTGCTTCCAGAAGTCATAGATCCTTTTTTGGCTATTATTAATTTAAAACTTTGTTGGCATTAGTGGAAGTGCATTAGCATCGTTCATATCGTACTTATCTGACCACCATCAATTTGTAGCAGTGAATGAAGAGGTATAATATCGATCACAAGTGCAGTATGGAGTACCTCAAGGCTCAGTACTAGGGCTGTTACTTTTCACACTTTACATGTTATCCTTGGGAAATATCATCAGGAAACACAGTGTTAGCTTTCACTGTTATGCTGATGATACTCCGCTCTATATTTCTTCGTGGCCTGGTGAAACACACCGAATTGAGAAACTAACGGAATGCATAGTCGATATAAAAAACTGGATGACAAGTAATTTCTTACTGCTAAATTTTGAAAAAACAGAGGTGTTAATTATCGGACCTAATACCCCCACATGTAATAACTTAGAACAATGTCTAACACTTGATGGCTGCTCTGTAAATTCTTTGTCATCAGTTAGGAACCTAGGTGTGCTATTTGATGGCAATCTTTCCTTTGACTGCCACATTTCTAGCATTTCTAAAACTGCATTTTTTCATCTTAAAAATATATCTAAATTGAGACCTATGCTCTCAAAGTCAAATGCAGAAATGTTAATTCATGCATTTATGACCTCAAGGTTAGATTATTGTAATGCTTTATTGGGTGGTTGTTCTGCATGCTTAATAAACAAACTCCAGATGGTCCAAAATGCAGCAGCTAGAGTCCTTACTAGAACCAGGAAGTATGACCACATTAGCCCGGTTCTGTCAACACTGCACTGGCTCCCTATTAAACATTGTATAGATTTTAAAAGGTTTAGCCTGAATGGTTTAGCTCCTCAGTACTTGAGCGAGGTCTTATCGCATTATAGTCCTCCACGTCCACTGCGTTCTCAAAACTCTGGCCATTTGATAATACCTAGAATATCAAAATCAACTGCGGGCGGCAGATCTTTTTCCTATTTAGCGCCCAAACAATCTACCTAACACTGTTCGGGAGGCAGACACACTCTGACAGTTTAAATTTATATTAAAGACCCATCTCTTTAACCTGGCTTACACATAACACTAATACGCTTCTAATATTCAAATCCGTTAAAGGATTGTTAGGCTGCATTAATTAAATCAACCAGAAACAGGCACACTTCCCATAACACCCGATGTACTTGTTACATCGTAAGAAGAATGGCATCTACGCTAATATTAGTCTGTTTCTTTCTTATTCTGAGATCACCGTAGCCACCCAGTCCAGTCCGTATCCAGATCAGATGGTCACTGCAGTCACCCTTATCCAGTCCGTATCCAGATCAGATGGTGGATCAGCACCTAGAGATGACCTCTACAGCCCTGAACATCAGCGGAGATCAGGACACCTAGATGAGCCCCAGAGACAGATCCCCAGTCAAGACCTCGTCACCTAGACGGCCATCAGGACAAGACCTCGGGAACCAGATGAGTCCTTTACACAATCTGACTTTGCTGCAGTTGGAATTGAACTGCTGGTTCATCTGGCCAGAGGAGAACTGGCCCCCAGACTGAGCCTGGTTTCTCCCAAGGTTTTTTCTCCATTCTGTCACCGATGGAGTTTTGGTTCCTTGCCGCTGTCACCTCTGGCTTGCTTAGTTGTGGACACTTAATTTCCAGCGATATCGTCGAATTCAATAATGAAATGCCTTTAACTGAATATTGAGTGCTTAATCTTGTCATTTTACATTATTGACACATTATTTTCCTATTTTGATATTGAAAAGTTGCTTTGACACAATCTGTATTGTTAAAAGCGCTATATAAATAAAGGTGACTTGACTTGAAAAAGAGGGGAGAAGATTAAACACGCCAAAATGTAAAGAAGCTTAGTTCTGTTTTTTTTTTCTTTTCTTTTTAAACAGCGTATATAAACTAGTACAAAACAATTCCAAACCTGTAGCCTAAATACTTCAAATCATGTAAACACAGTTTTCTTTATAATTAGCCTACCTTCTTAATGTTAACATTCTACCAGTGAGTCAAACAATCAACATTAAATAAACAGATTTAAACATAAAATACAAACATATGACAAATATATAGGCCTATAAATACACTAAAAATGGCCTTGCACCATTAATGCTCAAAAATGGAGCTCTGAGCTCAATAATCTCTGAAATAATTGGGCTTTTATACATCATAGGACATTATTTCACACAGTATTAACAGATTATTAAACTTTACCTGAAACACACCAAACTGCATGAGGTTCCCCGTCGCAAACTTGAACAAACCCCGCGAGTTCTCCCCCTAGTGTTCAACAAGACACGATTAATCGATCGCAAACCTTGTGCCAAACTAATTAATCACCGATAACCCAATTAATGATCACCGATCCCAAATTAATGGAACAATTGACAAGTTTTCATTTTATATAAATAAATAAAAATAAATAAATATTCAAAATGGTTTAAATGTAATCCACTTAGAGAAACCTATGGTTATGTGCATACTTCAGAGACACAGTGGTTTGCTTCATGGATTATACATTGTGGGAACCAGTCCACATCCCTGTGCCACTACACCATTTCACACTAGACTCCAAACTAAGACTGTGATGTCAAATCCACTTACATTATCATTTTTGTTTGCACACAGCGTTTTGTGACATTCACGGGAGTCAGGGTTGATCTACTCACCAGGAGACGCCCAGTTGTGGGCAAAAGAGAGAGAGAAACTTTGGATAACCTCGATTTCTCTCTTTATGGCTGTTCAAACATCCCCCCTGGCGGGATAAGAAAAATATGATGACTTGTGCTTCAAAGTCGCCATGGAGGATTGATTGATAAGGAAAAAAGAAAAGAAAAGTTCTTTGACTCTGAGGCCCCCCATTGACCAAGGCAATATTCGAAGGCTCCCCATGTAGACTAAGATATTTCCTCTGATACAACTGCTGTAATGATGACAAAGCTGCTTGTGTTATGACTTTTATGACCAGAAGCAGTGACAATAGATTAAAATAAATAACCATGATTTAAAAAAGTTTACAGCTAGATTTTATCAAGGTTTTTATTTTTATTTTTTACATTATTCAAGTTAAATACTTAAGCTTAATTATTTTGATATATTAATAATTTTATTATATAATAGCCTATATTAATTTTTCTATCTGGCAGATTATTTAAGTTTTATAATTTATTTGAATGTTACCGCTTCAATATGTCATGAACTTTTCATATATTTGACTGTTGTCCATTTTAAATAAGTTTATAAAAATCCCTGGGGTCCCCAAACAGAACATGACGGTTAAAAAAAAAAAAAAAAACTTCCATATAGGTTTTAAACAAGGTAAATCGTGTTACTGCTAAAGGATTAAAACAGTTGTCACAATATTCTAATCATCCCAGATCATCAGAGTGCGAGTTGTGCGTCTTTGCGCGTCTTGACGCACTGTGTTGTGCTGCGCACGGCGCCATCAGATCCGCTCAGAAAGCAAATGCACCCGGTCTGGACTGCCAGGAGGACTTTCAGCAGAGCAGAAACAGTCGAATCTGTTCATCATCGAGGATTGTCTACATAACATTCACAAGTTCTACAAGCATGAATGAGAAACAGAGGATTATAATGTAATGAGGGGTGATTTTGCGATGCTTTACGAGACACCACTGCGGGAGGCTGGAGAATCATCGGCTTGACAGTGAACAGATTTCCACGAGATTCCCACGGAGCTCTTGTGGGCGAGATGAACAACCCGCCGGTGTGATCGTGCACATGGAAAGCGCGATCCACGGCGCGTGAACGCACGCACGGAGATCCGTGTATTCTCTGCGCTTTGGACACTTTGGACACCTTTCTTAGCGGATATTCTTAGAAATCTTCGTCTGCAGATACGTTTTCATATTTAACTTATCTGCTTGTATTTTACGTTATTTATTTATTTCCAGCGAAACACCAACAAATTATGTTGAACTAAAGGGATTTTTCAAACCCTTCATACTATAGGTGAGTTTGCATCTAATGTTCGGTGCATCTTAAACAAATAAATAAACGCCGGAATAACTTTTTTTTTTCTTTTTCTGTTTAAGTTACATAGAAAAGCTCGTGATAAGAGGTGCCTTGCACCTGTTTAGGTCCATGCATGTGCTGCAGAATTTTACGAGGGGAGTCTGATTATAAGATTTCAATGGGCTTTTTTTTTTTTTTTTAATTATCAGATTCTGATTTACGTGGTGTTTAGTATTATCCGTGGAGAAAACAGGCAAGTCATGTGGTGATGTTTGAGTTCTGCTTATGGTTAATATAATTTATTCATTTGCGTTTTTGCGCTTTTGTGATGTGCTAAAATATGCATAAACTTTCCGAGACTTTTGTACAGTGCAGTATAAAAAAAGTCATTATTTTTGGCAGTTTCATCTAGGCGCAGTCATGTTGTGGTTTATTTTAGAGCACGAGCCAGAATAACTTTTCCGTTTAAGTTACACAGAAATGCTTTTTTTGATAATGCGTTGCATCCACCTGTTTTAGTCCATGCGCATGCACGTGCTGCAGAATTTGGGAGGGGAGCCTGTTTATTATGTTTCAGTGGGCATATGTTTTATTCATATTCTGAGAGTACCCTAACATAATGAGTTTTATATGTTTACAGCAAGAGTGTCTGTGCCCAATGCACACATTCGCTTATACAGACTCTTATGGGCTTCTTTGAGTTTTTGCCATGCATTTAAATCATTAATTCATGCATGCGGAATATGTGCTAAAATATGTACACAACTGACTTCTGGACAGTGGTCCAGTATGATAAAAATCGTCTATTTTTTTGTCGCTGTGGTGCGGATAAATGTGCGCTATCAATATATCTATCTATCTGTTTTTTCCCCCCCTTTTTTTCCCAGTGTCACTGCACCGACCGCTTTCTCGGTATCCATCCATCCTTCTTTTGAGCTATATAGGATGCAGCAGGAATGATCCCGGTCCAGCGCGTTAAAGCTCAGCCTCAGCTGTGGCACGTGAGCGCCGAAGCTCCTCCGTGGCTCTGGATGGTCCCGAACACCTCCGGACTGTGTAGGGTGGGTTCTGCTCCTCCCGTGCTCATCTCCTCTCGCCCTCCTCCGGTGATTCAGACGGTCTCGGGATGGCAGATGTCCTGCGATCCATTTGTGCCTGTGATGCGCGCTGCTGCCGCGGAACCCGCGACCATCAGTCAGTTCAGTCTGCCCAGTGTTCAGGTAACAGGGCTTGAAATAAAAAGCCCCGCTTTCTCTACTGAACATTTTATGTTAAATTGAGTTGATAAATATATAATAGCAACAATAACGAATATGATAATACAGATAGCAATACATAGAATATAGATGTTCAGTCCCCCATGTTTTGGGAGACCATCATTACTTTTCAAAGACCTATGCCTTCTATTATTAATCTGAATCAGAATTTCAGAATTTATGTAGATGGTGTGCATGACAGTATGAAAGTGTATGTATAATAAATCACATGCATCAGAAACATTTGCTTCTATCAAATCAAATGAAAAAAAAAACTGTTGAAAAGTTTTGTCTTTAAAAGTTTTTGACTTTTACTCTATTGCTGCAGGTTTAGGCTTTAGGACAAATCTCTATGGAGTTACATAATGCCAATACAATGCTTTAAAATTGTCTTTAAGGATAAGATTGCATCCATAATATACTGTACTTAATGCCTTTATTTTAAGTTCTGGCTGCAAAAGTCCTGAAAAGTAATGAATTATTACTGGAGATTTTACCTGAACGTAATGTTTAGATACAGTACTATTAAACTTATTACACAATACCCTGTTGATTATTTGTATAAGTGAATGTCAGTACTGAAATTGCTAAAGAACTAATATTGCATGATCGCTCATTAAAGGCATTAAGAAACCATCTTGATGCATTAAAAACCCCAAGTGCCATTTTCTTTCCTGTGTTGATGTGATGACGTGTGATTTTGTATTGAAACAGGAATCTGGGGAAAAACCGAAGGGCTCATGCTTATTTTTATTTATTTATTTATTTTTAAATAGCCAGCAGGCTTTAGTTTGCATCACACCTGTGAGTAATGATTTGCTACCTGCTGTTGAGATCTTAGAGAGAGAAACATTCTCATTCAAAAATAAAGAAAATGTATACAGCCCTTTGGAAAAAGATGAGTCATACATATGTGTGGTCAATTTTCAAAGAAAAGACTATACATTTTACATATGTATCCTTTGTAAACTTGTAGGAGAGCATATAGAAGATCTCAGAGGAAACAAACATAGACTGAAACTCCCACTATTTCCAATTTCTGAAGTCATAATTATGAGTTTATCGTGCTCAAGTGCTTTCTCGTTGGAAATAATATGAATAATAGGAGATAACACTAGGTTCATTTTTGCCAATTTCATGGGAAAATCTAATTAAAGCCTAAACGTATTAAACATATTTAATATCCAATGGATTTTGAGAAAAAAAAAAAGATCCCATTCATTGACAAACATATAAACATTACCCACATGTATACATTCATATCTAGTTATCTAGTCATCAATAAATAAAATAAGTGTTGTTTTTGCTGTGTAAAATACAAATCAAATGGTTATTTATATATGTAAATACAGGGTAAACGTACCCATTAAGCACACTTCCATTTTTGAGATCAGATTATAAAAAGAAAAATATATATATTTTCCTACTTGATGTCTTAACCAATTGATGTGTTTGTTACTATATACCTCCTATAATTTCAAGTCAATCAGACCATTGCACACCGAGATATGGGTCTCCATATGTTCACACTGATCGGCAGCCATTTTGAAAGCTGTCTAAAAACATTCACCAAAAGAGGAGCCCCTTAAATGTGCGTTTTTTAGATGTTTATGCCTTTATTTTGGGTAAGTTTCATTATTTATTGTAAAATTAAGAGATTAATGTTCAGACTTTTGCATATTATAACCTGGATGTGGGAAATAATTACATTAGATGCAAAAGATAATTTTAGCAACACAGCTCAGATGCTACAGAACACAGTTAGCTGACTAGCTGTATAAGATTGTGTGCTATGCTAACATATTACTTCACAGGCCTTACTGGCTTGTACTTTTAAATCCATAATATTATAAATTGACAGTTTATTGCTGGTCTGTGGTTTTACAGTGCTGTAATTTTTAAAGATTTCATATTATTTTAAGAATTTAATGATGTATATCTTCATTGAAATGCTTTTGTTATTTAAAATAAAATTAAATATTTTTGTGTGAGATTAATACTTTATTTTAACATAACTTTTTGTATCGAAACAAATAACGTGTGCATTAAAAATGTCTCAATGTACATTTTGGTGAGCTTAGCTACGTTTACCCTACATGACTGTAATGGCAAGAAAAAAAATCTGTGAATATTTTGTAGGAAAAATGAACAAAATTTAAGTCACTAGAGCAATAGCTCTTGTAGTAAAAGTTTATGGTTTACCCATTTCACATATTAAAATGATGTCAGAGTTTCCCAGTTGTAAATACAACTTGATAGGCTGTTCATGTTCAATTTCCAAGTAGGAAAGTGGTATTTATGATAATTGCAGGCTCTTTTTGGCCAAAGGTCAGAGGCCATACCCCACAAATTAGAGTGTGCATGTGGTGAGTAATATTTTGCTATCTTAATCAGTTTTCTTTTCCTTTTTGCACTTTTTTTTTTTTCTTTTTGGTCAAAAACATTACTTTTCTGTGTTATATGTGGTACAGTGATCCTATAGTAATTTGTGTATCAAAAGTATGTGCAGCTACCATTTGTGCAGTAAATATAAATATATTGTAAAACACTACACTAAGTTTAGTTATTCAGTCTCTGGCACAAGAAGAAAAATCTTCATCTGAGAATTTTGACTTGCTGTGGTAATGAATTAGTCAAGTCAAAGGTGCCTTTTTAATACAATGATTCAAGGTCTTGATTAAATCTTGAAACAGTTTTATTTGAAGGACTGGCACCTGCTAGAATATACCTAGTAATATAGCCAGGAAGGACTGAAATATACATGACAATATATGATTTTGATAACGTTTGATCACTTTTGGTGAACTGAAACCACTGTTAAAGCCGAAAATCAAAATTCTGCATTGCAAAAAAATGCTTTTGTTACTTAGATTTTTTTGTCGTGTCCAGCCAAAATATCTAAAACTTTTTAAATCAAGAAGGATTTTCTAGACAAGTAAAAATTATTGTCTTGTTTTCAGAAAAAAAAACAAGTAAAAATTAAGTGAGTTTGTGCTTGAAACCAGCAAAAATAAGAAATAAGATTATTTTGCTTGTTCTAAGGAAAAACTCACTTAATTTTGACTTTTTCTGAAAACAAGACGACAATTTTTACTTGTCAAGAAAATCCTTCCTGATTTAAGATTTTTTTTTAGATATTTTGGCTGGAAACAAGACAAAAAAATCTAAGTAACAAAAGCATTTTTTTTTGCAGTGTGTGCATTACCTCTCTTCATCTCCACGGCTTCACCACTAGAGGCGCTGCGCTCAAGATGACCCTCACATCCGCAGTTGCTTCCCCCTCACGACTCAAACTCAGCGTGACATTTAATCTGTGTGCCGGGCAGAGGCATGATCACCACTGCTCCACAGCCCTGGCATTGAGAATTTTGTGCTTTCACATCATTAAAGTGCCGTTCAGAGGAGGCGGCAAGCATGAACTCAGTCGCACTGTACTGGAACCAGAGAGAGAGAGAGAGAGACAGTGGGAGGAAAGAGTATATTATTTAAACAGACTTTGAGTTTCAGACAGCCTTCAGAAGCCTTTGATTGACTGCTACTGCAGAGAGGCATTGACGCAGAGCCGAGCGTGATAGAACAGGATGTTATGCTAAACGCAGAAGAATATAACGTAACCTGCAAATAACTTTCCTAGCTTCAAAGTCAACATGTAATGATGTCCACAACCCATTTTTCCTTGTAATATGATGTGTTTTTAAGTGATACTTAATACCGTATAAAAGTACTGTATGAAAGGTGGTTTGGATCAGGGATGGTTATTAAAATCCAGTTTTGATTTCATATTGAAATGATTGTTGTGTGTTTAAACTGAGTTTGAAGGGCAGCCAAAAACAACAGTATCCAACGATGAAAATAATCTTGAATATATGGCCTTCAGTTCATCACATTTTGCATTCTTGAAAATAAAAATTGGCCCTTGCAGTCAAAGTGGCTTGTTTTCCACAAAATTATTCAACAAAGACCTTTCAGTTCTTTAGAAAAACATCTATAAACTGGTGATTCAATGAACCCAAACACCAATAGTCTTGCACTCATAAGAATAAAGTTCCCAAAACTTTTTTTGGTCCCACTTTATATTAGGTGGCCTTAACCACTATGTACTTGCATTTGAATAAATAATTTGGTACAATGCACTTATTGTGTACATACATGTTTTTACATTGTACTTATATTTTTAAAAATACCTATATGTAATTACATCTGTAATTAATTTCTGTAATTACATTTATAATTACACTGTTGACCCACCCTTAAACCTACCCATACCACCAAACCTGTGCCTAACCTCACCCATATCACACCTCAATAGCAGCAATAGTGTTTTGCAATACAGTATGAACACAATAAGTACATTGTACTTATTTTTTGATGTAAGTACAAGTTAAGGCCACCTAATATAAAGGCCATCCTTTTTTTTTTTTTTTTTTTTTTGACTCCCAAAGTAACCTTTCAGTGAAAAGTTTTTTTTTCCAAATCATTTTTTCATTTTTAAAATGATTTTTAGAACCTGGATTTGAAAGGTTCCATGGATGTTAAAGGTTCTTCATGGAACCACTGATGCCAACAAAATAAGTCAATTTCCCAATCATCCCACAGTGGAGAACCTCTAACAAGAGGTTTAGCGGTTCCTCTGTTCCAGAAAAATTTGTTGCCATAAATGTTATGAGGAAAAACATTTCATGTTTTGTGCTGATACTTGGGAATTTATCATTTATTCTGTTGCTGTTGGTGAAGAACAGCAGGTGTTATTCCAAAAATACTTCCAAAACATTCCCATAAATATTTCTTAATGAGATGGATCTGAATAGATCACAGTGGTAATTTGTTCTTCTCTTCTGCTTGGTTGTCCCAGTGGGAGATCCCATCCAGGCCTCATGTGTTGGGTTTCCAACCTTCTGCAAGTGTGGATCTACTTCCAGTGTTTCCTCACGTATACCGGACAGTCCTGCCTCCACACTATGGCAAGGGCTGGGTGGAAAAACGTGTGCCTGACTACAAGGTAAATGAGGCATTCATGGTATTTGATAATATTTGGTGAATCTCACAAAACCTGTCAAGAATGCCATATTTCACCCCAAAATCAAAAGAAAAAAGCAATCATTAGCCTAGTTGTTGGAACATGAAGTGATGTTATTTTTATGATAATTCAGAATGTTTTATCCTAATTTTCTCTCATTACTGATGCAAAGAGTCTCATTCTATTTAATGCAAAAAATGATATATTTAAATTGTAAAGTATTTATATATAAAGTATTTATTAAATGCATAGTTTTTGTATATAATATAATATAATATAATATAATATAATATGTGACCTTGGACCACAAAACCAGTCTTAAATCGCTGGGGTATATTTGTAGCAATAGCCAAAAATACATTGTATGGGTCAAAATTGTCGATTTTTCTTTTATGGCAAAAATCATTAGGATATTAAGTAAAGATCATGTTCCATGAAGATATTTTGTAAATTTCTTACTGTAAATGTATCAAAACTTAATTTTTGATTAGTAATATGTATTGCTAAGAACTTCATTTGGACAACTTTAAAGGCGATTTTCTCAGATTCCAGATTTTCAAATAGTTGTATCTTGGCCAAATATTGTTCAATCCTAACAAACCATACATCAACGGAAAGCTTATTTATTCAGAAAATTTTGAAAAATTGACACTTGAGACTGGTTTTGTCGTCCAGGGTCACACATAATACAATACTTGCAATGAAATGCAATGAAACCGAAGAGGCACCCGAAAAGGCAACTTTCTTATTTTTATGTCTTTTTTTTTTTTCTTGATATACTTTTAGCCAAAGAACAAATGTTTGCAAAATCTTCATTACTACTTAATAACTTCCTATACACTATAAATGCAGTTCTAGTGTATATTTAATGTTAAACCTGATATCCACTCGTGGGCATGTAAGAACAACTGTTCTGGGGAAACGCCATTTTTTCACCATTCTGTAACTGATTTCTCTTTTCTCATTTGCAGTTTTATCTAAACAACACATTAGCTCTTGAGACCACCTGGATCAGTCCGGAGGAAATGGGAATTTTCCAGCGTCAGGAAAAGCCACTGCTGCGGACAAATCAAACGGCGTTGAGCATATGTAGGCCAGCTGCAGCCTCCAGGAATATCCACACTCTACTTTTGACACCCAGGCGCGTTTCAGGTAGGAAGGAGAATTTATGATCCCAGCACCCATTTTCCTACCTTTGTGATTCAGGCTCGCTGTTTGGCTAACATTCATCAGAGGGCTTTATAAAAACGCTTTCTGTTTTCTGTTTACTCCCTAGACTCTTTCAGGTTCTGCTTCTAGTTTCTTTTTAAACAGCTTTTCCTTTGTAACTTTAATCTTATTATTTAACTTGATGTAACAGTATCAGAGGATTGTCAGCTGAGATTTTACGGAGCGAATAACCGAAGCGAGGCTGTCACTCCCTCCGTATGTGTGTTTGTGTGTGGGAAGAGAGGGGGGTTTGATTTGTGCTTATGAAATGAAACCGGAATTAGTTCAAATTTCAGCTCTTTTTCAATCATAGTGTGGTTTAATCAACTAGAGCGTGCACAAGAGGGTGTAATGAAGACCCATAATGAGTATGCAGAAAAAAACAATTATGCTGTTTGATTCTGGTAATCTGACAAATGTATACAACACGCTTTATATAACATGCATCTTAGGGTCATTCCTGTTTTGCAGAATCTTTTAAACTCTGAACCTTTTTAATATTTAATAATGCATGTGTTTAAACTGAAGTGTTTCTATAAATGAGTATAGCTGACCCTTTTATCCCTCTGTGGCTGTTATTATGCATTATAAATAAGTTTTTAAGACATTTCCAGAGTCCAGACTTTGCAAAAAATGCACTTACACATGATTTCATAAATTTGTATACACAATGACAAGAAAATGAAGAGAATGGAAATATAGAACTAAAGTTTCAAAACTTGCAGAATTTTGAACTTTCATTGCTCATTGATTGACCAACACAATCCAATTCTAACTATTTTGCATTTTGGTGGCTTTGGAGAATTCTTGTAATTTTGAACGATTTCATTCATCATTCGTTTTACACCCCAGTGATGTTTTGTTTAGGGGTGGACCTTCATGCTTAGATCGACAACCCCTAAGCGAGAAGCAGCATTTAGATAATTCACAGAGATGGTAGCGACTGACGAGTATAGTGCAACAAAAGGTTTATAATGTCATAAATGAAGATGCTTGGATTTGCATTAAAACCATTTTAATGCAAATGTGAGCATTTTGTGTTTATGAATTATATTTTTGCCATAATTGGCATACAAACACAAGGTGTTCTTGTTCAATCATGGCGCCACCTTTTGGTGTACATGTATAACATGTGATTTACTAGAATGCATTGAGTTCGGAAGTGGGAAATTTCAACTCTGGTATTCGCACCACCAACTCTCGGCTGTTTATAATTAAAAAAATAGTGATGTATGATTGGGAAAGGATTCTATTTTATAAGTAATTGCTTAAACAGGTTAGCAGACTGATAATCCTCAACCTCAGAAAGAAGCAGCATTTATGTAATTTGCAAAGATGATGGTAAATGACGAGTATAGTGCGACATTAAGTGTATAATCTCTTATATATACATTTTGTTCACGACTGTTGTTTTTGCCATTATTTTTTTTATATTTAATTTAATTAATTTAATAATTATTTTATTTTATTTTACATAGTAGTAACAAACCAATCTTTGAAGAATGAAATCTGAAGTTTAATATATACATATATATATATATATATGTATGTATGTATATGTATATATTGAAGCTTTTTTCCATGTAGCTTACTTTACTGATTGGATAGTTATCCAGTCTCGAAAAGACCAAGGGTAAATACCCTTCAAGATGCAATCAAGACAGATGAGCAGAATCCAAAGTGGTTTAAAACAAGGTTGCAAGCTTAGATTTTCACCACATAAACTTTGCTCTTTGCAAAAAAAAAAAAAAAAAAAACATCTTGCAAAAGTTTGGGAGCTCCACAAATGAGCGAGGAGTAGTACGGGAATACTAGATCAGATCCATTTTGTGGAGGTGCATTTACTGTATGTGGCAAAGTGTGAAATGTACACACCCAGCAATCCAATCGATCAAAGCGTATGAAGTGACCCCTTAAAATATTAAATTTACCCACAGTGAACAAGTTAAATTGAAAACAGACCAGGGATTCAGAAACAGCTGAGCGGTGTATCATATAGCGCTGCATTTAATTCCAAACACGCTTGCCCTCCAGCAGAGCGCCAGTGTGTTACACCTGTGCTCTTCCCTGATCATAAGTCTTTAGCTGCAGACACTTTCAGGTAGGCAGTGATGAATTAGATTGCAGATGCACTCATGTGCCATTCAAAGATTAGTCCTTGAGAGATGAAAAGTTCACTCCTGTAGAGGGTTTTCTGTCTTTCAGACAGCAAAGTCTATAATGAGAGGAAGTGAATGGAATATCTTAGCAGCACAGATCCTGCACAAGCTCGAGACTGAGGCTGAACTGACGATAAAGATTTGACCTTTGCTACTACGCTTTTACATGTTTAACACTTCAAGTGTGCTTTAGAATGGCGAAGGTTTGAAAAGTATTAATAAAGCCAATACATATTCTGAACCATGTAAATGTTCACCTGATATGCTTAAGTTCTTCTTGACTTCCGAAATATAATCAAGATCACTTGAAAAGCTCGACGACTTGTACTGGTAAGCATGAAAACATGCTAATACTACTTGCTGTAAACAATTTTCACAACTTAATGTCCATACAATTATTTAGCAAATGAATGTGACTGTCTTATGAAGAATATATTAATGCAGATACAAATGAGATGAAAGATGACTGTTTATATTTTTATTATATATTTTATAATGTATTTATAAATGTTCAGTGGTCTGTTTAGAGAGGATTTATTAGGCAGATGGTGCAAATAATAATGATAATTACATACAATATTATTACATAATTAATATAATTAAATATTATATTATTAAATAACTATCTGATTATTTAGATATATTTTTTAAATTAATATATTGATTTTGAGGTTAAATATTATATTTAAAGAGTGTTATGTAAGACTTATAAATAAAAACAACAACAATACAATGTAAAAAATTTCAGAGCTCAGTCATTTTCTAGTGACTGATTACATCTAAATTTTTCCATTGGCCCAATTGGATTTCTGCTCACTGAATTTTTTCAATTGTGGCAACAGTCTGTTAACATTGGCTCAACGAGAAAAAAGAAGTCTACCAAACCATGTTATTGGTCCAATTAAATATTTTAAATAGTAGTAGCATACATTTTTTTGTTTTACCTAACTTAAAAATGTATATTGGTAAATGTATATTGCTAAAGCAGCCTTATTAAATTGTTTATTCCCTGTTGTCCCAAAAGAAAAGGAAAAAAATAAAATAAAATTGTTAAATGATCTCCAACCCTGCTCCTGGAGAGCTACCATCCTGCAGACTTCAGTTCCAACCCTGCTGCAACACACCTGTCTGTAATTATCAAGTAGCCCTGAACACCTTGATTAGCTGGTTCAGGTGTGTTTGATTGGGGTTGGAGCTGAAATCTTCAGGATGGTAGCTCTCCAGGAGCAGGGTTTTGGAGACCCCTGCACTAAACACTGCCACATTTTAATACGTTTTAATGAAATATACATTATTGTGAAAATACCTTAAAATTATAAATACACTGAATTTTTCTACACAGTATACCTTACAAAATCATGCATTTTAATTATCATAAGATACACAAAGCTGATGAATTGCACCTTATACATTGATACATTCACAAACATGCAAAAAATGTCAAACACCATAATAATACACAAAATAATAATAATTTTATTAAAATGGTAATAATTGATCTGAGGTTACTTCAACCAGTGTTTAGGTTAATGTCACTGAATATTACCATTCTCACAAAAGGTACTCTGAGCTCATTAAACTGCATCTTAACTATTTAAACATCAAATACATTCACATATTAAAAATGTCAAAAACACCATCAAATTTAAGCAATGGGGAGGTTACTTCAACCAGTGTTTAGAGTAATTTCACATGAACTACAGTATACCATTCTCACAAGAGGTACTTTGAGCTCATGAAACTGCATCTTACACTTCAAATGTTTGCCAAAAAAACACTCATAAAAGGTAGGGGTGTAACGATAAATCGATTAATTAAATGCATCGCAATTCTCTCTGAAATCGATTCTGAGCATAGTTTTAACAGCAGATGGCACTGCATGCTTTAGAAACAGCTTGCTTTCGGTTCCTTACACACACACACCACTTGAACTTAAAATAATCATTCATAAAGTTCAAAAAGGTTGAAGCGAATTACAAGAGTGTTCACAGTGGGTTGTGTTTACATTAATCTTGTATCATAAAAGCAGAGGTGCAAGTACATTTAACCACTCAGTTGAACGCACAAGCAGTCTTCTTCGTGAGCATTTTAGTGTGCAGTAAAAAATTAACCTAGAGCTAAAAATTAAGTTCAGAATCGATTCATGAGAGAATCGCGATGCATTAGGAAAATCACAGAATCAATCCATTAATCGATTTATCGTTACACCCCTAATAAAAGGTACTTTGAGGTTAAAATTCCGTCATTAATTACCCTCATGTTGTTCCACATCAATAAGACCTTTGTTTAATAAAAAAATTCATCATCGGATTTCTTCAAAAATATCTTAATTTTTTTTTTTTTTTGAAGATGAACAAAGGTCTTAGGGGTTTGTAACGACATGAGGGTAAGTAATTAATGACATAATTTTCATTTTTGGGTAAACTATCCCTTTAAGTCCTTGTTGTACTCCCGGATGAGTGCATACAATAAGCCA
Organism: Onychostoma macrolepis; assembly: GCF_012432095.1. Taxonomy (NCBI): domain Eukaryota; kingdom Metazoa; phylum Chordata; class Actinopteri; order Cypriniformes; family Cyprinidae; genus Onychostoma; species Onychostoma macrolepis. Next base: position 4,640,500 of record NC_081166.1, on the reverse strand, counting down.
AAAAAGCACGATAAATGCATTTACAAAGTCTCCTAATTTGTCAAGTACCACCTCCTCTTCCAGGACAACGGAAACATTCAGCACATTACGTTCAGCACATTACGTTCACACTAAGTTCTCCAATGACTCTGTACTCTGTAAAAATAAAAAAGTATAAAATAGCAATATCAATACTAAGTCTATATTAGAATTAGCAGCCTACATTACACCTAGCCATGTCTCATGGCAACACTCAATAAAGCAACTCCTCACAAATTATATCTACTAATAGTATTTGACACTAATATGGAATAAACATATATCCAATAAGATCTACTGTTAAATACTCACTGTGAAATTCGTTCCTTTTCTACAACAAATGGTGCCTCGTGAGCTCAGACCTAGCAATGGTGGGTTACACTAATGGGAACAAAAAATAGTTATAGCAGAAACATATTCCTCGTGTCTCATACATTTCATACATTCATCATAAAGTGAGACAAAAAATAATTTAGTTCAATAACTTCAGGTAACTGAGAGATAGGGGTGTGCGATATTGACAAAAATTATATCTCAATATTTTCTGGGATTTTATCGATAATGGTAATTAATTAGACAATATTTTGCTAAGTGTGTTATTGTGCTGACTACTGTGGTCAGCCGGCTCCTAAAGTTTTAGATATGAATGATTTTTGTTGGCGAAATAGAACAAAAACAGGCAATAATGTGTCTAAAACGCATCTTGTTTATTGAACTGTTGTAAAGACTGAATAATGCAGTGAAAAAACACACTGTAAATGCGCACGCGCACTAGTCTAATCTTCATCACGTAACATTAATGTATTCGTGCACTCTGTAAGTTTGTTTGGTTTTTGCGATATAGACCCTAGATATAGGATAATGTCAAATCCCACATCGTTAAAACAACAATTACAATAATATCACAGACAATATATATATTGCACACCCCTACCAAGAGATCAGTATGGGCTAAACTAAGTTATACACATCAACATGACACCACCCACTAAACATTAGACGTCTGACGGATGTGCATTTGGACGTCAATATGCAGTTCAACATTTGAACGTCGGACTAGGTCACTTTTTTTGGACTTCGAAGGCATGTGCAGAAAATATCAACATGGTTAATGAATATCAATATATGAGGAGTCTGCACAGGCCTAGGTATATCTATTTATCCTGATCTATTCAAGTGTTTTTATCTATTTTTGTTTAATACTTTGTTTTACCCAATAAAAAATGTGATTTAGAGATTGAGTTGAAGTCATTTTCTTCACAGTTGAAATATTTTATCATGTAATTTAAAATGTATTGAGCACCACATAAAATCATCAAATCAGGTCAGGTACAGGTTTACAAAAAAACATTTTAACTTAAGAGATGGAGTGGTTTGAAAGATGATTGTGCATATTAGCATATTAACTTTATCCAGAGGAATTAATAAAGAAATATAAATGGGGCCCAGTTCCGACCCACAAAACACATTCGGTTAAGCACTTTAATTTTTATTGTTGTACATTTGTTGTTGTGGTACAGACCCACGCAAGGTGGGCTGTGTAACTTTATTATTTATTTATTTTTTTTTTTTATATTTTACCACCAGTGTTGATTTTAGAAAGTTTTTAGGTTACGATGCACAACATTGAAGTGATGTATGCAAGCCATTAAATTCATGTTCCTAGATTTTAATGGTAGTTGGCAGGAAACTTAACTAGTCAAAGCTTATTAGTGACATTTGTGCCAGTTAAAAACAATAAAGATGGAAATAAGTGAGTGGTGATTGAGTTGTGATTTATTTGTAAACCTCTGTTTATAGCTGTAGTCCCATGTTTCCAGAAGGTGAAGGGCCTGTTTCCTGTAACAGTTAATTTTCCTGTAGCTTCGTTTGGCTCAGCAGCAGGATTGAATTGGAAATGCATTACACCTTTTCCATTTATCATCTGCTGCTGAGACAATCAAATGAAGCTATAGGAAAATGAACTTGAACAGTATGCTACCTTCTGAAATGGGACTACACACTACAGTTATGAACAGAGTCTATAAGCAGTATAAAATTGTCTAAAATGAGTTTAAGTTTGATGTAGAAAAGATGTCCACAACGACCACATTTGGCCTACAATTAGCCCTTATACAGAGGTCATGTGGACGTCAATACTGGACGTTCATTAGACGTTGGAAAAAAGACGTCATCTGGCGTCACAGTCTGCACCTTCAGGGCACCAAAATTGGACGTTCAAAGACGACGTACAAAAGACGTTGTTTGGACGTGTCTTTGCGCAGTGGGCAGTTATTCTGCAAAATATAATGTAGTACGTGAAACATGACTTAATAAATACCAAACTCCGTGTACTCACCATAACTTTAATGATAGAAAATAAGTAAAGGTTTAAACCAAATGCTGTACCATCGATTTTTCCCCACAAGGAGTGTAAACGCCCCGGATATCGAGGGAAGTCCGCGCTGAGAAACTCCTCTAGCGGCCGCGCGTCGGCATGTTTACATCCTAACATATGGCATCTAGCGTTTCTTGTTTCAGCCGTTTGTAAGCTCTTTCAGTAGCTGTGGTCTACTAAAAGACTCAAAGGCATCAGGGCTAAAGTGGAGAGAAAAAAGAAGCGGGTCTTTAGGAAGTTTTTTTCGTCCACAGGCATCTTCCCATTCTTTTCTCCTCTTCTTATCGCTAGGAAAGCAGTGAAGTCTTACATTGCATCGCTTCTTTTGTTGCCCTTCGACTGAAAATTACAACCAAAAGTCTCACAATGTGGTATCGTATCAATATTTTATTTTCTGAGTTGTGTTGCGGTAATAAGCGCCAGTAGTTCACTGAGTGCAACCATTTGACGTCATCAACGCAGAATGTACTGTGCACGTAAAATAATGGCGCCCCCCATAGTCCAAAAACGATGTCGTTTTTTTAAAATAACATACATTTTCATGGGGTTTTTACTACATATTTAAATAAGAGACATCATTGACGTTATTTTAAGCTATACATGTCTTAATACCCGGGGATCCCTTTAAGACCTTCAGCTAAAATTACTACAATGCATTTTTTTTGTTTGTTTGTTTGTTTGGGGAGAATTATTGGGAAGCAATTTCTTGAGTCAATATATATTTGTCAGTTCCCACAATTTTTCAAAATGTATTTTTTTTTACAGTGTAATAATAATAATAATAATAATAATAATAATGATATTTTTTTTTTACAGAAATTAAATGTTTTTTTTTTTTTGTTTTTTAATTAAGGTATTGAGTTTTTTTAGGATAAATATTATAAATATTTTAAAAGAGTGTTATATAACCAGAAAAAAAGTAAACAAAATTTTTTCGAGTGATTATAATGATTATTCATTATATTTTGAAAGGTTAACATTGTTTATCAGACATATTTCAATTTAATGTTTTTTTTTTTTGTTTGTTTTTTTTTTATTTAGCTTATAAGACTGCAGTTATATCTCTTTAGAGTCCAATCTAAAGATGTCATATTTTGTTTTGTCGTCTTGTAAGAATGTCGTTCACTCAAGGTTGTCATGATGTTCTCCAGCAGTTGTGTCAGGGCAAGTTAAACTGTCTGAAAAGAGCTTTCTCGCTAAATGCTATCTCATTTTCTTTGTCTCCGAGCAGCTCAAATGTGTCTTGCCATTTGGACCGTAATTAAATTAGGTTAAGAAATTGTACATCAATGTTACCTTTGTTCTGTAAATGTGCCTTTGATGCCTTAACTTGCAGTTTAGGTAGGAAGCTCATTTAGAGAGCAGAACTATCGAGTAGTATGTGTGTCTTTAGTCCACCCAGCTATGTACAATGTACATATAGATCCTATGTTTTAAGTTCTGTTAAAGGTCCCATGACATGCTGCTTTTTGGATGCTTTTATATAGGCCTAAGTGGTCTCTAATACTGTATCTGAAGTCTGTTTCCCGAAATTCAGCCTTGGTGCAGAATTTCAGCCTCTATGAGCCAGTCCCACAATGAGCTTTCCTTAGGACGTGCCATTCCTGTGTCTGTAGCTTTAAGGACGAGAGAGGCGGGGCAAGGTGGAGGGTGGGTGTGTGGCTTTAACCAGCTTGCGGTACCATGCGCTAATGTTGACAGTGGATGTATCGCAATGGCTCATAGTCACGCAGTCATTCAAGCTTTTCAGTTTGACCCAGAATCTGATCCGGATGGAGAAGCAACGGATGAAGTAGTTGCAACTCAGCGGCTATAGCAGGATGTCTCCGAATGGTTAGTTTAAAATATTGTGTCTGGATACGGTACTTCAGTTGGTTTGTTTATGTATGCTGTTACAGTTATTATCATGTAGCTAATGCTAGCCATAGACTCGGATGAAGGAACTGAAAAATACTTTGGTGGTCATTTGTACATCCAAACACTGAGCAACTATCATGCTTCGCTCGTTTGCAAGCTATGATGTCTCTCGAGGAAAAAAAATATTGCGCTAGCCTCGCAAGGTAGTAGCTCATTTTCTCATGGGCGGGCAAAGCAGAGAAAGGGGAGGCAACCTTTCCCCCGTATGACGACATAAAGGGAAGATTCCAGATCAGGCCATCTGAGCTTTCATTTTCTCAAAGGCGAAGCAGGATACCCAGGGCTCGGTTTACACCTGTCGCCATTTCTAGCCACTGGGGGACCATAGGCAGGCTAGGGGAACTCATATTAATGTTAAAAAACCTCATAAAGTGAAATTTTCATGCCATGGGACCTTTAAGAAAGTTATATTATTATTTTTTTTAAGTTAAAATGTAAAACAGAGTCTATGAGAGATTTTATCCTGACAGTAAGGGAGAGACTACCGTATACGTGTGTGTGTGTGTGTGTGTGTGTGTGTTTGTAGAGGACGGTGACTCATGGCAACTGCTAGCAACTGAGCTTTGAAAAATGGTCTCTTTCTATAGCTGAGGACAGTTGTTCGACATATACCACCCTGAATAATCTCTCGCTCAAGTTCAGACTCTCTCCACAGGCGAAGCAGTAACCCAGTTTGAGTATCTCCAACCTGGAATGTATATCTGTACCCTACAGTAACTGTATAAAGATGTAAAGCCATAGAAAACGCTGATTTAAAGGTTTCCTTTCAGTCAGACAGATGAATCATACTTTTGACTGGAATCAGATCCAGACTCCAACTCAGCATTAGAACTGTCTTCAAATTCAATCATCAACCTTCAAAATCCTCAAAATCAATCAAAATTAATTTGAAACCTACTTTACTATACTATAATATGTCCATCCATATATGTGCTGTCATTGCATGTTTTAAAGGAGCAATGTACCAATGTAAAAATTATGTCCATTTTTGTGAGGAACATGCCAAAAATAAGTCGTTATTCACTGACAATGTCTCAAATCTCATTCTTTATTTTGTCTATTTAGAATCATACTGGGTTAATGCATTCAACAATTGGTGTCAATCTTCAATGATTTTGAATTTGAATAGGGACACAAATGTGATTTCAGAGCTTCCATAGAGAGAAAGATTATCAGATTATCATAAAATCATCATCTTGCACTACTAAAGTTTGGGTTTGGGATTGGTGATATTTTTGAAATATTTTTAAGTTACTTATGCTTATATTTTATTAAAAAAATAGCACTATTTTTAAATGTTATTCTAATTCAAAATAATTGTTTTCTATCTGAATATATTTTTAAATATAATTTATTCCTGTGATCAAAGCTGAATTTTCAGCATCATTACTCCAGTCTTCAGTGTCACATGATCCTTCAGAAATCATTCTAATATGCTGATTTGCTGCTCAAATTTTTTTTTTATTTTAATTTTTTTATTTTTAGCAGTTGTGCTTCTTTATATTTTTGTAGAAACAGCAATAAATTGTTATTCAGGATTATTTGATGAATAAAAAAGTTCAAAAGAAAGTTTTTTTTCATAACATTATACATGTCTATACTGCAACTTTTGATAAATTTATGATAGATTTTTCCATTTTGTCTGGTTGCTTTAAGTTTGACATGCCGGACAAGAAATCATGAATCTCTACATGTGAGCAGGTATTGGTGCTTAGTGTGCGCTTAACCTAAACCATTGAGGTTTATGTGGTTTTGAGGTAACAAAGAAAATATTATGATGGGAATAACAGATGTGGGTGTGAAAGTAAAGTCTGCTGCCATCTGTCAAACACTTCTACGGTTTGTGGTTGCGTCTGTACGCTTCATAATCCAAAAATCATATCTCTACACCCCATAACCCAAAAAGCACCAGGAGCCTGTTTCTGTGGCTGAAAAATGTTGAGATGAGAGAAAATTACTTGTTTCTCTTGCATATATCGATGCATATCAGTTTGTTGTGACTGATGTTTTTGTGATGTATGTGGAGCATCTTATTTAGAGCCGTGCCTACTGGGTTAAAAATTGATGCATATATTTAAAGTGAGATTTATGATTAATGTTACCTTCTTGCATGTTATGAAGGTCACGTACAAGGAAACAACTTACATTTTATACTCCTATTTAATGGAATGGAAATTTTTCTGGACGCCCATAAACTATTATTGTACATTCAGGAATAGGTTATGAACATCAACGTGGAGTTTAACAGGCAGCGCGTGATTGAAATGTATGGAAACTACAGGATGTATTGTTGTGTATTATTTCCACTACAAGATGAAAAAAAAAAAGAGAAGGTATTCGTGATTTGTTTCTCACAATTCTGATGTTTTTCTGAGTTTGTGTGTGTGTGTGTTTTCACCACAATAATAAAATGTAATTGCGAATTTTATGAATTTTACGACCCGAGTTAATTCTGACTTTTTCCTCAGAATTCTGAGTTTACATCTTGCAATTCTGACTTTTTTTCTCAGAATTCTGGGTTTACAGTACATCTTGCATCACTGATTTTAATCAGAATTCTAAGTTTACATTTTACAAATTCTGATTTTCAAACTCAGAATTCAGCTTACATCGCAATTCTTACTTTTTTCTCCGAATTCTGAGCTTACATCTTGCAATTCTTACTTTTTTCTCAGAATTATGACTTTATATCTCACTGAAAAAACAAGTCTGAATTGTGAGATATAAACTCAGAATTGTGAGAAACAGTCACAATTACCTTTTCTTTCTTTTTTTTTTCTTTCTTTTTTTTTTTTCTGTAGACTGTTTCACAGCAGAAACAGTCTACAGAACTGCTAAAAATTACATTGGACACTCAAAACTATTTTTAAATATGCAAAACTTTCCTTTTATAACTCTTTTGGGGCATAAAATAAGCATTCACTCCATCTGTTGCCTGTCTTTTTCTTTAGGCCACAGGCAAGTTGCCTGAGAATTTAAAAGTCGATCTTTGATCTGGAGAATTGCAAAATCTACTTGATCTTTGTCTTCACCTTTGATGAGCTTATCTCGACATAAAGGTGAATGGATCAAACCATTTTTTTGAACACACCTCGGTGTCAGTTACAAAGCGATAGTTATTCACCCTCAGCACAGCAAAGCTTTGGGGAAAATCTGAACTTCAGAAGTTAGATGTTTGTGTCCGGGAATCAGCTGTGGAGTTTTATTGAGTTTTTCTTACAAAGTCATCCTCACGGGCTTGAGCCGTTGATGAGCGTTAGCCGAGGCAGTAATTGGTGCCAGAGGGTGTGCAGCGTTCTCACAATCGAACAGTGTGAGGAAGTCCAATTTGTGTCCTCGTAGTCACACTTCCTTACCGCAGGGAGAAGGAAGTTCTCGACGTATGCAAACACATCCACACAGGTCAGCAGCAGTTTAAGAGCTTTTTCCCTCAGGTAACAGCTTACTTTATTAGGGGCGCTAGATATTCTCAAGATAAACTGATGCAGCACTCACAGCATTTGCCTGTCTAAAAAAAGGACTGTGTTTTTCCTGTTGTAGTGCTGATGTCTGTCACTGTGGTGTTTTCCTCAACTTTCTCGATTTTAATAAGCCTGCTTCTACAGTCTTAGCCTCACGTCACGCCCACAGTTCTTTAACAGATCATCTGATGCACGTTGCACACAAAACTGCCAAATACAATTCAATTTAGTTACGATCTGCTGTTTGGTGCTGGGTTGATATGAACGCTCTGAAGAAGAACTAATCACTGGATTTACCAAAGTTAATAGTTAGATGAATCACATTTGGCAAAGATATACTTTTTTTAAGATACTAAACAAACTGTATATTATGGTACTACTATTCCGATATAATCATGCTGAACTTGCTCATCATGATTCACTTCAGACTGTCAGTTTTTTTTTCTCACCTGAAAGAGACAGTTGGCAGATGTTTCACCTGAAAATAAACCTGAAAAAAAGATAATTGGTAGACTTTTCAAATCAAATTTCACCTGAAAGAGACGATTAGCTAACTTTTCACCTTTCACACTAGGGTGACCACCTGGCAATGCGGGACACGTGTGCGACAGATACATTTACTACTGGTAAATACTGGCTTACAGTGCAGGGCTGCTAACTCTCACGCATTCGCCGTGAAAATCACTCAGTTGACACTTTTCACTTTTCACACCCTCTCACACTCACGCCACATGTCCATTTTCTCACGCAGTGAAAAGCCAACCTAATCTCATGAAAGTGCGTATAAATAGTATGCCAAATGAAAACAAAAACTTGTGGTATTGATACGCAAAAAATGGACTTTGGCGTGTATATTAGGGTTGTGGCATATCATATGTACGCGAAAACTGCGTATTATATGCACGCCAAACATGTGCGTATCATATTGACTCAAAAGTCCATTTTTGCATATCAATACCACGAAGTTTCGTTTTTATTTGGCGTACTATTTATATGCATTTTCATGAGACCGGGCTCGAAAAGCACCCTCAGTTAAAACTGTAATAATAGGATATTAGTGAAACAGATTTGGTAAATACGCCAGTGCGCATTTGTGTTTACGCTCTGGAAAGCGTCAAAAGATTGTATTTACAACATGTTCTCGTAGCGCTGAGCCCAGTCTTTACTAAAAGAACATTTTCTCTTTTTTGTTGCCATTATGACACCTTGTAAAATAGCTTTTACTTTACTGAATTATCTGGAACATGGGCAAGTTTGTTTTCTGACAGGGAACACAGGGAATCACCTGCTCCATATTTTGATTGACAGTCGACACAGCCTTTTAGTGACCATGTTGACTTCTTTCTTTTCAACCATTGGATAGGATTTAAAAAATGTCTTTTGTATTTGTGTGAGGTGGGTTGCTACTTCTGCTGTTAACACTGTTAAATATAGGTGAAACTACGCCGCAAAAAGAATAAATAAAAAGCTTTCTTAAAAAGGCAAAAGAGCGCATGCACGTTTTCTTGATTTGACAATTAAAAACCAACAGACTGATGAAAATGTGGGACATTTTCTCAATATGCGACGTGTGGGACAAGGAGGGAAAATGCTGTGCGGTATAACGCAAAGTGGGATGGGTGGTCACCCTAATTCAAAAAAGCGACAAATAGCCGATGTTTCCCTTAAAAATCCACCTGAAAGAGACAGTTGACACATTTTTTACCTGAAAATTCACCTGAATGTGACAACTGCCAGATTTTTCACCTGAATGTGACAACTGCCAGATTTTTCACCTGAAAATTCACCTGAAAGACACAATTGGCAGATTTTTCACCGGGAATTTTACCTGAAAGAGATAATTAGCTTATTTTTTCACCTGAAAATTCAGATGAAAGAGACCATTGGCTACGGCAAATTATACTTTCCTGTAGCTCAAACTGTACAGCATGGTGCTAACAACTCCAAAGTAATGGGTTTGTTAACCTGGCTGGTTAAAAATGTAACTATCAAAACAACGCAAGTCCAATTTGGATAAAAGCATCTGCCAAATAAACATAGAAGACGACACTATATGCTTTAACACCACTTGTGGCAGCAGTAAGAATGACTTGTTCACCTACGTTTTGTTATGAACTTCAGTCTGTCATTTTGGAATGACGCGCAAAATCCTGGTTGCCTAGCTTGAAACATCTGTGTACACATACTTAGAGTATGTTACAGACTTAAGAGATTGAAGTAAATAAAAATACAATTTGCTTGCACGCGTGTTATTGGAGGGAAACAGATATTTGCAATATCCTGTTCTACAGATGTAGTTTTTGATTTGCATGTCAGGTTTTTACTAATTCTTCTTCTTCTTTCTTTTTTTAATAATGCAAAACCAAAATAAAATGCATTTACATTACATTATGTTCAGAAAATGACTGGTGAAACTGCAAGCCTGAAAACTCAAACATAATCGTAGCATAATGAAAACAGAGCAAATCAATATCTGAAGCAAATAATTTTCTGAGATTCGGGCATTCTTCATCCACCCAACACAGAATCTGCCGCCAGCCATGCATTCCAGGTCCAGCATTAATAATCTGTGCTCTACAGTGTTTACATCTAACCAAAGGAAATAAGAAATATGTTCAGTACAAAATAGAAGGTGTAATAGCTCAGGCGTTTATTTCCGTCTTCAGTGCAGTTTCATCCCTCAGGGCCTTTAAACTCCACCTTCTGAAGGTTCACATCCCTGTTTTGCAGGGTAAGCTACGTATCGATCCATAATACTACCCTGGTGGCTGTCATGTACCGATAAACCAATATTTTATGATGATTTATCTGTCGTATGTTCATCCTTTCTGATTCACATCAGCGTGAAAATCAATAAGTACAGTTATATGGTTGGGGTGAATAATTGTGTGTTGTCTGAAAGATGTGTGTTTTCTGTTTAGTGTCTGTATTATTTCGCAGTGGCCAGTCTTTTCTTATTTATTTTGTTGAAGCACTATAGAGATTCAGTAAAGGTGCACAGCACTGCTGAATAATGGCAGGAAACATTGAAATTTACATGAAAATTATTTGGTTCCTGTATTTTTTTATTATTATTTTTTTTTAAATAAAACTTAGCAATCAGTCCAAACATGATATGTTTTGTAGCAATTCATGAATATAAAATTTGGCCTTATCTGAAATAGACGTCGTCTGGAGGGGAGCATATGTTGCTCTGAATCTTTTATATACCTTTCAGTATTCATAGTGCCTTCTAAAACATGTAAGCTGCCCATACCGTATTCACTTATGCTCCCCCATACCATCAGAGATGCTAGCTTTTGAACTGAACGCTGATGTCACGCTGGAAGGTCTCCTTCCTCTTTAGCCCGGAGGACACGGCGTGTGTGATTTCTTACAAGAATGGACTAGTCTGACCATAGAACACTTTTCCACTTTGAAACAGTCCATTTTAAATGAGCCTTGACCCAAAGGACACGACGGCACCTCTTGACCATGTTCACATATGGCTTCCTTTTTGCATGATAGAGCTTTAGTTGGCATCTGCAGGTGGCACGGCAGATTGTGTTTACGGAGAGTGGTTTCTGGAAGTATTCCTGGGCCCATTTAGTAATGTCAATGACAGAATCATGCCGATGAGTGATGTAGTGTCGCCTGAGGGCCCGAAGACCGCGGGCATCCAACAAATGTCTTCGGCCTTGTCCCTTACGCACAGAGATTTCTCCAGTTTCTCTGAAACTTTTGATGATGTTATGTACTGTAGATGATGAGATTTGCAAAGCCTTTCCACAATCTTTTTATGCACTCTTTCACAGATTGGAGAGCCTCTGCCCATCTTTACTTCTGAGAGACTCTACCTCTCTAAGACATCCCTTTTATAGCTAATCATGTTACAGACCTGATGTTAAGTAACTTAATTAATTGCTAGATGTTCTCCCAGCTGAATCTTTTCAAAATTTCTTTCTTTTTCAGCCCTTTGTTGCCCCCGTGCCAACTTTTTTGAGACCTGTAGCAGGCATCAAATTTGAAATAAGCTCATTTAGTGGATAAAAGTGTAAAACTGGATTTCTCTGTTTAAACATTTATGTTCTCTATGTTCTATTGTGAATAAAATATTGTCTCATGTGATTTGAAAGTCTTTTAGTTTTCATTTCATTCAAATTTAAAAAAATGTCCCAACATTTCCGGAATTTGGGTTGTAAAGGTGATTGAGGCAATCAAACTAGTTCAGGCTCTATTTTAGCTTGTTCGCAGTCATTCATTTATCATCTAATGGTTGGAAGCACTGAAATACTTCCTTAGGGCTTTCTGAGAAGGACTCATTCTGTTGTGCACATTTTCAGGATCTACAGTGTGGTTTCTAGGCCAAAATGTCATTTTTACTTTAACCCACCATTCCTCTGCTTCACAGACCTGCTCCGAAATCTCATTTTTCATCTTCATGAATTTTAGCCTGGTCTTATTGACAGGACTTAATGGAACGTGAAAAGTCACTCTGGTTGCCTTGTCAAGAAATACGCAGCTTCTGGAAAATAGAGTTTAAAAGTTGAGCAGGCGATTTAGAAGTGCGCACTGAAGCGTTTTGGCCCACCTTGAATGGATCATGCCGAAGCTCTCGTGGGAACTTTAATGAGGCTTTAAACACCTTCACATGGAACGTTTCATGCTTTTATTTTGTGCCACAGTGAGATTCATAACCAAGACTTAAAATTTGAGAAATACTTCGATCTCATTAGAGATAAAGGCTGAAATCAATAACACGCCATCCATGCTAGCACATCAAAATGTGTACAAAACAGAAAGAAACTCTGTTTACTTTAGCTGTGCCAGAAGAATCCACCGCAGTACAACAGTCACACGCTCCTTCGCATATGACTCCAGCTAGTTCAAACAGAATTCTTCCCATTTGAAATAAGAAACATTGATTTGTCTGACACACTTTCACTGCAGACTATGTGTGAATACTAATTATACACTGTGGAACTTTATTGGTATATTCCAGGATGTGAATGAAATAATAACTGTGAATGAAAAAATGTCTACAAAAGAGTTTTTAGGTCATTTTCAAGGGCACTTTTTGTTGAGTGGTGTCTGAAGAAAACCCATAGGAATTGTATTGATAGTTTGCTCTTTTATAGCTTAAGAGACATAATGGAGCTCTTAATGTTGTTTAATTTAAGTATATTAACACATTTCTCTTAAAAATACTTGGATGTAAAATTACACACAGATGGGACACAGATTCATTGTTGATATATACAGAATAACTGAATGAGAAATGGTTAAGTTTTGACTTTTGATTGCACTTGTGACCCTAATGTGAGAGATGTTATTGAGATGGCTTTTATATGAGATGCATTTGAGTTTATTTGGGTCTCTCTCTCAAAGGAATCCACAACCTTATTGGATAATAATACGTGATTGCCTACACACATTTCTGCAAAATCTGAAATGTGTTGCTCTGGGTAAATTTTGCAGCACTTTTCAGGCGACATGACATGACTTTTTCTCCATTGCACAGAGTCACATATTTCCAATGAGCCTGGGTTGAGAATCCAACCTGGCGTCTGTCACTACATATCAAAACCTGGCCTGATAATAATATGCCATAAGTCACTATTTGCATGCATAGTATTCACAAAATCTATGCAATAACCTTCATTGATTGAAAATGTATATGCAGAGCATGCAGCAACTTTTGCCCTCCATTAAGACAAATCAGCCAACCAACACAATTTCAAATCAATACATATTGGCACCTGTTCATATCCAAGCAATGCATTTTACCTCAGCCAAGACCCCTAACTCTACTTGAGTTTTAATTTTTAAAGATCCCAAAAGCAACCACAGTGCCAAAAATTACTGAATTTGTTCTTTAGATGTAGATGAGCTAGAGACCGGGTTGAAAAAATCTGAAAAGCAAGGACTTGAGATCCAAAACATTCTCCTGCCTTTTGTCATGGACTGATAAACCAGTATTTATGCTGATATGTTTGTCATGTGTTGTTTCTGATTCACATTAGCCCTTTTGCTGTCTGTAATCTGGTCAAATATGACTGGCTTTTAATTTATTTTTTTGACAAATTTGACAAAAAGACTGAATCCAATATTTGGTAATAACACTGCATTACGAGAAATTCACAAGCAATTTTTTGTAGGCCAGTCATGTTTGGCCAGTCATGTTTTTTCATATCTTTTTTTTTTTTTCTGAAGTTGAAGTTGTTACCTGAGTGAGTGAAATCAGTAGGCTTTAGTCCAATGGAATGACATTAAGTAGCATTTTTGGGAAAAAGAAAATCCTCTCTGGGTCAAAATGACCAGAACACAACATGAGGGTTAGTGTGAAAACCAGGTTTGCCATCTCTGAGGGATTTGTAAGCCTCTATGTCGATGGAAAGGTTAAAACACACAGAAAGAGTTGATGAAACTTTCAGAATTCAAAGGAAACAGTGGAGCTTTAGTAACATATGAGCAGAGTTATATGATGGTTATTAGATTTCCTAGTATTACTGGTATTAGAACTGTAGTCAGTGGTAAAAGACAAAAAAATTAACATGTTGGATTTTTATAGCTTATTTGGCTCGAAGTCATTTCAGAGGCAGATAAAGTTATTAGATTTGAAAGGCAAACATTCTTTTTATTACAAAATGGGCAGATTAACTGTGCACATTACGATCAAAAATAGTTCACCCAAAAATGAGCATTCAGTCTTTATTTTCTCATCCTAATGTCTGTTAAATTCTGACTTTCTGTAGTGACTAGAGACTCATAAAAGTTGAGATTTGGTTGGAATTACAGTGAATTGAGGCTACTTTTAAAAGGATGCCAAGGCAAAAATATAGTGATTTTGCATCCATACGGGTTAAGAAACACATGAATTAAGAGTGAGTAAATGACTACTTTTAGTAGTAGTTCGGTGAACTACTTTAAGTAAATGGTGTGCATTCTGATTTCATGTTGACTTCAAAACCATGTTTATTAAAATTGTTGTGCTTCCACCAGACTTCTTACTCAACTAACTTTATAAATGACTGTTGAAAGCCTCTTCTTCAGGCAGTTACCGTCGATCCACTTTTACTCTGAAAAGAGGTGCTCAGCGTTATTATCTCGCCTTTGTGTTGCAGGAGGAGTCCGGGGAGACAGATGGCATAATTCAGCAAAATAAGATGTTTTCAGGTAGAGGGTATGAAGTAGGTGGTTTGTTAACCAGGTAAATGAGGGAACAGTGGGAGGACAGCACAGTGAGAGAGACAGAGACTCCGACACTGAGCCTCTTTGTGAATCAAGATGATGGCAGTGTAGTCTGAAGCACACATAAGTGGCCGAAAGTTTCATAAGTGCAATCACTTTCCATTTCAGCTCCGCAGCAGGACGGACAGCTCTAGAGCGCTGAAGGCTCCCGCTGCATTTACCCTTGTCTTGGCCTGAATCTTTCTGCTCAATTTCTCTGAAACAAGACCCCCTGAGAGAGACAGGAGAGATTGCTAGAAACATGTCACACTCAGACATGAACACACACACACACACACGAGTGTTTCTGCACCTATTGGCAATTTTAGCCCTGTGGACTTTTAGAAAATATAAGCTCTCTTAAAAGTTTGTGGGTTTTTCTTAAAACACTTTTTACACTCTCACTAGTTTATTTAATTTGTCTACTAACAAAGTACAATATATGCATATTTAAAAGGAGGATTCTGTCTTTTTTTTTTTTTTGGCTACAGTGTCATTTCCATGCAGCTGTTCTTTTTGGATTATTCATATGCTATTATAGTGTTTATGAATATTTTGAATTAGCTTGTATTTGTTTCTAGTTTATTTTAGTCGATGTTTTAGTAATTTTGTTGTGTTTTTTTTTTTAATTTTTAAATTTAATTATATTTCAGCTTTATTTCAGTTAACAAAAAAAAAAAAAAATTAATATTCAGTATTTTAATTGCTTTAGGTTTATTTAATAATAACACCACCATTTCCACCAAATCTAATTATGTATAAATAATGCTATGCTGGAAATTAAATTTTAAACATTTAATTTTCGCTGCCGCCATCCGGCGAAAACTCACGCATTTCTAAAAGAGCAAATTGGTGTTGTTTCAAATGCCGCGCCGTTATTGCGGCTCGTGCAGGTCTCCCCTGCACGCCGATGACGGCCACAGCGAGTGCGTTTCCTGCTTGGGGAAACCCCATGCAGACGCCGCGCTCGCTGGCTCTGATTGTTCTCATTGCGAGAACATCAGTCTCGCCTCTCTGCGCTCGCGGATAGCTTTCTTTTCAGAGAGTGACTCCGCCCCTTGCGCCCTTCCGTTTTCTTCCTTCCAGAGACATGTGAGGAAAAAACAGCGGGGCAGAGGAGCTCAGCACCCGGCTGAGAGCAAGCTCACGTCGGCTCAGATAGCGCGTACCTCGCTCTCGCCACACCGAGAGGTTTCCCCCGTCCTTTTTTCCCAACCTGACCAGCGTCCCTCTGCAAGTGCGAGTGATCTGGTCTCGTTCGGGGGAAGTAATGAAGAGCTGGCCGATGACAGCATGTCATTGGCAGCTTCGGACGATGAGGAGCTGTCAGGCTCAGTGGCTGTCCCTGCCCCCCCGCGTTCGTTCACGCCCAGCGCTGCCAAAGCCGGGATGGATACCGAACTTTTCCGTGTCCTCTCAAAGGCGGTTGAAGAGCTGGAATTGGAGTGGTCTCCACCAGAGGAGCCATCTCACAGCCGTCTCGATGAGTGGTTCCTGCTGGGGCGCCGTCAGGCCCCTCCCCAGCGACCCTCGCCGTTCTTCCCTGAAGTTCACAACGAGCTCACGAGAGCTACTCTGCCCCCTACTCTGCTCGCCTCCGTACTTCCGCTTCATCCGCCCTCACTACAGTTGACGTTGCTGAAGAAAAGGGGTACGAGAGAATTCCTCAACTAGATGAATCAGTGGCTGCCCACCCACTGCCATCGGTTGGAAAGCAAAGGCCACCCACCCGTCCAAACCATGCAGGACCACTTCAGCGCTCGCTGGACGCTCCTATGCTTCAGCTGGACAGAGTCTGAGCCTGATCCTGCGATTCTCAGGGAGCTGAGAAGTGCAACAGACCTGGCACTGCGTGCCACCAAGACCACTGCCCAGGCGATAGGAAGGTCCATGGCCAGCCTAGTGGTGCTCGAGCTCCACCTGTGGCTCACGTTGACGGAAAAAGAAGGGTGTGGCTATGGGAATGGTCTGCAACAGGAAGGTTGTCACGACAGATGCCTCCAACACAGGTTGGGGGGCGCTGTGCGAAGGCAAACCGACCTTTGGCCATTGGTCGGAAGCGGAGAACGGCCTCCACATCAACTGCTTGGAAATGCTAGCAGTATGTCGAGCCTGCCGTTTTTTTCTGCCAGACCTAATAGGACGCCATGTGCTGATTCGCTTAGACAACATGTCCGTGGTGTCCTATATAAATCACCAAGGTGGTCTCTCCTCGAAGTGCCTCTTCATTCTGGTAGAGCGCCTTCTGGAGTGGGCTCAGCGCAATTTGCGCTCGCTAAGGGCAGCACACTTGCCGGGCAGATTGAATCAAGGAGCGGATATGTTATCTCAGAGCAATGTCCCCTCAGAGGAGTGGATGCTCCATCCGCGGACGGTTCGGATGATCTGGAAGATCTTTGGCAAGGCAAAAGTAGATCTTTTCGCCTCCAAAGACAGCTCTCACTGCCCAATTTATTATTCGAAGGTCAGGGACGTGTTGGCCCACGAATGGCCTGATCCCTCAGGTCATCAGGCGGATCAAGGAACAAGGACACAAGGTTCTAATGGTTTTCCCCAATTCCCTTGTGGGAAAACCAACATTGGTTGTCAGAGCTGGTTCAGCTGCTAACAGCAGCCCCCTGGCCCGTGCCCCTGAGACGGGATCTCCTCTCTCAGGCGAACGGAACAATATGGCACCCTCGGCCCGAGCTGTGGGCTCTCCACCTGTGGCTGCTCGACGGGAGCCTACCAGCCTCCCAGAGCGAGTGTTAAACACCATTTCTGAGGCTAGAGCCCCGTCTACGAGATGCCTCTATGCCATTAAGTGGTCTGTTTTCTCCACTTGGTGCCTAGACCGCGGTGAAAACCCGTCTACCTCCAAGTTAGCGGTGGTTCTGTCCTTCCTGCAGGAGCTGCTGGATAAAGGATGTTCCCCCTCCACACTCAAGGTGTTCGTAGCAGCTATAGCGGCCTTTCATGCCCCTATAGCAGGCCAATCGGTAGGCAGAGACAACTCAGTTGTCCGTTTTCTGAGGGGAGTCAAGAGGCTGAATCCGCCTCGGCCCCTCACCCGTCCCTACATGGGACCTGCCCACTGTATTGAGGGCTCTGAAGGGCCCTCCTTTTGAGCCGCTTCAGTCTACGAACCTTCGGTCGCTGTCGCTGAAAACTGCTCTGCTACTAGCACTAGCATCGGTTAAGCGGGTAGGAGACCTACAGGCGCTCTCTGTTAGCCCTGCCTGCCTGGAATTCGGGCCCAACGACTCCAAGGTCGTCCTGAAACCAAGGCATAGTTACGTACCCAAGGTACTTTCAACCCCATTCAGAGCTCAGGTCATCACACTCTCCGCGCTTCCTCCTTCTGAGGAGGACCAGGAGTTGTCCTTGTTATGCCCTGTCAGAGCTTTGAGGATCTACTTTGAGCGTTCTGCCTCATTTAGGAGTACAGAACAGCTCTTTGTTAGCTTCGGTAACCGCACCAAAGGGCATCCGGTCATGAAGCAGAGACTCTCTAAGTGGATAGTGGATGCTGTTACGCAGGCATACTCTTCATCGGGCCTACAATGCCCCATTGGAGTACGAGCCCATTCTACTAGAGGCATCGCCTCGTCATGGGCCTGATCTAGGGGTGTGGCCATTACAGAGATTTGTGCGGCGGCCGGCTGGGCCTCGCCGTCCACATTTGCTAGGTTTTATAGCCTGGATGTACCAGCCTTACAGGCTAGGGTCCTCTCTGCTTAGATGAGCGTACATGTATACGTTATGGGAACAATCCTGACAGAGAATTCTTGACCGCAATGCGCTCAAGCTCTCTAGTTGGGTTCTTGCATACCTCGGTCCTGGAAGTACTGAGTATGTAAGAGCATAACCTCTGAGTTTAGCTCGCTTAGCCTGGAGCATACTATTGAACTTCCCTGTGGGCATTAAATGCTTATGGAGTAATATTATGCAGTCGTTCCTCTACCTTAGCATGGCGTGATTGAATTGAGTTCCCATATGCGTCTTTATCAAGACGCAGCACGAGTGGAGTATCGACAGGGAACATACTCGGTTACTGTCGTAACCTCGGTTCCCTGAGATACGGAACGAGTACTGCGCACTTTGCTGTGCCAGACAGCTGCACGACTCAGTCGTCACTTCAGTCGAAGTAACCTGAGGATCCTATGGCAAAACGGCCGCTTATATAGCCAGATGCCCCGCCCATTCTGGCGGGCTTTGGCGGGCTTCGTCGCCATAGGCTCGTGCAGCTCCGCTGCCGACACATTGGTTCATTTTTTACACACTGCACGAACCAATAGTCGTGCAGTTTCACTGCGTGATTGAATAAGACTTCAGTTCAGGAGAAAAAAGGCTTTTTCCCATATGCGTCTTTATCAAGATGCAGTACTCGTTCCGTATCTCAGGGAACCGAGGTTACGACAGTAACCGAGTACATTTTAAAGTATTTCACAATCTTTTTATGCACTCTTTCACAGATTGGAGAGCCTCTGCCCATCTTTACTTCTGAGAGACTCTACCTCTCTAAGACATCCCTTTTATAGCTAATCATGTTACAGACCTGATGTTAAGTAACGTAATTAGTTGCTAGATGTTCTCCCAGCTGAATCTTTTCAAAATGTCTTGCTTTTTCAGCCCTTTGTTGCCCCTGTGCCAGCTTTTTTAAGACCTGTACCAGGCATCAAATTTGAAATGAGCTCATTTAGTGGATAATTTGTTATGTTCTCTATGTTCTATTGTGAATAAAATATTGGCTGATGTGATTAGAAAGTCTTTTAGTTTTCATTTTATTCAAATTTAAAATAAATCTTCCAACATTTCCGGAATTCAGGTTGTAGTTAAAATGTTTTTTTTTTTGTTTTTTTTTTTCAGTTCAGTTTAGATTATCATGTTTCATAAATATAGTCCTACTAATTAATGTTAGATGACAGATATAAAATGCTACTATTTAAATATTACAGTATATTACCTATGTTGAAGTATCTGGGACAAGGGTTAAACCATAAAATCTAAAGGCTCATATTTCATATATAATAAAATAAATATAATAAAAAACGAAGGTAAAAAGTTTCCATTTTAGATTTAATGCAGCATTCATGAAACAAAAAGAAAGAAAGAAAGAAAAAAAAAAAAACTTTCACATTTCTGGGACAACTCGCACTGTAGCTTGAAGGATCTCTATAGATATACTATATATTATCATGGGGAGATGTCAAAACAATCATTGGCTGTGGTTCAAACGTTACTTGCGAAAGCATAAATTGTAAGGACTTGTTTTGGGCAGGTTTGAGGACACTTAAAGGAGCACAGCAATAATTGCTCCCTTGGAGACTGGAAAAAAAATGGCCTCATTCCTGCAGCCTTTGGCCACCTCAGTATTTATAGTGTATCTCCCTCTTTGTTAAACCTGTCAAGAGGCGGAACCCAGCACCAAAATAAAGAAATATGTTTTTTATATATATATATATCATGAGTGCTTTTCTGAACACCGTGTTACTTTTGAGGATTTACCTCTCTTGAAGTCACATGGCGCGCTGGACTGGCTTTCAAGAGAAGCTCCTGGTGGATGTATAATTCAAGGTTTCTATTTCACGTCAGTCCGTGGAGAGCACCTCTTGATGAACGATGCATTGTTTATGTGATCTGTGCACCTTTCACTTCATCTCCAGTGGCTAGGTGTTTAAGTGAAGCGGTTAGATCCACATTTATCATTACTATCAAGCTAAAAGGTTAGTAGAGTTTAATCCGCAGTCCCCATACCCTTTGCTTGGGCTGTCAGATGACGAAGTATTCCTTCCCTCCAACCCTATGTTGTTTTTTCGCCTTCTAAAGCGTTCTTGCAGTATGGGAGAGTCGATGTGCTGGAGCCGTTCCATATGATATATTCCCCGGTGTCCTGATTTCCAGTGCGGTACATGTGCATGCTAACTGCTCTGGTTGGCTCTGATCCGCCCACTCAGTACCATTAGATAAAGTGTTTCAGCTGCTCAGTGTGGAAGAAACACCCTGCCTGCTCACTCCAAAGATCTCTTCAAGGTTTCGTTAAATAGCATTTCCCTCACTCAGGGGAGGCAGGAGCTGAAAACGGTGGAGATGAGACGAGCACATGTGTGTTAGCTCACCCAGGTGACTAATAATGGATCATCATCATGGTTTTGACAACACAGTGATGTTTGGAGCATTTAGAGCATGACTATTACCATCTTTGAGCTGCCTTATTTTTTCCATTTTTCTCCTTCTAAGGCTTTTCAAAAAGATCTGCAATAACAAGCTATGAACCACTTCAGCCAGATAAATCACAATGAAAACTTAATTTGAACCAAAATATTTCAAAATAGTGCAAACAAGGCCAGGCAATTCAGTGTGTTACTTGCTGTATCTTTGTAATTATTGTATTTGTGAAATTGTGAAAATGTTTCAAAGTAAATCACCACCAATAATTTATTTTTAGTGCACTTTAAGTTCTTGTTTTCCCCTTCTTAGGCATTTTGAAAATATGTGCAATAATGAATTTTAAAGCATGAACCAAAGCAACCAGATGAATCGCACAGAAAAACAAATCTAAAAATACAAAATATACAAAAAATCTAAATATATAAAAGTTTGAGTATAATTTAAGTATGCTTAAATTCATTTATGAGTACATGTGCTACTAATGAAGCTTTGCAAATAGAAATAACTGTCAATGCAAAATTATTGGCCATTTGTTATTATGATATAAAATACAATATATTTGTCACTTATTGCTAAATATTCAAACATATACAAATACATAAGCAAGTTTTTGCAGTGTGGCAGAACACAACTGCGTTATTCGCAAGCTTTACGGAAGTGGGCAGTCATCACTGAATATATTTTCTGTTTCCATGCAAAAGCTCTTTATAGGATTATGCATAGTTTTGATTTTATATCTTTAATAATCCATATGCTGTAAAACAAAATTAATGTAGAAACAATTTTCACTCTGAAATCACTATGCATTTCATATATGATTATAAATTGCAAGGGACACATTGATTTAACTTGAAATATTGAAATATTTTTAACAGTGTAATTATTAAAAACAATTTTACTTCTGCCCTGTACAGAAGTATGTACTAAAATAGAGGAAAATTATGGAAATTAGGATATAAGGAGCTGGTAGAGCTTGCTGTAAGCAACACCAAGGTCATGGGTTTGATTCCCAGCAAGTGCACATACTGATAAAACACATAACTGGAATAACATGTAACTTCATCCACATTGCATTCATGCATTTGCTGCAAAACATAAATGCAAAAACATCTGTCAAAAACATAAATGCATTTTTGCTTGCAGGGTGTTCATAACATTTCTCAGTTACAAGCCGCATCTTTTATAATGTGTCTAATGTGCAGTTGTAGAGTTTGTCTTGTTCATGCACTCACATATAGTAGATATTAGTGTGTATGAGGGATTGTATGCTCAGATTTGATAAGGCTTTTAACACTTCGTTGAAACACAAAGGCAAAAGCCTGTGAAAATATTTGGCAGCCAATTAAACCCTAGAACAAAGACAGGCCTGCACACAGCATCCAGTGGGAAGAATACATACTGTATGTTAAAATCTCCACTGATGCACATCATGGAATTATCTCTATTTATAGGACTCTTTATTGTCATTTTTTTATTCTACATACGGAACACTGTAGAGTTTGAAGCCAAAGTTGACCCTATATTTAATTTCTTATAGTATATTTTTTAGGCAGATTATAGATTATAATGATTAAAACTGATTGAAGTCACTTCAGTATACCTAACATTAACACTTCTAAAACATTATGCATTTAATGTCAGCGTTAAACAGAAGTTATGATCATCTTTTCTTCCCTATGATGATCCAAGTGAAACTGCTTTTTTAATGAGAAAAAAACGAAAAAAAAACCAAAAACGCATGGTGGGATTTGATTTTGTCCATTGGGAACTGAATGGATCGTTATTTGCTAATTGCTGCGCTCTCATGTGATTATGCGGTGGTATCATTTCATTAAAGTTTATGAGGGCACATGAATTAAAAATAATAGTTATGTGCACAGATAAATCATAAACAATGCAAAATTCCATTTTTCATTTAATGGTAACTTTAAATAGACAGCAGGGTAGAATAAAAAATCCACACAGACTCACAGTACTGAATTTACTAAGACCATTTTCCAGCCATCAAAATAAATATTTCTGAGCACATTTGGTTAGAAAATTGCCAACAGAAAATACTGTTAGGTATTACTCTGCAAAGCATAATAATGCACTTCTTTTATCAAACTTTATTTCTCTCTTCAGGTTGTCCCGTGGCCATTAAGCGAGTAGGAAGTTCTAAACGGATCGCTCTGGCAGCAGCAGCCATGATGGCGATGGATTCTGACGTGACACAGGGACCATCTGTCTCTTCTGCTCACCCTCTCCGCCTGCTCTCGCTCTCACCCATCAAGCTTCCCTTTCTGATGACACCTCACGCAGGTAGGAGTACAAAAGAAAATGCTTTCATTAGTGTTCTTGTGCTCATGAAAAAAATCCCCAGTGGTCGCCTATCAAACGCTGCCGCTGTCCCAAAGGATTCTATCATAGCAGCGGTTTTGGGGAGTAATTAACTAAAAGTAGCAACTCTTTAATGTAATTACATTTTGAAGTGACAGCAGCTCGGCTGTTTTCAAACTGTCAAGTTTTTCCAGTGGTGTGATATAACTGTCACAATGGTACGATTGCAAATATGTTATTGGTTTTATACAACAGTTCAAGATGTTAAATGGACAGTTCACCCAAAAATCAAAACTCTGTCATTATTTCCTCTCCAGGTTGTTCCAAATCTGTATAATTATGTTAATCAGTGAAACATAAAAGACGATTTTTGAAGAAAGTTGGTAATCAAACAGTTTTGGTTCCCATTGACCAAAACTGTTTGGTTACCAGCATTCTTAAAAATGTCTTTTTGTTTTTTCCTTGTGGAAGAAAGAAATGCATACAGTAAGCAATGACAAAATTATTGTATTTATTTATTTTTTCATTTTTGAACGGATCATCCCTTTAATATTGAGTGACTTACATTGCAAGTTACTTTGTAAATTTTTGCTCTTCCATAGAATATATTTCCAAACGAACCATTAAGCTTCTAACAACACACAGTAATGGTGTTACTGAATTAATTAGTGTTCTTAAATAAATCGGGTAAGTAAATGATTCAATGAGTCACTGGTTTGTGGTCCATTATAGCACAATTTATAGTGTGGTAGTACAGTCTGAGCCTGACTGACTCAGGTGAGTGAATAATTCAATGACTTGTAAGGACTGAATTGAATCAGTGTGTTTGAACAAGTTAAGGATTCAGTCACTTTTTGCAACCTACTGTGACATAATGATAAAGCCAACAGAAAGAATCACAAATAAAGCAGAATTATTATTATTATTATTATTATGTGTTTGTTTGTTTGTTTTTGATTAATGTAACCAAACATGATATACTTGGTTTGGTGCGCACTAGACTATTGACTAAATTATACCAGTAAATATCTTTCCTCATCATTGCTTCAGCTTTTTTTTTTTCTTTTGGCTCAGGTTTAAACCAACCTGCTTTGTGTTGTTTTGTCTGACCCACTTGGTATGATTCTTGGGTTCATAATGAGGACCTGCTTTCTCACAAAGCTTCTGATGTCCTAATTGGTGAATTGTAATTGCAAATGCCTTTCGTTATGCAAATATCACAGTTTTTTAGTGGGGGTTGTCAGAAATAGTCTGCACATTGTCTTTTTCCATCACTTTATACTCAGCACACATGAAAAGCAAGGTTTTACAGTGCATTCCGGGTAAAAATGAGTTAGGGTGTTTGTGTACGATGCGTTGATACAGAGTATTAGAGGAAATTTGAGGGTCTTATGGTTGTCGGTTTGGACTTCCCCAAGCAATTACAAGAAATGTTGCTGCTTGAGCACCCATCTTCTCACTGAGTTTGTTTTGATGTTGTTCTTACCGTAGCGTTCCCATCAGGGCCATCGCTGACTGATGTGGGGCCCGGTGCGAGGTAGGGAGCTGGGCCCCCCTCGGTCCATTCACAATTGCGTTCCAGAGGGGGGGTTCCCCTCGGCCCGTTCGCCGCGGGGCCCCCTCACAGCGTCCCAAAGGACGGCCCTGGTTCCCATTTCTCTGAAAGACGTAAGAGTTTCACTTTGCTGAAGTGGATGCGTTTAAATCAAGGGTCAGTGTATAATGACTGAACTGAATGGAAGTACGGCCGTTCGTTTGGTGAAACAGACAGAGCGTATCCTTTTTATTTTCCTGTCTTTATTTTTCTCACTTTCTCTGCGTTCATGCATATTGATTAACTGTTTCCTTCCTTTGTTGTTCAGTGAACTTGTTCAGTCCCTTTTGTGGGTGGATTGCCTGAGGTGAAAAACCATGCGTATGTGTCGATAAGAGTGTGTACATGAGTCTGAGTGCAGATCTATATATTTTATGAGCAAATGTATGTATTTTTCAGCTCTGGTGCTGTATTGCATGTGGGTGTGAGGGATGAATTCTCTGCTGTGAATCAATAGGAAATGCAGCCGTGGTTGTCAACATGCCCTGTATGGATGACAGGAATCCTCCCCTGGAATTACTTCCTTTTAGCCAGGCCTCAAAAGCAACATTAAAGCAAACAGGCCAGCAAACCCCAAAGGGCTTTTAATTTAGCTCTAACGATGTATATGCATGTTTGTCTGATGCTGTGGTAACTGGATCACTCTTCATGTCTGGTCCACGCAACATCAGCCCGATGCATTTGGACTGTAATGACGCTGTAATTTATTCTGATTACAATCTAATAGTTAAGGCATGAATGATTGTCGTAGAGTTCAGTAGGCTGTCTTATTCATTAACCTACAATCCAGCTGAAATGCCACTGCACAGTGACCATTTTTATATGATCAAATCTCGTGTATCATGTATTATATATAATGTTATAAAAATAATATGTACAGTATATACAGTATGCACATGTAAAAAAACGTACTCTACAAAATATTTATAAACATAGACAGTATATATATATATATAAAATTGAATTTTGTATGTTACACATTTGTAATGAGTTTTTAAGTTTATCATACATTTTAAATTCATATGTTTGAGCCATGATTCAGCCACATTGCAGATGTCTTGCTGTCTACAACCTACATAGGCAGCTGACTTTTAAGTTAGCATCTTAATGGAAATGGAATCTCAAGTTTGTGCGTCATACAATTAGCGAGACTCGTGCTTTATTGATGAAACTGCACTGCATTGGATGAGAACAAAATCTGAACTGAATTGAGCTGGATAGTGACACTACCTTGCAAAATCGTCACTGTAATTAAATTGAATTGAGGTCAATAATGGCACTATTATCACTGTACTTGTTTCGTAATTGATGAACATTGACACGTTATTGAACTGAATTTAAACATCATTATCTTCTGTAGAACTGCTTTACAGCTAAAATTTGATGTTTTATAGTTGATACATTTTAAAACATTTACAACATTATATTCCTGTTTATTAATGTGAAGCTGCTCTGAAACAATATGTATTGCTATATGAATAAATATGAAAAAAATCTAAACATATTCCTAAACTAACGATGATGCATAAAAATACACAGCACATTCAAATACAGTCAATGTTTAATCACATTGAGGTAAATTTTAAATTCTGAATAAATTACAAGTATATATACATCAAACGATTTCTCTCACTTTGTCTGGCAACTAAAATGCATTTATTTCCATCCTAGATGGCAAGCGCAGTGCATGCTTTTCATGCAATGCTACCTTTAAAAGCCAAATTGAAGGTATTCTAGAATAATTATGCTGCCTACCTTTTGGAACAACCTTCATGGCAGGAGCATGTTTATGATGCCTTAAGATGTTGCCTATGTATGCAGCTCACTAGATTTTGAAACAGAGCCAACAAGGAGTTTTTTGGATGTCGTAATATATGCATGATTTCAAAAGCAGATGTTGACATTATAGTTGAGTTCGGTCTCTTATTTGGGTTTATCATGGCCGCTGTCAGTGCCAACGCTGTGGGGAGTCTTTTAATGCCAATGGAGGCGGCTTTGAGCTCCCTTCAAATGCCTGAATTATGGGAGTCCTACACATCTGTGCTGAGAGATTAGGCTTTCAACCGATGCCCTGAATGTGACGCCATTGTTGCCAAACCAATTTTTTCCCTGCAAGTAAATTGTAGAGGAATAGTATTGTATGACCAAAATCCTGTATCACAGTGTGAAAAGTTTTCGAGCAGGATAACAGTATCAGCATGAAGTTGAGTAAATGGAGACAGAACTATTTCTGTGTTTGTGTCAGAGGCTTTTTGTCTATTTATGTCAAGATGTTGCACAATAAGTTGAACTAATATGTTGTCTGCCAAATTCCCAAAGCTCATGATGTCTAGATGCCTTGTACTGATGTGGGAGAAGTTGTTCTTGGCTCAGACATAAAGATGTGTTTCTGCAGTGATAAAAATGAAAAGAAACAAAACTGCAAATATCTGAGACATATTTACAGTACATTACATCATATACAGCTGTGCTCAAAATTATTCATACCCTAGGTAAATATGATCAAAATAGGCTGTGAAAACAGATCTGCATCGTTGATCCTTTTGATCTTTCATTTAAAAGATTACAAAAAAAAAAAAAATATATTATAACCTTTCATTGGAAAATAAGAATTTAAAGTGGTGGGAAAATCTAGTTTTTTAAATATTTTTTCTTCTTCTAATACACATTGGTCATATATATATATATATATATATATATATATATATATATTGGTGATATAATAGAAAATAGTTATTTGAAATTGTAATAATTTCATAATATTACTGATTTTACTGTATTTTTGATTGCAAAATAGTCTTCTTTTAAAAACTTTAAAAAATCTTACTGACCCTAAACTTTTTTAAATGGTGATATAATTCTATGTCTGACTTAGAAACGTGGATGGAGTTTTGAGTTTGTGTTATGCAAATGCCACTCACGGAGTTTTTATGACTTATACAAGGTGTGACCCACCAAAAGCCAAAGGTCGAAATTTAAACAAGCTGGGCTGCTGAATGAGGGGACAATTATGCAAATTACATTATGTCTGATAACAGCAGCATTAGTAGGTCATGATTTACATAAGAAGTGTCTTCACTGCTTGGGCATAGAGATAACACTTTAGAGATTCATTTGGAGTTTTCTGAGAACTCTGATAAACACCTTCACTGATAAATCTTTACTGTGAACGACAGAGATAGATGGGAGGAGTCTATGCTCTCTCTCTCTCTCTCTCTCTCTCTCTCGAAGTCCTGCTAATTTCCTAATTACAAATTTATCTCAGAACAGTAGTGGGTCAGTCCAGAGGGTCAAGCTGGTCAAATACCATAACTACAGCATTCTGCAGACAAAACATGTTGACCTTTATATACAGTCATGGCCAAAAATATCGGCACCCTTGGTAAATATGATCAAAGCAGGCTGTGAAAAATAATCTGCATTGTTAATCCTTTTGATCTTTTATTTAAAAAATTCACAAAAATCTAACCTTTCATTGGATAATAAGAATTTAAAATGGGGGAAATATCATTATGAAATAAATGATTTTCTCAAATACACGTTGGACACAATTATTGGCACCCCTAGAAATTCTTGTGAGTAAAATATCTCTGAAGTATATTCCCATTCATATTCACAATTTTGAGCACTCCAGGGTGATTATGAACATGAAATTATCCAGCCTTGGCTTCCTGTTTCATAGAAACATAAATAGGAGGGAAAACAACTGAAGAGAAGCACCACCAACATGGAGCTGGGAATCTAAAGGGTCTGGAGTGATTCTGGATGAAGGAATGGTCTCTGATCTCTTGTCAGGTGTTCTCTAATCTCATCAGGCATTATAGGAGAACATTTAGAGCTGTTAAACTGGCAAATGGAGGTTTCAAAAATTATTGAATAAAAGGGTGCCGTTAATTGTGGCCAATGTGTATTAGAGAAAAATATTTATTTCATAATGATATTTTAAATTCTTATTTTCCAATGAAAGGTTAGATTTGTGTGAATTTTTTAAATAAAAAATCAAAAGGATTAACAATGTAGATTAATTTTCATAGCCTTCTTTGATCATATTTACCAAGGGTGTCAATATTTTTGGCCATGACTGTATATATTTTTAAAAGCAAAATATTCTATTCTATTCTATTACGGGGCTGTTGAATGGTTGAATCTGATTGGTTGACGAACATTCTAAGGTGTGCAATTAGTTTCATGGAAATGCACAGCTAAAGTAGTTACAGGCAGGTCTTGATGACATTACATATCCATATCACTTCGCCAAATGATTTCAGTTATTTTAAAGGTCTGTACAGCCTACAACTGCAAAATAACCAAAATCAAAATAGTAAACATTAGGATAAAAATGACAAATTATTTCCATGTTTTTGCCATAAAATTATGTTTCATTATGTAATTCTATGGTCGTAGCCACATCACCTTTATTTTTTAGTGTGAAGTGAAGAACATTTTAATAATCTGAAGAACTCTTTTCACTATAAGGAACCTTTTGTGCAATAATAATATTCTTTGGGTGTTAAACATTCTTTGAATTCATGGAACCATTAATGCCAATATTGTGTAGTATAATATAGTATAGTAAAGTACAATATATATTTGATCAGTGACCATTTCTTTTTTGCAAGGCTCTTAAAGTGTGACATGGACTTACATAGACCATCTGCTAAATGAATAAATGTACATATTTGTAAGCAGTGCAAATGTTATCAAAATTGTTTCTTGAGCAGCAAATCAACATATTACAATGATTTCTGAAGGATCGTGTGACACTGAAGACTGAAGTAATGATACTGAAAATTCAGCTTTACCATCACAGGAATAAATGACATTTAAAAATATACTAAAATAGAAAAATTTTTCAAGATATTTTTTTTTCAAAAACATTAAAGAAAATGCAGTGACTCCAAACTTTTGAATGGTAGTGTATATGTATATATATATATATATATATATATATATATATATATATATATATATATATATATATATATATATATATATATATATATATATATATATACACAGTGGGGCAAAAAAGTATTTAGTCAGCCACCAATTGTGCAAGTTCTCCCACTTAAAAAGATGAGAGAGGCCTGTAATTTTCATCATAGGTATACCTCAACTATGAGAGACAAAATGAGAAAAAAAATCCAGAAAATCACATTGTAGGATTTTTAAAGAATTTATTTGCAAATTATGGTGGAAAATAAGTATTTGGTCAATAACAAAATTTCATCTCAATACTTTGTTATATACCCTTTGTTGGCAATGACAGAGGTCAAACGTTTTCTGTAAGTCTTCACAAGGTTTTCACACACTGTTGCTGGTATTTTGGCCCATTCCTCCATGCAGATCTCCTCTAGAGCAGTAATGTTTTGGGGCTGTCGCTGGGCAACACGGACTTTCAACTCCCTCCGAAGATTTTCGATGGGGTTGAGATCTGGAGACTGGCTAGGCCACTCCAGGACCTTGAAATGCTTCTTACGAAGCCACTCCTTCGTTGCCAGGCGGTGTGTTTGGGATCATTGTCATGCTGAAAGACCCAGCCACGTTTCATCTTCAATGCCCTTGCTGATGGAAGGAGGTTTTCACTCAAAATCTCACGATACATGGACCCATTCATTCTTTCGTTTACACGGATCAGTCGTCCTGGTCCCTTTGCAGAAAAACAGCCCCAAAGCATGATGTTTCCACCCCCATGCTTCACAGAAGGTATGGTGTTCTTTGGATGCAACTCAGCATTCTTTCTCCTCCAAACACGACAAGTTGAGTTTTTACCAAAAAGTTCTATTTTGGTTTCATCTGACCATATGACATTCTCCCAATCCTCTTCTGGATCATCCAAATGCTCTCTAGCAAACTTCAGACGGGCCCGGACATGTACTGGCTTAAGCAGGGGGACATGTCTGGAACTGCAGGATTTGAGTCCCTGGCGGCGCAGTGTGTTACTGATGGTAGCCTTTGTTACTTTGGTCCCAGCTCTCTGCAGGTCATTCACTAGGTCCCCCCGTGTGGTTCTGGGATTTTTGCTCACAGTTCTTGTGATCATTTTGACCCCACGGGGTGAGATCTTGCGTGGAGCCCCAGATCGAGGGAGATTATCAGTGGTCTTGTATGTCTTCCATTTTCTAATAATTGCTCCCACAGTTGATTTCTTCACACCAAGCTGCTTACCTATTGCAGATTCAGTCTTCCCAGCCTGGTGCAGGTCTACAATTTTGTTTCTGGTTTCCTTTGGCAGCTCTTTGGTCTTGGCCATGGTGGAGTTTGGAGTTGTAGACAGGTGTCTTTCATACTGATAACGAGTTCAAACAGATGCCATTAATACAGGTAACGAGTGGAGGACAGAGCAGCCTCTTAAAGAAGTTACAGGTCTGTGAGAGCCAGAAATCTTGCTTGTTTGTAGGTGACCAAATACTTATTTTACAGAGGAATTTACCAATTAATTCTTTAAAAATCCTACAATATGATTTTCTGGATTTTTTTTTTTTCTCATTTTGTCTCTCATAGTTGAGGTATACCTATGATGAAAATTACAGGCGCGTCTCATCTTTTTAAGTGGGAGAACTTGCACAATTGGTGTTACGGGTTGTGGTTGTAGTAACAATGAAAATAAAAGGCGGGAGAACGAAACGGCTTCAACACACTTTTTTCCCATTTATTAACTTATAAGAATGGACAAACACAAAGCGAGAACTGAGGACTTTTAAAGGAAAGGGAACAAAAGAGCAAACAACTTAATTCAACTCAGGTGGGGACAATGACAGATGATTAACTAATCGGGACCGGAACGAAACCAAATAAGGACAACGGGGACTTCAGACAGGGCAGACACGTTACAATTGGTGGCTGACTAAATACTTTTTTGCCCCACTGTATATATATATATATATATATATATATATATATATTGTGACGGGAGGAGCCAACGACAGACAAAGTGGGTGTGGCGTCAGGCCTTGGAGAGGCTTTTATTAAACAAAAATCAATAAAATAAAGTATCCCGGGGGAAGAAGTGTCCAAACGAAACAGGGGGATCTGGTGTCCTCGTTGTGCTGCGGGGCTTGTGAAGGAGGGCAGTGTTCTAGGAGGAAGGGTCCAGGGAAGGGGCGGAGTCCGGTGGCCGCACGCTCCCGCTCTGGTCCGGTTACGAGGGGCGGCGGCTTCTTCTGAGCGGCGGCTCTTCCTCTTCTTCCTCGGCCTTTGGCGGGACTTGAATGGCCCGGCATCCTGGCCCGTCGGCCGTAATACGGGTGCGGCTTTCATCCTGACTATGGATCCCGCGACTCACATCTCTGGTGGCGCGACGTCCCTCAACGCACCCTTCCTGGACCCACGAGGACACGGGGGGAAGAGACCGGTCTCTCGAGGAGAGGCGCGCTTGGCATTTAACAGCGGCAGTGATGAGGCTTCATTCAGTCCAGCTGTGCCTCATCACACGCCGCCAGCCCTCGCTGTTCCTACGCCCCTCCTCTCTCACACACCCACTCCCGTCGGGAGCCTGGTGAAGGGCGGCGAATAAGGGACGGGGTGATGATGATAATAAGGGGGAGGGCCACCGACTCGTCA
The DNA here is from genome assembly GCF_012432095.1 of Onychostoma macrolepis. NCBI lineage: Eukaryota > Metazoa > Chordata > Actinopteri > Cypriniformes > Cyprinidae > Onychostoma > Onychostoma macrolepis. The sequence continues at coordinate 4,607,892 of NC_081166.1, read as the reverse complement.
CATTTATATATATATATATATATATATATATATATATATATATATATATATATATATATATATACACATACAGTTTATATAAAAATCTACACACCCCTGTTAAAATGGCAGGTTTCTGTGATGTAAAAAAAATGAGGCCAATATAAATCGTTTCAGAACTTTTTTCCACCTTTAATGTAAACTATAACCTGTACAACTCAATTAAAAAACAAATTGAAATCTTTTAGGAAAGGTGGAGTAAAAATAAAAACGAAAATAATGTGATTGCATAAGTGTGCACACCCTATTATAACTAAGGATGTGGCTGTGTTCAGAATTAAGCAATCACATTCAAATTCATGTTAAATAGGAGTCAGTACACACCTGCCATCATTTAAAGTGCCTCTGGTTAAACCCAAATAAAGTTTAACTGTTCTAGTAAGCTTTTCCTGACATTTTCTTAGTCACATCTTACAGCAAAAGCCATGGTCCGCAGAGAGCTTCCAAAGCATTGTTGTTAAAAGGTATCAGTCAGGAGAAGTGTACAAAATAATTTCCAAGGCATTAGATATACCATGGAACACAGTGAAGACAGTCATCATCAAGTGGAGAAAATATGGCTCAACAGTGATATTACCAAGCACTGGACATCCCTCCAAAATTGATGGAAAGATGAGAAGAAAACTGGTCAGGGAGGCTGCCAAGAGGCCTACAGCAACATTAAAGGAGCTGCAGGAATTTCTGGCAAGCACTGGCTGTGTAGTACATGTGACAACAATCTCCCATATTCTTCATATGTTTGGGCTATGGGGTAGGGTGGCAAGAAAAACATCCAAGCCTGGCTAAATTTAGCAAAAAGTCTCCCAAAAGCATGTGGGAAAATGTGTTATGGTCTTATGAAACCAAGGTTGAACTTTTTGGTCATAATTCTAAAAGGTATGTTTGGCACAAAAACAACACTTCACATCACCAAAGGAACACCATACTTACAGTGAAGCATGGTGGTGGCTGCATCACGCGTTGGGGCTGTTTTTCTTCAGCTGGAACTGGGGCCTTAATCAAGGTGGAGGGAATTATGAACAGTTCCAAATACCAGTCAATATTGGCACAAAACCTTCAGGCTTCTGCTAGAAAGCTGAAGATGAAGAGGAACTTCATCTTTCAGCACGACAACAACACAAAGCATAAATCCAAATCAACAAAAGAATGGCTTCACCAGAAGAAGATCAAGTTTTCGAATGGCCCAGCCAGAGCCCAGACCTGAATCCGATTGAAAATCTGTGGGGTGATCTGAAGAGGGCTTTGCACAGGAGATGCCCTCGCAATCTGACTTGGATTCCAAATATTATTTGGAGCATTTTTGCAAAGAAGAGTGGGCAAATATTGCGAAGTCAAGATGTGCCATGCTGATAGACTCATATCCAAAAAGACTGAGTGGTGTAATAAAATCAAAAGGTGCTTTATTTAAGTATTAGTTTAAGGGTGTGCACACTTATGCAACCGCATTATTTTTATTTATTTATTTTATTTTTTTTTTACTCCACCTTTCCTAAAATATTTCAGTTTATTTTTTAATTAAGTTGTACAGGTTATAGTTTACATTAAAGGTGGAAAAAGTTCTGAAATTATTTATCTTGGTCTCATTTTTTTACATCACAGAAACCTGGCATTTTAACAGGGGTGTGTAGACTTTTTATATCCACTATGGTAAAGGCTTCCGCTCAGCCGCAGCTCTGAGCTATCAGCTCTCCCAGCTCATGGACTCGTGGACAGCTTGTACTACTCTTGTTCACACTGATCAGGTCAGCCTTAAAGCTTTAATTGATTGAAAAGGTCACCGGAGAGTGATAAAGAACGAGAGAGATGGGGATGATTAAAGTGGAGAGGTCTCTAGCAGAGCTTTCATTAATATTATGCACTCAGACTGGACTAAGAGAGATTCACTAATGACTCTGAGGACGCACGCTATGAATTTGGTACCACATTTAGATGAGCGCTTTGGCCCCTGGAAATTCCCTGCATGGAGTCCTGATTTAGCAAATCTATGAGGCTTGTCATGACACCTTAAAATTGCTTTAATGTTAAATACTTCCTGCTGTTCCAGTTACATGTAGATAGACTACAATAAGACAATTATAGGTTGATTCCAATAATAATAATAATAATAATAATAATAAAAATAAAAACAAATATTATTACTGTTGTTATTATTATTATTACTAGTAGTATTATATAGTAAAATTAAGTTGTTCTCAATAAAATAATGTGTGTAGTATAGTAGTAGTAGTAGTAATAATAATGATAAAATAACCTGATGATGATAATGATGATGAACAAAATGTTGTTATTACTAATTACAACCCGAATTCCGCAAATGTTGGGACGTTTTTTAAAATTTGAATAAAATGAAAACAAACAAAAAAATCCAATCACATGAGCCAATATTTTATTCACAATAGAACATAGATAACATAACAAATGTTTAAACTGAGAAATTGTAAAATTTTATGCACAAAATGAGCTCATTTCTAATTTGATGCCTGTTACAGGTCTCAAAATAGTTGGGACAGGGGCATGTTTAACATGGTGTAGCATCTCCTCTTCTTTTCAAAGCAGTTTGAAGACGTCTGGGCATCAAGGTTATGAGTTTCTGGAGTTTTGGTGTTGGAATTTGGTCCCATTCTTGCCTGATATAGGTTTCCAGTTGCTGAAGAGTTTGTGGTCATCTTTGACGCATTTTTCGTTTAATGACGCGCCGAATGTTCTCTATAGGTGAAAGATCTGGACTGCAGCCCAGACTCTTCTACTTCGAAGCCATGCTGTTGTAATAGCTGCAGTATGTGGTTTTGCATTTTCCTGCTGAAATACACAAGGCCTTCCCTGAAATAGACGTCATCTGGAGGGGAGCATATGTTTCACTAAAACCTTTATTTACCTTTCAGCATTCATAGTGCCTTCCAAAACATGCAAGCTGCCCATACCGTATTCACTTATGCACCCCCATACCATAAGAGATGCTGGCTTTTGAACTGAACTCTGATAACACGCTGGAAGGTCTCCCTCCTCTTTAGCCCGGAGGACACGGTGTCCGTGATTTCCAACAAGAATGTCAAATTTGGACTCGTCTGACCATAGAGCACTTTTCCACTTTGAAACAGTCCATTTTAAATGAGCCTTGGCCCACAGGACACATTAGCACTTCTGGACTATGTTCACATATGGCTTCCTTTTTGCATGATAGAGCTTTAGTTGGCATCTGCAGATGGCACGGTGGATTGTGTTTACCGACAGTGGCTTCTGGAAGTATTCCTGGGCCCATTTAGTAATGTCAGTGACAGAATCATGCCGATGTGTGATGCAGTGTCGTCTGAGGGCCTGAAGATCACGGGCATTCAACAAAGGTCTTCGGCCTTGTCCCATATGCACAGAGATTTCTCCAGTTTCTCTGAAACCTTTGATGATGTTCTGTACTGTAGATGAGATTTGCAAAGCCTTTGAAATTTGACGTTGAAGAATGTTGTTTTTAAAGTATCTAGTAGCCTATCTTTACTTCTGAGAGACTCTACCATCCTAAGACATCCCTTTTATAGCTGATGTCAATTAATTGATTAGTTGCTAGATGTTCTCCCAGCTGAATATTTTCAAAATTTCTTGCTGTTTCAGCCCTTTGTTGCCCCCGTGCCAACTTTTTTGAGACCTGTAGCAGGCATCAAATTTGAAATGAGCTCATTTAGTGGATAAAATGTCTCCGTTTAAACATTTGTTATGTTCTCTATGTTCTATTGTGAATAAAATATTGGCTCATGTGATTTGAAAGTCTTTTAGTTTTCATTTTATTCAAATTTAAAAAACGTCCCAACATTTACAGAAATCGGGTTGTATCAGCAGTAGTAGTAAAATTACAGTGGGTACGGAAAGTATTCAGGCCCCCTTAAATTTTTCACTCTTTGTTATATTGCAGGCATTTGCTAAAATCATTTGTTCATTTTTTTTCCTCATTAATGTACACACAGCACCCCATATTGACAGAAAAACACAGAATTGTTGACATGTTTGCAGATTTATTAAAAAAGAAAAACTGAAATATCACATGCTCCTAAGTATTCAGACCCTTTGCTCAGTATTTAGTAGAAGCACCCTTTTGATCTAATACAGCCATGAGTCTTTTTGGGAAAGAAGCAACAAGTTTTTCACACCTGGATTTGGGGATCCTCTGCCATTCCTCCTTGCAGATCCTCTCCAGTTATGTCAGGTTGGATGGTAAACGTTGGTGGACAGCCATTTTTAGGTCTCTCCAGAGATGCTCAATTGGGTTTAAGTCAGGGCTCTGGCTGGGCCATTCAAGAACAGTCACGGAGTTGTTGTGAAGCCACTCCTTCGTTATGTTAGCTGTGTGCTTAGGGTCATTGTCTTGTTGGAAGGTAAACCTTCGGCCCAGTCTGAGGTCTGAGCACTCTGGAGAAGGTTTTCGTCCAGGATATCCCTGTACTTGGCCGCATTCATCTTTCCCTCGATCGTCCTGTCCCTGCAGCTGAAAAACACCTCCACAGCATGATGCTGCCACCACCATGCTTCACTGTTGGGACTGTATTGGACAGGTGATGAGCAGTGCCTGGTTTTCTCCACACATACCGCTTAGAATTAAGGCCAAAAAGTTCTGTCTTGGTCTCATCAGACCAGAGAATCATATTCAGATGTTTTTTAGCAAACTCCATGCGGGCTTTCATGTGTCTTGCACTGAGGAGAGGCTTCCGTCGGGCCACTCTGCCATAAAGCCCCAACTGGTGGAGGGCTGCAGTGATGGTTGACTTTCTACAACTTTCTCCCATCTCCCGACTGCATCTTTGGAGCTCAGCCACAGTGATCTTTGGGTTCTTCTTTACCTCTCTCACCAAGGCTCTTCTCCCCGATAGCTCAGTTTGGCCGGACGGCCAGCTCTAGGAAGGGTTCTGGTCGTCCCAAACGTCTTCCATTTAAGGATTATGGAGGCCACTGTACTCTTAGGAACCTTAAGTGCAGCAGAAATTTTTTTGTAACCTTGGCCAGATCTGTGCCTTGCCACAATTCTGTCTCTGAGCTCTTCAGGCAGTTCCTTTGACCTCATGATTCTCATTTGCTCTGACATGCACTGTGAGCTGTAAGGTCTTATATAGACAGGTGTGTGGCTTTCCTAATCAAGTCCAATCAGTATAATCAAACACAGCTGGACTCAAATGAAGGTGTAGAACCATCTCAAGGATGATCAGAAGAAATGGACAGCACCTGAGTTAAATATATGAGTGTCACAGCAAAGGGTCTGAATACTTAGGACCATGTGATATTTCAGTTTTTCTTTTTTAATAAATCTGCAAAAATGTCAACAATTCTGTGTTTTTTTGTCAATATGGGGTGCTGTGTGTACATTGAGGAAAAAAAAATGAACGTAAATGATTTTAGCAAATGGCTGCAATATAACAAAGAGTGAAAAATTGAAGGGGGTCTGAATACTTTCCGTACCCACTGTATATATTGCTATAGTGATAGCAAGTGAAGTGATAGTGAAGCAAGGGAAAACTGTGTATTAATTAATTATTTTTTTTCCTATTTGATTTACAAAAGTTTATTTATATATTTTTAAATTACTATTTTTATTATGTATTTATATATTTAAATATTATATATTTATTATATTTTTTATTGAACAATAGTGTGGCATTGGCATGATTTTGATGCTTGTATACTGCAAGGCTCCAGTATACTCTTGTCTATCAAATTATGTATTGTTATATCTGAGATATTTTTATCCCAGTCTGCCTATGACATACTTGAATAAGAATGCTAAGGGTGCAAAGGAGTTTTATTTATTTATTTTTTTTCCAGATTATTGACAGCGCGAGCATCAGTCATCACCAGACTGAGATGTGATGAGGTGCAAATGGCACATTTGAAAGTGTGCCAGTCAGTTTTTCACTGTGAATAACAGATGTGTTGCTCGGTTGTAATTTCTGTATTTTGGCATCACAGACGCTCACGGCTACATTACCTGTAATTTGTTTCTGAGCAACTGCACATGTGTGTCAGCGGTGGCCGAACTCACCGCAGCGACACTCTGGCTTCAACACGTTTTGTGTTTTATTAATAATTGAAGACTGGATTGCATCGCTAATTTCACTGGTAATGTGATTCACTTGAAAAGAATGAACACAGACAGATAAACTATTGAATCCTTTACACAAATTCAGGATGTTCTTTTTTTGACAATCGTGACTAGAAATGGTACACTAGTAATTATCCAAGCCCTGGTTTGCCGTCCTATTAAAAGCCAGTGTCTGATGTGTTTGCAGACTCTTTTCACAAGATTTATACCACTGAGCCTTTGATATATGAAATCTTCATCATTAGCCATCCTTATTCCAGGGCAGTGCCTGTACTGCAAAAAAGACTAGTAGTATAGTCTATCAGTATATCTGTATAACTATCAGTAGTGTGATAGTGTGATAGTCTTCTGTTCATATAAAGTCTGTTTAGCAGTTTTGAAATTGTCACACAGCTGTTTTTGCACTGATGCCATGAATATAAATCATCTTATCCTCTGGTTTGCATCCAAAATAATTAAATGAGATGAAGTAAGTTTTAATTTACTGCATTATCCAAAGAAATAGGCTTTCCTACATGGTTAATATTTAAACTTTTTTTTTTTTTTTTAAATCCAATTTAATTTTCAAGCAAAATTAACTATATTGTCATAAAAAAAGTATATTTTTATTTTTTATGTGCCTTTTATTTATTCATTTATTTTTAAATTCAATTTTAGTCATTTACTACTTCTACTTAAACTTGTTTTCAGTTAGTTGCCAAGGCAATATTTCTAATTTCCATTTAAGTTTAAATTTTCCATATAATGTTTAATTAATAAGTCCACTGAAGTATGAGGTATGAAAGGCCAAACAATGTGCAATATATATATTTTTTTTGCAGAAACTGTAAGTTTATTTTTTATTTATTATTGTATCCAAAATAATCAAATGAGAAAATAATTTTTAATTCACTGGATTATCCAAAAATTTGGCATTCTTACTTGGTTATTTAATATTTAAACCTTTTACAAATCTAATTTCAAAGAAAATCTAAGCAAAAATAACTACATTGTTTTAAAATTACTCATTTTTAATTGTATTTTTAGTAATTTTGTCATGTGCTTTTGTATTTCTTTTCTTTTCTTTTCTATTTGTATTTTATTTTTTAATTCAGTTTTAGTTGTATTTCATTATTTCAGCTTGGATCTAATTTTCAAGCAAAAACAATTATATTGTCCTATACTCATACAATGGTAGCTTGTAGCTTTGGTCATTTAGGTGTTTGGATCTTCTAAATGGCTGGTCATCATGGTGGATGATATGTTATTTTCTAAACACAGTGCCAGATTTTCTTCCAACAGCGCCGATAATTACCGTTTTCTCTGTAGGAATATTTTATTGCTTAATTGACAATTCGAGAAAGCCCTCCTGTAGATCACTGGGACATTGATTCTCACATTGTTATGCTGAACAGTTGGATACTTTACAGATTTACTGTCTGCAAACCAGTTTCCCATAGCACCGAGAATTACTCACCAACACCGAAATCAATTTAGCCTGTCAAGTTCCCCGCTTCTCTGAGCCACCGAATAAAACTCTTATAGTTTCTCCATTCCTTCTGTCTCCCTGTTTTAATGTGGGGTCATATCTTATCTGGATAGATGCCCCCACAATTTCTAAAATGAGTGAACTCCATCAGTATCTTATCGTTTGGACGGGGAAAAGAAAGCTATTACCAGTAGCTCCTGGATGGCTGAAAGAGTTCTGAACCCTTCTTCAAGACTTCTGAAGAGGGTCACTCCTTTCCTCTGTATCTGTCCCTATGTAATCCTCCACATTAAAATTCCCTTTCAAATTTTTATCATCAAAAGGTAGAGAAAAAACTCTGAAGTCTTCAAGCTGTGCTTCTGATTGGTTGTCAGAGTAGATGAGGGTCTAATCTCTGTGGGTGATGTCCTAATCTTTGCCCTCTGTTTAGCTTTTCACTGGGGTTCCTCGGCGGAATATACTCAAGTCCGCTTCAAGGAGAGGCTTGAGCACACCGCGTCATGGCCCATAGGAAAGTAAAATCAAGAATGATGTTTCTTTAATAGCTCAATTGTTAGTCCTAGACAGCAGTGGGTTTCCTGATTTTTTATTTATTTATTTGTATTTTATTTCAGAAGAGATCTCATTATAGTCTGCAATCAAAAGTCAAATATTTTAATATAAAACAATTATTTATTTATTTATTTATTTGATTTTAGGAGAAACATCTGAGAGAATGTCCCCTGGGGTATAAAAGAGCAACCAATGAGTAATATATATATATATATATATATATATATATATATATATTCACTCTTAAGAGAAATGGTTCTAAACAGTACCAGAAAAGGGTCCTTCAGCTTGTAACAATAGCAGAACCTTAACTGAATAGAGCTGGTTACATGTACATAGTATTTTAAACTAAAAAGAGAAAAGACATAGGAAACCAATTAGCATTTGAAAGTTATAATTTATAGACATTTTAAGAAAGAAATTATTTATCTGTTGAGAGTGTGTTGACAGTCTGTGTAGTTGGATGGCTGAGCTCCAGAAAATCAGTAATGAGGCATCTTAGAGTGTAGCCTTGGTTAGGGTTTTATATTAAATCAACAACAATAACCACAACAGCAGCAAGTTGTGTCAATTAAGTATGTTTTTATTGACATGCAAAATTGTCAGTGCTCTTAACAACAGTTATTAGCTGAATACATTAATGAATGACAATTGCTATTGAAAATGAATAAATACACAAAATAAGGACAAAAAATAGACGAAGACCAAGTTTCAGTGAAACAATCACAATCCAATCAATATGATGCCTTTAAGTCCATCATTTTGGTGTGATTAAGTGGCGATTTTTCTCTGCAGATGATGAGGTTGTAGGATGTGATACATCTGAAATGCACAATTGAGTTTAGAGTTACATTGTGTTTATGTAAAAACAATTATGTCTATGAAGGCCAAAAATGGACAGTATGTGAGCCCTTCACAATCTTAAAAGAAAAAAAGTGATATAAAGTCATGGGATAGTTTTAATATTTTTTGTGACTGGGTATGATTATACATAAACCCATGTAATGAACAATATAAATTATAAATTCATTGTCTCTTTTACCTAGTGGAAAAGAGGAGAGAAGTTTCTACAGTTTAGCAGAGCTGCACAGACTTATATGTGACCAAGAACTAAAAAAAAACAAAAAAAAAAAACATGTTTGTTTGGAAACAAGTTACAAGAATGAAATAATTTACCTGTTGAGAGTGTGTTGACAGACTGTGTAGTTGTATCACTGAAAAAAGGGGCGGGAACAAAGAACCCTAAACTCTAAAACAAAGAACCATTTCAGCATAAAAGGGTTCTTCAGAATGCTATGGTTCTAAATAAAACCATTACTGCATGTAAAGAACCTTTAAAGGACCATCTTTTTTTAGAGTGTATATATAAATATATATATATATATATATATATATATATATATATATTTGTTCTGCAGTGATTGTAAATTATTTGAAATTGCCTCCTTTATTTTTCTTATGTATATGATAAATACAGTAGAACAGACTTTTTAGTATTATTTATATACTATTATATTAGTTATTAATATGCTTTTATTTTTGTTTTCAATTTTCATTTTTATTTTATTTAAAGTTTTAGTAATTTTATGTCCCCCAACTTTTTAAATTTTTTATTAAGTTTCCTTTCTAATTACTTTTTTTTATTTCAGTTTTAGATTTAGTCATTTTTGCACTATAATTTAAACAAATTTTATACTACAGGGCCGTTGAATGCTTGAATCTGATTGGCTGACGAACGTTCTAAGTTGTGCAATTATTTTCAGGGAACATAGTTCCAGACTGCATTACATGACTATATCACTTCACCAAATGATTTGAGTTATTTCAGAGGTCTTTTCAGCAAAAGAACCAAAACCCACAACAACACTGGCCAAACAAATGAATATAGTAAACAAAAGGATAAAAACGACAGATCATGTCCAAGTTTTTGCCACAAAATTACGTTTTATTATGTACAGAAAGCACATACTCTGTCTCCCGCTCTCGCTTCCTCACAGACAGTTTTCACACACGTTAACATAAGCGCTAATGTTGTTAGCGCTACTCTGACTATTTTATCAGTAACATAGTTTAACAACTTAAAAACTACAGTGGGGAAAATAATTATTTGATCCCCTGCTGATTTTGTAAGTATGCCCACTTAAAAAAAAAAAAGAAGGGTTTATCAACTGAAAAAATAAATAAAATAAGAAGCATACAAATGTTAAAAACTATTTACATTTAAGTAAGTCAAATAAGTATTTGACCACTTCATAAAACATGATTTAATACTTGGTGCAGAAACCCTTGTTGGCAAGCACAGAGGTAAGACGTTCCTTGTAGCTGGTCCGCTGGTATCTCAGGAGGGATTTTGGTCCACTTCTCTTTACAGATCCTCTCTAAATCATTAAGGTTTCTTAGCTGTCTCTTGGAAACTCCAAGTTTCAGCTCCCTCCACAGATCTTCTATGGGATTAAGGTCTGGAGACTGGCTAGGCCACTCCAGGACCTTAATGTGCTTCTTCTTGAGCCACTACTTTGTTGCCTTGTTTCGGGTCACTGTCATATTGGAAGACCCATCCATGACCCATCTTCAGTGTTCTGGCTGAGGGAAGGAGGTTCTCATCTAATATTTTACGGGTACATGGCCCCATCCATTGGCCCCTCAATGTGGTGAAGTCGTCCTGTACCCTTAGCAGAGAAACAGCCCCAAAGCATGATGTTTCCACCTCCGTGCTTGACTGTAGGGATGGTGTTGTTGGGGTGATGGTCAGCATTTCTCTTCCTCCAAACACGACGAGTCGAGTTGATGCCAAAGAGCTAAATTTTGTGTCCTTCTCACCAAGCTTCTTGCTGATGGTCTTGTCCATTCCAGCCTTGTGCAGGTCTACAATCTTGTCCCTGATGTCCTTTGACAGCTCTTTGGTCTTGCCCATGGTAGTGGAGAGGTTGGAATGGAATATACAGATTCTATGGACAGGAGTCTTTTATACACACAACGAGCTGAAATTAGGAGTATCTTGTTAAAGTGACAGGACTAATCTGTGTTCCACACGTGCAAATAACCAATCTGTGGGAGCCAAAATTCCTGCTGGTTGGTAGGGGATTAAATACTTATTTGACTTACTAAAATGTAAATATTTTTTTTTTTTAACATTTGTATGCTGCTCTTTTTCTGGATTTTTTGTTTGATATTCTGTCTGTATCATTTAAAATAAACCTACCATATAATGATAAATCCTTCTTTTTTTTTTTTAAGTGGGCAAACTTACAAAATCAGCATGGAATCAAATAATTATTTTCCTTAAATAATTAAGCTTCGTTCGTCTTCGGAACACAAATTAAGATATTTTAGATGAAAACCGGGAGGCTTGTGACTGTCCCATTGACTGCCAAGTAAATTATACTGTCAAGGTCCAGAAAAGTATGAAAAATCGTCAGAATACTCCATCTGCCATCAGCGGTTCAACCGTAACGTTATGAAGCGACGAGAATACTTTTTGTATGGAAATAAAACAAAAATAATGACTTTATTCAACAATTCAGGCACCATAACGTCACCGTAGCATCATTTTGGAGAGTATCGCTGCACGCAAAATGCGTACGCTCTTCTGTGTCAGCCGCAACATAGGGATACGTTTTCTGCGTGGATTTATACTTTGATTTGAACGCACACAGCCCATCCCTATGTCGCGGTGTCACGCCCCTGGACTGTTTTGTTGTGGTTTTTGCTCCCCATGTGTTCTGTGACCCAGTTTTTTCCCTGTCTACCCTGCCTGTGATCTGTGTTCTACAACGCAAGTTTGAATATGGCGTGCAGAGCGCTGTCGTCCGAGGGTGGTCCTCGAGAGGACTTCGCCGCCTTCGTGGAGTGGATTCTGGTGAGAAATGGATCGCCCCTCACCGTCTCTCCCAAGGATGATCTCGCCAGATCTACTCCAGACCCAGAGCCCAGCCCACCAACTCCCCGTGGTGCGGAGCATCAGCCCGAGCCCACTGATGACGGAGAGCCATTTCCCGCCGCGATCTGCGAGCCAGCGCGAAGCCGAGTGACTGAGCAGAAGATCGTTTATACATCTGGGACTACTGGACATGGAGGAGGATTTGATTGACTGGGAAACTGAACTGGAAGTCGAACTGCCCCCTCTCCTCTCTCCGTCATCCCTGCTGGTCCCGTCCAGCCCTCCTTCGTCCTTGGTTCCCTTGTTCAGCCCTGAGGGGGCTTCAGATCCTCCAGTGCCCGCTCCTCGAAAATGCCTTCCAGTACCCGCTCCTCGAAAATACCCACCCTCCCACCCGCTCCTGCCTCCTCCACCGCTGTCGTCTGGCAGCCCCTCTGCTTGCCCTCAGCCCACCATCGATGCGGTGCGAGCCCCACAGGACTGCCATCCTCCAGCGTCGCCAGGGCTGGAGTATCCCTCACCTCCGCCTCCAGCCTCCTCGGCCCGGACTCCGCCTCGGCCCGTTGATCCAGCGGCTCCACCTTGGCTCCTAGCTCCCTTGCCTCCACCGTCACCCGTCGATCCTCCAGCTCCACCAGGCTCCTTGTCCCTCCAGCTCCGCCTTGGTCGGACGTCGACCCGCCATCGCCTCAGGACTCCGCTCCTCCGGCTGCACCTCGTCACTCCGTCCCACCGGCTCAGTTGGGCTCCTTCCTCCCAGCTCTACCTTGGTCCTCAGTCGCTCCAGTTCCGCTGTGGATCTCCGGAACTCCGCCTTCGCACTCGGCTCCACCTTGGCCCCCTGGATCCTCGGCATCCCCCTGGCTCGACGGCTCTCTGTCTCCACCTCGGGCTCCTCCACCACCTGCTCCGCCGCCGTTGGTCGGCCCCTTGGAGTCAGTGGCAATTCCTCCTCCATGGCTCCTCCCTCCGTCGGCTCCACCGTGGGCCATCATGGCTGTGGCCTGGGTCCTGCCAGGCTCCTCCTGCTCCGGGTCCCTCCTGGCTCCTCCCTCCTTCGTCGCCTCCCTGGTCTCTGTCTGCCGGCCCCCTCCCAGTTGTCCGTCCTCCTCCTGAGCCTCCGCCATTGTTCCCACCCGTTTCCCCCCCCACTGTTGTTCCACGGTGCGAGGACGCACCTTTCAGGAGGGGGGAGTAATGTCACGCCCCTGGACTGTTTTGTTGTGGTTTTTGCTCCCCATGTGTTCTGTGACCCAGTTTTTTCCCTGTCTGATTGTTAATTTGATTCCAGGTGTGTCTCCTTAGTTCCTTGATTGTCCTGTCTTTAAAAGCCCCAGTCCTTTCAGTTAGTGTTTGTCGGTCTTTAAGTGTCTACCTAGCCTGTGATCTGTGCTCCTATTTGAATATTAAACTCCCGTGTTATGAATTCCTCGTCTCCTCGTTCCTGGTTCCCGTGCTCCCTTGAAGCTGTGACACGGAAGCATTTTTCTTTTTATTATTTATGTACTTTTATACTTTTATTATAATGTAATTTTTTTTTATTATTTTTTTTTTTATATTTAGATCTTATTTTAAAATTAAAATAAATAAAAACATTTTGTCAGGTAGTTGCTAAGGCAATATTTCTGTTTCTCGTGAAGTTTTTATATTTCATTTTAGCTTTATTTATTAACATAAATTATTTTTAATAGTTTTAATTAATGATAACAGCACTGCAGTAAATTTCAATCTGTGACCACATTGATGATTTGAGATTGAATTAATTTATTCATTTTTTTAAATTATTTTTTATTCAAGCCTGTAAATAACAGAACATTTTAATATTATAAAACAGTTATTAGATAAAGTTCAATATTCATGAGAAACATTTGACCTTTGTTTTAGGCCAGTAATCAAATGCAAGTAAATTTGTGACCTCCTTCAAATTTACTTGCTGCCAAACTATTGACTAAAACATTTTCAATTGCGACTTTCCAATTCAACATTTTGCACAGTTTGCCATGGTGCCAGTAATTTAAAAAACGGGGGAAGAAAAGCAAAAAAGTAGCCTTCTCATTTGTGGTCTCACACTTTTTGGATCCCATGCACTGTACATGCATTTATACCAGGCTATATTCTGTGCTCATATTCTAAAGGCAGAATCATGAATAAAAACAAGCAGGCACAGAAAGAGGTGGAGTTAATAGCAGAGTAGATGTTATATTCAGGAACACCTTTATCTTTACATAATGTGTATGTCATAGTCTAGATTTGTGCAGCAGTATATCATTTTATTCAAATAAAGCACCATAAAACACTACTGTGATCAAGCAGAAGTGTTGAATAATGTATTAAATGACTGCCATACTCTAGAACGAACTGACATGGCTTTGGAGGCTCGAGTTCTCACTAGGAGTCTGTGCTGATGGTAAATATGAAATCTCATGCAACCAGAATATGACCAGTTAAAAAAAAAAATATCATCTGTAATCAGATTACTGTCATTTAAATCAGGCTGGTTTTTCCTCACATCATTAGCTTCAACCCTCACCCAAGTTCTGTGCAATTAAGTGGGGAGCTGAAGGCAGACTAATTATATTAATTTTAATTATGTAATATGTCATCATTATTATATTTTAATATTTGTTTCAGTGTACTTGATAAGTAGATTGGGTGAGCTGATTATGAGAGACAGGACATTTGGTGTGGCACTGCTTTCTCTTCAGAAAAGGCCATCTTGAATTTCCATGTTGGTTTATGCAGGTTAGTGCTGGTCTGTTGAACCAGAACCAAACTTGAATAGTCAAAGTAGGGATTTAATTAGAATTTTTGAAATCCGGTGGTGATTCTGGTGTCCTTGGCAGGAAACGGCAGCTGAACGACACAATGGCATTCAAGTTATGAGTGTCATTCTGGGTCATTCTTACCGCTGGCTGTAAGAGGCTTTTTTGCAATACTACACATAAAATGTCCTTACAGCTGACAGATATCACTGAAATAAGTGTCCCGAGAAATCACACCTGTCTCTGTGACAGAACCAGACTCTGTTAACAGCAAAAAGAAGAGTCAGGGGAGCAGCCCACACTTTTTAACCAATCAGAAAGTCTTACTGCCTGTTGAATCATTTTGTGCGTTGGAGCTGACATCTGACATGTCAGTTATCAGACTGGTGGAAGTTAGTAAAGCGGCACAAATTGCTTTCAGCATCGTAGTCTGGCCCCGCTGGTTTCTTTTGATATTGTATTATTTGGAACAAACTGCAGTACGTTTGTGTCTTTGAATATGAGCATTATGGCAGCTGTTCACCACTGTATGTAATGATTAGGGAGAAGGCGGCACCATTTTCATTGTGCTTATCAAATATAGTCTCTTTATACACTGAAACACAGATGCATTGCATGATGTAAAAAATGAGAATAAGACTAATTATGTGGAGACAAACAGCAATGAAATGCATCATATTGTGATCAGTGCATGTTCTTCAATATATATTTTTTTATGTTTTTGAAAGAAATCACTTATCACCAAGGCTGCATTTGTTTGATCAAGAATACAGAAATAAAATACAGCAATAATATTACAATTTAAAAGAACTATTTTCTATTTGAATATATTTAAAAATGTAATTTATTTCTGTGATCAGAGCTAAATTTTCAGCATCATTACTCCAGTCTTTAGTATCACATAATCCTTCAGAAATCATTCCAATATGCTGATTTGCTGCTCAAGATACAATTACTATTATTATCAATCCTGAAAACAGATGTGCTGCTTAATATTTTAGTGGAAACCTTTTTTTTTTCTTTTTTTTTCAGGATTCTTTGATGAATAGAAACTTATAAAGATCAGCATTTGTTTGAAATATAAATCATGATAAAAGTGTTTACTGCCAATTTTGATCAATTGAAAAAAAAAAAACCTTGTTACGTGAACTGCGTTAAGCTAACCGATACTTATTATAGCACTTGCATATCATTGCTCTTTTGTTGATTTTGATTGCTTCCATTGTCCTCATTTGTAGGTCGCTTTGGATAAAAGCGTCTGCTAAATGAATAAATGTAAATGTAATACAGTAAGCTTTTAATGTATGAATTACAATGCATTAAAGTCAATACACAAATACTACCATGAGACGTTACAATATGCATGTATTATAGGCCAAATTTTAAATGCAACTCTTTTCTATTCAATATGTAACTGTTTTGTGTTTCTATCCACCAAGGTCGAAAGCAAGCAGTGTCCATCAAATCCTTTTATGCTCTTCTTTTTTAGGCCCCTGCAGTTTCTCCGTGAATAGCAACACTCATTCATATGTAGTTTGGTCCCAAGAGTCAGTTTGCCGTTTGTTATTAAGTCTGTTTTTAGAAGCTATTTCTACTCAGTCTTGTGAATGGAGCAGCCAGCGGTGACGCGCCAATATCCCTCTCTTGTTTAATTCACAGGGCAGTCAGATACAAAGTGCTAAGATAGCGCTCCCACTGAATTCTGTTTTGATACCAAATTTATCAAAGCATGTCTGGCAAGGCCTATTGTAAGTCTCTGAAATGCCGGTGAAGTCCTGCAGCCCTCATAAATGGATATTCAGCGGTATGCTCAGAAACAGCTGTATTACACGCCTTTGTGTGTTATGCATCTGATTGATCTGTTCTACAAAGGTCTATATGCAGAGCCAGAGCAGTCTGGTGTTGTTCTGAAGAGATAGGCTTTTGTGGGCTCTGACAAACAGCACTATGTATATCTGCTTCTGAACACACGCCAACCCCGGCGCTCCGTATCAGACAGGATGTCCTGATTTGTATCTGCTCGCTGTGAGTGCTTCTTTAGTTGGCCAGGTGAATGACAGCTCTGCTATTCTCTGAAGCGACAGCTGTTTTTAGACCTGTGCTGGGAAGAGCTCGTTTTTTCCACAGTTAACTGTGAATGGAAGAACGATAGAGAGACACGAGGAGAATCACAGCCAAACAAAGAGGCTTTTCACTGATAAGTCATGCATGACACACGCTGGAGTGCGTGAAAAGAGCGCACTGGGTTACGGTGCAGAAACGCCATCCCAGGTGCATTATGAAAAGGTCATCTGCAAATCTGCGTTCGTGTGGTGGGAAACAAACTCATCTGACCTTTTGCTTTGAAAGGAGCCAAGGTTAGCATGCGGTCATGTTGCTACAATATGTCTTTGCTAGCTTGAATAGCTTGTGGATTTTATGATTCATTGATCCATGTGGTTATGGCACTTTTTTGGAGAATACCTAGTTATACACAGAGTACCATTCTAAGTTTGGGTTTTTAAAATATATTTATTTGATCAAAAATACAGTAAAACAGTATTGTGAAATATTATTACAGTGATGCAATTGTTACTGTGATGCAAAAATGAATGTCCAGCATAATTACTCCAGTCTTCAGTGTCACAATATTCTTCTTCTTCTTCTTCAAACAAATAATTCACTATTCACTATTAATTAAGAGTTTTCTCTCAATAAACCCCTAATTTGCTGTCTATTAATAGTTAGTAAGGTAGTTGTTAAGTTTAGGTATGGGGTGGATTAAAGGATCTAAAATATGGTCATGCAGAATAAGGCATTAATATGTGCTTTATAAGCACTAATTATTTGCCTGTATGTTAGTAATATGCATGATAATAAGCAACTAGTTAATATTGAGAATTTGTCCTTAAAATTAAGTGTTACAAACATTCTAAATGTCTTTAATGTCACTTTTGATATAATGTGTGAATAAGTATTTAAAAAAAAAAAGAAAAGAAATCTTACTGTTTGCTGATTTCTGGATATATGTGCATACATTCACTTATATTTTTATGTATTTAGTCATTTGAATTCAACAGACAGTAACTTCTATATTCTGAATGAATCTACAGCATGTTTGTGAATTAATTAGTTGAGTCAGTGTATGATTTGTTGTCTCATACAGAGAGTCACTTAATTGTTTCATTCCTGAATGAATCAGTGCTTTTGAATGAATCATTTGAATTCAGAGACTGACTCACGACTGACTGCTGCTTCATATAATATATTTAAAAATGTATAATCTTCATCCTTTACAAATCAGTGCTTTTTTAAAATTGCCAAAAATAAACATTCTGTTGTTTCTCACTTCGTATGCTGTTCTATTTTTTGTGTGGAAGAATCTCTACACAGTTCTTTTGACAGTGGCTGCAGCTGTCAAGTTTCAAAAAGGACCAACTCTATAAAATCTTCATAAAAGTAGCCAGATGACTCATGCACTATATTCTAAGTCTTCAGAAGTCATTCAATAGCTTTTTGTGAAGAACAGGCCAAAATGTAGGTTGTCATTTTTTGAAAATCTTTCCAAACAGAGTATTATTCTGAGTGAATTATTTCTTTAATGACAGTGGAAAAATAAATAAATAAATAAATTCAGCTTAGAACAGAATAAACTTTTATGTTAGTTCAAACTGGTTTATTCTGGTTACTGCTGGTAAAGCTGTTTAGGAGTCCTGATGTTTACCAAGCCACAACAGATGATCACGACTAGATTACAGTGCTTTACTTCCAACCCTGTTTCATAAAACATGTCTCACAGTGGACTCTGTTCGGCCTCCAGCCAAACCCACCAGCTCGTTTCATCCATTTTTCTAGGCCGAGATCATTCCGTCCGCCACATGGGCATGCTCCTGAATTTCTCAATCAAACCCGGGTCTGATAGTCCCTCCGTTAGCCCGATCGCAGATGGATGACTATGTCACGAGAGCCACAGTGCCAGCCATTGGTCCTTGATGGAGCTTGAATAATTTAATGGTTGGTTTAAGGTCAGGCTGGACTGGGCTTTAGGGCTTACTGTTGCATATAATAGGGCCACTGTTGCATTATATTGTTGAATATTGCAGAATCTTCCTTTTGAACCAGTGCCAACGCTGGGTTGATTTAGCACAGATGCTATAATTCAGACAAAACGCTCAGGATTTTAGAGCGGGTTAGTGTTAGCATTAGGCTGTGGAACTGTGCCATGAAATGAAAGCTTAGGGGGCTCATGTGGCACAGCAGATGTGCTCGGTTGAAGAACCCAGCGAAAGTTAACAATTCAGAAGGTTGCTGCTGAATGAGACTTTTGGAGGATGAATGAGATTACCGTGTATTTTCGTTTCATGCTAAAGACATGGGACAAGTTTGGAATGGCACACTGCCATACTACAATACGATGCAGAGTACACTTTGTTAAATATTGTATCCCATAATGCAGTGCACCTAAATTCACCTTCCATTTGGTGATCAAATACTTTTTTAGTCATTATTTAATCAATTTGGCTCAACATTGGAATATATGCAAAACAATGATGTCATGTGTCTACAATGTACAATGCAACAATTTAAGGGCCAGATTTCCTAACAGCTTGTGCCAGCGCAAACCGTCTTTTGGTATTAAGATAGTAATGTCAGGATTTATTAAAGATGGCCAATGACAAATTAGCACTGAAAAAGCCTTGAACACAGTTATTTTTGCGCCTGATCTTATTGAATATGCATTTGTAGGAGTTTCCCTTTCAGACTGATTATTCAAATGAATCACGCAACGCGATTTACTAACGTTTTTGCTCGTCAAATTGCTGGTATCATGTCTCAAACTATTTTGCACTTCAAATGGCTGCAATTGTTGTTGCTAGGAGGAGGCACCGCAGAGAACAAAGAGCGTGTGGTAGAAAGGAGAAGATTTTTTTCCCCACGTATTAATTTATTTGGAATGCCAGAATAATACATTATTGTTTATACATATTGTTTGCCAAGCCATGTTACTTTTAATTTGCTTCAGGAAATAAAAGACGGCTTGGATCCCTCAGCTAGGAGTCATGCAATACCATGTAGCATTTGGACCAATCAGACACACAATTTTGCATTTGATTTAACAAATCAATTAGTTATTAGATTAACAAATGGTCACAGACCCCTCACCCAATACACATACCCGGTGCCAGTAGGACTGTCAAGGACTTCAGGCCCCTGGTCCCATGGCAACCCATCAGATATCACTAGTTTTATTGCTCAAAGGAATGCAAATGGCTGAGCAACACTCACTTCATATCCCCTTTAGGAAAAAGACATTATGCCATAAAATGGACTCTTCTCTAATTAATTCATAGAAAAACCTTTCTTTGAATGAGCACACATATCATTAGGTCATTGTGTATATTATTACTGTTCTTGTATATGTTTTTGTGTATTGTATACTGTTCTGTGCAGACTTATGATGGATCACTAGTTAATATCACTTTAATTGTAACATGTTTGGTCTCTATCAATTCGTCTTCGGATGATCTAAGTGAGAGTGAATATCACATGTTGATACCTATGCAACATATTAATGTCCTAAGAATCTTTAATAGTTTGTATAACAACTTCCAATCCAACCCCTTTGCAAATTAACATGCTCTTAGACAAAGAGTCATAAACCCCCCCAGTATTTCCAAACTCCCGCTTGGAAATTCAGCCTTTCTAATTGGTCAAGCCCATCCTGAGAGGTGTGACTCTTCACAGACCTTAAAGGGCTCACGCACAGCTCCACGCGCTCTTCTGCAAAAACTCTACTGCTAAATCTCCGGACTGCTGCCCGTGTGGAGAGCCTGAGCCGGTACCGGCGTGCCCGGTGGGCTCCTACATATCTCAGTTTTGCGGTTCTGTTAGATCCTAAAAGGATGTGAGCTAGAACTCTTCGGGACACTTAAGTTTTGACTTCGCGGCCTTGACTTTCCATTCAACCAAAGCTCCTCGGACCTCAGAACACAGAATAACAGCTTGCGGAATTCATCACTCTTCAACCCAGAAGAACGTGATCGCGAGTCCAAAACCTTGAAACCATCAAGACTTTTCATCCGAGACTGCATTCCAGACACAAGCCAACAGCCATGGAAGTGCAAGTATGGTATATCTAACTAAACTAAACAGAGGTTTAGTAATAAGCTATAGACCCCGTTATAAACGGCGCTGATGGTTTAACTCAGGTGGTTAACTGACTCTTTCCATAACTGCATTCTGTTTTCTCTAATGGCTTCATTCATCCACTTTAGCTCCCCTTTTGTATATACACGTGAGTGTATGTATATTTGTTTGTTTGTTTAGATTAGTTATGCGTGTTAGCGTTTAGTTAATAAAAGTTGTGTGCACAAATTACATGAGTTTCTGGTTCTGCCTTGCAAATTAATGTCCCTTTACAATTTTGACCCTCGCTACATGCTCTAATGCATTAATACTTAAGAAGGTATTTTCTGTGGCCACGAAAATATTGCTGGACGACCAGATCAGTTGATGGCAATTTAATTCTGCTACAGTTATCACTGTCAGCCGATATAAATAATTGTAATTAATCATAATTAATTGTAATTATTTATAAACAATTCCCTTTAAAGCTAATTTGCAACAACCAGGTCTATCAAAACTTCTTGCAACCCTTAATTTTTTGGCCTCCAGTTCTTTTCAGCGTACTGTGGCTTCTTTATTTCTTTATTCTTTATTTGCGACTAAGGTAATTTGCGCTGTGCTTCGTATATTGCGTTGCTCGATATGTAAATGAGATGTTGCGTCTGTTCTTTAATTTGTGTGTTTTTAGTAAATCACATGCAGAAATGTCCATGCCCATTGGCACTGTTTTAGAATTGCGCTCTCTCACGCTAATTTTCCCTGTTTAGTAAAACTGGCCCTAAATGCTTACCCTGTGCCCAAATATGCCTACTTCCATACTATATAGTAGGCAAAAACAATTATGAACATAACACAGTTGGTGAAAAGTATCTGGATGACTTACTACTTCCAGCAAGATTCTGAAATGTGCATTTGATGGACACTTTACAATCCCATGAGGCCATGGGACAGGATTTGTGAATGGCAGTGAAGCAATGCAACTGGCACTGGTAGGTTACATGACAGTAACAACATGCCAGATGTTGTACATCCAAATTTCATTCATACTACACAGAACATTTAATTATTATTATTTATTTTTTTTAACAGTCTCAAAGCAAGTTTCAAACCAAATGTAGTGCATAGACAGTATTAAACTTTGGACACAGCGTTGCTGTTTGATAGTAGTACAATGCATAGTGCGTTTTGCATGCTATTTTTAGAATGCAATACACTAGTATTCCATTTCAAACATAGCCATGGACTGACTTCACCACACTGAAGCCAATGTAAATATGTGTGAGTATGTGAGTGGATAATTGGCATAAAGCCCTCATGTAAAATACCTTTTTTATCAAATGTTGCTGCATTATATAAGATGAAGAGTGCGAACTCATGTAGGAATACACAGTACAGTCTCAAAGACAGATACAGTGTGATCAAGATCTTCTTAAAGGGATACATCACCTAAAAAATATAATTCTGATGTGATTTACTCAAACCATTTATTGTATATATTTATTTCTTCTGTGGAACACAGAAGGAACATTTGGTCTGATCCTCACACAAAGCTATCATATGGCTTCGGGAGACTTGGTATTTATTACATTTTGGAGAATATTCTTTTTAAAAACTTTTCATGTTATATTTTACTCAAATAACTAAATAAATATATTTTTTAATAATTAATCTTTTCGCATTGTGATGTTATTTTATTAAACTAAATTCTGATTATTGTGATGCTAGGATGTGATAAAATCAGTAAAGAAAAATGCAATTACAATAACACTTTTTTTTGGCATTACAGTAATAAAAAAATGATTTGATGCAATACAAAGAAAGTCACATGTGAATGATTAAATAATAACAGATTTTTTTTCAGAATTTTAAAATCAATTATTCTTTCCTACATCTTGTCCTGTTAATGTAATATAAGAAATATAGATACTTGTCTTTTGTCAAGTACATTTCTAACTGAAATGGCCTTGTTCCTGCAACATAGCACTCTTCTGTAGACCTCAGGTAAATAATTTATCATATTGTAAATTAATTTTTTTTTTTTTTTTTTTTTGATGCAGTCAACAGAAATGCAGGCCTTTTAATGGCAAATCTGTCGCCACATGTGGGAACAAGCCTCTTGTGCTCTTAAACCTGATTGGTTATAAAATTTTAATTGCATTGAGCCAAACATCTTTATCACACCATTGTTTGTTTAGATGGGAGGCTGATTACTAGCTGAGGTCTGAGTGTGGGGAAATTAGCAGGCACTAGGGGCTCCGTGCACAGATTGCACTCCATATATTGAAGATGTGCTGTGAGCTTTCATTGCAGAGAGTTCAGGCATCTCAAGCTCATTTTTCATGTCATTATTTTCATACAATGGAGTGTCGCTTCCTAGAGAGCATAACTTATTCTGTGTCATTGCATTCTCTCTACAAAGCATTGGGTGAATAACACCAAAGTATCACTAGAAAAGCCGGAGGCATTGAAGGTCTGTGTGGATTGGATATATTTTAGTAAGCCAAGCTTTTTGGAGGGAATGAATCAAAGAAGGGATGCACATCATGCAGTAATTACAGTCAACAAGAAATGTTTTAGCCCACTTTAATTCTGGATCTGATGTGGTGAAAAAGCATATTAAATGAGGAAAATATTTACATAAAAAAATAAATACTGTTTCTATAGTTTGAGGTTGGTTAAATTTATTAATGAGTCTCTTACACTCACCAAGGCTGCATTTAGTTAATCAAAATGCAGTAGAAATGTTGTAAAATATTATTACAATTTAAAATGACATTTTTGTGTTCTAATGTTTCAAAATGTATTTTATTCTAGTGATGCAAAGCTGAATTTTCAGCATCATTAGTCCCGATCTTCAGTGTCACATGAATTATATGCTGAAACATTATTATTATTATTATTATTATTATTATTATCATTATTAATGATGAAAACAGTTGTGCTGCATAATATTTTTGTGGAAACCATTTTTGATTTTTGGTAGGAAAAAAGATGGGAGAGTTTAAAAAAACATTTATTTGACTCAAAAATATTTTGTATGAATATGAATGTCTTTACTGTAACTTTTGATCAATTTAATGCATTCTTGCTTAATAAAAGTATTAATTTCTTAAAAAAAAAAAAAAAAAAGACTTGTCCCAAAACCTTTGAACAGTAACAAGTGGAATAAAATAAAAATAATGAAAAATTTGATAATGATTCATTCAGTTAAGTGAGTGATTTAGTGAATCATTCACTTATCTGACTCATTCATTAATTTAAGAAGAAAAAAAACAAACAAACAAAAAAAACATCTTACCCAAACTTTAGAATGGAAGTAGTATATGTAGCAAATTAGCTTGAAAGGGAATTGTATATAAATAATTACAATTAATTATGATTAATTACAATTATTTATATCGGCTGACAGTGATAACTGTAGCAGAATTAAATTGCCATCAACTGATCTGGTCGTCCAGCGACCATTCAGTGTAAGTTCATATCAACTCTAAGAAAGGATATTTTCGTGGCCACAGAAAATACTTTCTTAAAGGTCCCATGGCAT
Organism: Onychostoma macrolepis; assembly: GCF_012432095.1. Classification (NCBI taxonomy): domain Eukaryota; kingdom Metazoa; phylum Chordata; class Actinopteri; order Cypriniformes; family Cyprinidae; genus Onychostoma; species Onychostoma macrolepis. The sequence goes on along the minus strand of NC_081166.1, from coordinate 4,583,466 downwards.
GAAAATTTCACTTTATTAGGTTTTTTAACATTAATATGAGTTCCCCTAGCCTGCCTATGGTCCCCCAGTGGCTAGAAATGGCAATCGGTGTAAACCGAGCCCTGTGTATCCTGCTTCGCCTTTGAGAAAATGAAAGCTCAGATGGCCTGATCTGGAATCTTCCCTTTATGTCGTCATACGGGGGAAAGGTTACCTCCCCTTTTTCTGCTTTGCCCGCCCATGAGAAAATGAGCTACTACCTTGCGAGGCGAGCGCAATATTTTTTTTCCTCGAGAGACATCATGGCTTGCAAACGAGTGAAGCATGATAGTTGCTCAGTGTTTGGATGTACAAATGAACAACAAAGTATTTTTTTCAGTTCCTTCATCCGAGTCTATGGCTAGCATTAGCTACATGATAATAACTGTAACAGCATACATAAACAAACCAACTAAATTTCTATATCCAGACACAATATTTTAAACTAACCATTCGGAGACGTTCTGATAGCCGCTGAGTTGCAACTTCTTCATCCGGTGCTTCTCCATCCGGATCAGATTCTGGGTCAAACTGAAAAGCTTGAATGACTGCATGTCTATGAGCCACTGCGATACATCCACTGTCAACATTAGCGCATGATAGCGCAAGCTGGTTAAGGCCACACCCCCACCCTCCACTTGACCAATGAGAAGCGGGAGTTTGGAAATACTGGGGGGGTTTATGACTCTTTGTCTGAGAGCATGTTAATTTGCAAAGGGGTTGGATTGGAAGTTGTTATACAAACTATTAAAGATTCTTAGGACATTAATATGTTGCATAGGTATCAACATGTGATATTCACTCTCACTTAGATCATCCGAAGACGAATTGATAGAGACCAAACATGTTACAATTAGTGATATTAACTAGTGATCTATCATAAGTCTGCACAGAACAGTATACAATACACAAAAACATATACAAGAACAGTAATAATATACACAATGACCTAATGATATGTGTGCTCATTCAAAGAAAGGTTTTTCTATGAATTAATTAGAGAAGAGTCCATTTTATGGCATAATGTCTTTTTCCTAAAGGGGATATGAAGTGAGTGTTGCTCAGCCATTTGCATTCCTTTGAGCAATAAAACTAGTGATATCTGATGGGTTGCCATGGGACCAGGGGCCTGAAGTCCTTGACAGTCCTACTGGCACCGGGTATGTGTATTGGGTGAGGAGTCTGTGACCATTTGTTAATCTAATAACTAATTGATTTGTTAAATCAAATGCAAAATTGTGTCTGATTGGTCCAAATGCTACATATGGCTTTGAAATAATGATTTATTATGTATTGCTATTAAGAATTATTTATAAAATAAGTATTTACTAAATAAATTGCACTGTTTTCTGTGAATAACTTTTTAAAGGTGAATTAAGAATAAAGGAAGGTGCATTAGGAATACATTTCATGTTTACCATAATAATCCCAGTTTGCAATAATCTCAGTACTGTATGTTTGCAACTAACTGCTAAATAACTAAAATTATACTACGGGGCTGTTGAATGCTTGAATCTGATTTGCTGATGAACGTTCTAAGGTGTGCAATTATTTTCAGGGAATAGCACGGCGAACATAGTTCCAGGCAGGTCTTGACCGCATTACATGACCATATCACTTCGCCAAATGATTTGAGTTATTTCAAAGGTCCTTTCAGCAAGAGAACCAAAACCCACAACGACACTGGCCAAACAAATAAATATTGTAAACAAAAGGATAAAAACGACAGATCATGTCCATGTTTTTGCCACAAAATTATGTTTTATTATGTACAGAAAGCACATACTCTATCTCTCCCGCTCTCTCTTCCTCACAGACATTTTGCGTTAACATAAGTGCTAATGTTGTTAACGCTACTCTGACTATTTTATCAGTAACATAGTTTAACAACTTAAAAACTACATGACTTCTCACAAGTGAGGCAACAACAACGGCGCTGTTTGTGAAGAAAATGAACTTAAAGTTTCACTATAACTAGACATTGTTGCTGAACACTACTGAGAGACGCGCAGACTCACAGAGGTAACGTTAATCTCTTTCTCTCTCTCTCTCTCTCATAACTTAGTTATTAACTGTATTAACTGTCTGCTATCAACGGCTCAAGCCTCCGTTACTAGGTTTAAAATGACGTTTTAGAATTAGCAACAGAGGTGTTGGATGAGATGCGAAGAAATAATCCTACTCACAATAACGATTTAAGAAGAAAAACCGGACGAATGCCTTGAAATATATCATCTGATCCATGTCTTGAGGTGTGGCAACCATAGTATAAGCGGAATAATTGACTTCGGTCTGTTGAATTATTAGAAAAATAATGCGCACCCGAGGTGTAACGGCCACGACGAGAAGTGCATTATTTTTTTAATAATCCAACGACCCGTCGTCAATTATTCCTTACACATTCCCTGAGAAAATACAGTATATGGCCTCCTGTCAACCTGCCTGTAAATGACAGGTAATTAAGACCAAGGAAGTCATTCGTATCTATCTCAGTTCCTTCAGATCTAGATTATGGTGTCATTGTGTTTGACGGACACTCCCACACTCAGAAGTCTAGATGAGTACCGCAGGCGTGTGTTTTTTCCCCACTGATTTGAGATATATTGCATTTCTGGAATGGATAAAGATCCTTTCTGAGTGAAAAGACATTCGACAGGCTGACACTTGCTTGAAGCTGATCTGTTTTCTGCTCAGGACCGCTGCCATCACATGAAATCCTATAAGAGAGAGAGAGAGAGAGGAATCGAGAGACAGTGATAGCAGGAGGTTGAAAGAGGACAGATTTGAATAATTTGTTATTGTGAAAGAGATTCTAAATTTTGCTCTGAAGCGAAGGCAATGTGACATTGAATTGCAAAGCCTGCCAAAGCCTTTTCCTTGTTTTTAGAGGTAAATTTCAGCGAGACTTGACCTGGGACAGACTTTTCAGGCTGGGACAAAAGAAAGGACTGTATCACAGCTGAGCTTTCCGATATAAGCTAAAAATCTCCTTGATACAGCAGCTCTCTTAAGAAAATAAATGAGAGGAGATTAATGAAATGTCGCTGCATAATGTCCTGAATTGATGCAACTAGTTGACATTAGTGTCAAGGTTTTATTCAGACCCTCTCCGGGCTCTTTTCAAATGGAAATGGATATGCATCTTTTCTACCTCTTCTCCATCATCTGTAACAATGGCTGCGTCTATGCATTAGAGCAACTAAAGCTTCCTATTTCAAGAATTAATATGACACTTTAACTAACTCAAACAAACAGACATCCCCCAGACTTCACCCGTTGTGCTCTCCAGAAGGCAGCCGCTAGCAAATGTGAGCAGAGAAACCCTAACGACTATTAGCCTAGTGCCTCTGACAAAACACTTTTGTTTCGACCCCAAATGAACACACCTGAGGCAGTTGCTTCAGTAATTAGATGAAGCTAGAATGACAGATTAAGGTTTGTAAGGCCAGGATCAAAATGAAAACATTTAGTCAAAGGGATGCTCTGGAAATCAGGTTGGAAAACTGCAACTTTTCTCATGAGCAGCAAAGACTGCTTTAAAAGTGTTTTTTTTTTTTTTTTTTTTGTGAGGTTGCAAGCTATCATAATTTAAAGTAGTTAAAGAGCTAGTTGTCATGTTATTCCCAAGAAATTGCTAGTAAAATTCACAATGAAATGCAAAGAAAAAGCAAGTAACACATCAAATTAAATGTTAGATTTTGATGGAAAAAGACTAGTATCTTTCTTTTAAAATGTACTCTAATAATCTGTGTTATATTTACAATAAGAACTCGTGAAATATTATTATTTCAGTGTCAGTGTCAGTGTCAGTAAAGGCATTTATAATGTCACAAAATATTTCAAATAAATGCTTTCAATTTAATAAAAAAAACTAAAATCCTGAAAATAAAAACAATGTTTACAGACAAATATGAAGCAGCACAAATGTTTTCAACATGGATTATAATAAGAAATGTTTGTTGAGCAGCCAATCTGCATATCAGAATGATTTCTGAAGGATTGTGCGACACTGAAGACTGGAGAAATGATGCTGAAAATTCAGCTTTATATCACATGAATAAATTACATTTTAAAATATATTCAGATATGAAACAGTTATTTTAAATTGTAATAATATTTTGAAATATTTCGATTTGACTGTGTTTTGATCAAATAAATGCATGAAAACTTTTGAACGGTAGTTTATTTATATAAAATATGGCCATGCTTATGATGCCTTAAAATACTGTCTATGTAAGCAGCTGACTAGGTTTTGGAACAGAGCCATTGTCTATCTTCTCTCATCCCTTGATTTCACTGCTGCCTCTCTTAGATTCCACAGAGACCCGCAGCAGAAAGTTCCTGCTTTATCTTTAATGAATCCTGGCTCAAAGTTGCACTCCTGTACTCTCACCATGAAGTCTGTTTCCCTCGTAGCTCTTGAATACTCCCACATTTACCTCAGTGCTACACAAACTCTCTCTCACTGTATCTTGACCTCTCTCTCCATCCTGATTCTTCATACATATTATTAGACATCATGTTCCAACAGTCTCTCTGACTCTCTCTCTCTGTACTCTACTGTAAATTATCACACACTCTCCACAAGCTGCTCATCTCTCTGCTCTCCTTCACTCCACTACGTCTTATGTACTTCATGTCAGAAGCATCTCTGGTTGAAATGTGTGAAGATTATTCCCCATAGTGGGCTTCTTGAACAAAACTTCTTTTCTCTCCAGGTAATTTTACGATTTTTACCAAAAGAATAGTGCTGATAATGTTTGAGCAGTGTGTTTTTGGTGTCCAATCATGTTGTTGTTGTAAAGGGTCAGTACTTAGGATTCCATCTTTCTAGGTAAATCATTTGGACCAACAACACAATATATACAACAATTCAGTAACCATCAATTAAATATTGAGTAACTTGCATATTATTTCCAGTTACTTTATCTATTTAGCTGCGCCAACAGAAAAAAAATGAACCACTGTGGATCTCAGAAAAACACAGAGTAGTGACTTTCTTGAAAAAAAATTAATCAGTGGTTTTGGATGAGTCAGTTGAGTAAATGATTCAGTCAATCACTCATAAATAAGACCACACTATAAAAAAAAGAAAATAAATTAACTTATTTTTGTGGGAGATTCTCAAATTTTTGTTGAATAAACTTAAAACGACAAGTTGAGAAAACTCAAAAATCTGCTGAAGCTGGTTGCTTGGTCTGGTCTGGTTGCTGGTTAAAATTTTAAGTTGGCTCAACCTTTTTTTTTTTTTTTTTTTTTACAGTGCATTTGTTTTGTTCCTAAGTGAATCATTATCAAAGGAATCAGTTCAAAAAGAGAACATTTATTTTAAATTGTAATAATATTTGTCTTGATACTTTTTGATCAAATAAATGCAACCTTGGGGAGCATAAGAGGCTTCTGTATATAATGTACTGTAAATAATTTAGAGTGTTTTTTTATTACAGTTTTCTGTCTTTCTGGTTAAATCAAGTCAAACCCAAACATTGCCTTATGAAACAGTTAGTTTTGCCACATTGAAAAGTCTGTATATAGTAAACAGAAGAGGTGGAATCACTTTTTTTTTTTTCCACAGGCATTGTGTATAATTGTTTCAAAGTCAGAAAGTCAAAATACACCCACACTATTTGGGAGAAAATGACTATGTGTACAATGTGCTTGACATTTATGTAAATGATTCTATATCACAGCCAGTGTCTAAACAGCACCTGTCACCGCAAACATCACACTCCCACATAAAGTTGTTTTATGTGCATTAGAGGCTGTATTTATAAGCTTCCTAGATCCTGACTCGTACAGAACGCATCTTATTCTGGCCAAGAAACACCCACAAGAAGCAGCCGTCTGTTGACACATAAAGTGACCGAGCAAGCACTATTCATTTTGATGTGTTATTTAGGGCCGGGTTCTATTTCTGTGTTGTAGTTGGTGTACAAAAGAATTCAATAAAGGTTCTTTGTTGCCATCTATGCTTCAATAAAGAACCTTTAACATCCATAGAACCTTTTCATTGCACAAAAGTTCTTAATAGTGGAAAAAGGTTATTTAGGTTATTTAAATGTATTTCACACTAAGAAAAATGGTCATTTTTAAGAACTGTTCACTGAAAGCTTCTTTAGGGGACCCAAATGGTTCTCACAGTGGATAAAATATATGCACTACGGATAAAGTGTTTTTCTGTCTGTTCTGCATGTAAATGCTTTCTGATACACTTCCTTGTTCTTTCTTGATGTGTCTGTGTGAGTTCATGAGTTTGTGTCAAGCATGTTAATGTAAGGCTCAAGGCAGGTTGAACGGTGAGGCAGATGCAAAGTAATTAGGCCTTCAGAGATGTCAATTAGGCCTTTAGAGAAATCAAGATTTCAGTCTGAGGCTTCACCTGGTCACTGTTTGAAAGAGGCTGGGTGTAAATCAGCTCAAGAAATCTTTTTCAGCATGTGTGTCAGGTAGACTCAAAGAGGCATTAATGTGTCAAGCTAAATATATGGCTAATGGTCACTAGGATGGTCGTACAAATCACAAAGGCTTTACCTCATAACCAAATGTGACATGCATGTATGGATTGAGAACTGAGAGCTGCAGTGGGGAGATTTTCAGTGAATAACCTACATAGAATTACGGCATTTTCCTCACACAAATCTATTATATGATTTCATGAGACTTGGAGTGCATGCATCATATGTACTGCTTTTATGGTGTCTTCTGGCTGTTTTTGGTCATTACAAACCGGCATATGGAATAAAGCTCTATTAAGTTTCTCCTGGAATTTTTGGAGTTATATATACAATAGCCTGTTTTCACCACGAGAAAGAAAGAAAGAAAAAGAAAGAAAGAAATTACTTTTTTATCTTACTTTTTAAAGACTTCTTATCTCACAATTCAATTTTTTCTTGCAATTCAGAGAAAATCGCAGGATATAAATTTGGAATTGTGAGAAAAACTTCAGTGTAAATTAAGATAATGTTAAAAAAATTGTAATAAATAACGTTGAGATGAAAATATACACAGATACACAGCTGTGTAATATTAACAAAATTCTGAGAAGAAAAATTGGAATTGTGAGAGATAAACTTTATTATTTTGTGAGATATAAACTTTATTATTTAGTTTTTTTTTAAACAAGCTTTTACATTAATTAGTAGTAGTAAATAGTGTAGAATTAGTATAATTATTTATTTATGTTTTGTTGAAATATTCAATTAGAATATTTTAATATTTTGTTCCTTATTTGTAAGCTGCTTTGGATAAAAGAGTCTGCTTAATGCATAAATATAAGTAGTATAATATTATAATCTTTTAACGTAATAGTGTTATTATGTAAAGTGACTAATTTAAAATTAAGCTGTTGTTGTTTAATTATACTACACCAGTCTTCCTAATTGAATAATAATTGTTTATTTCTTGGGGTCAATCATTTCTTTTTTCAATTACTAAAATTCTATTCTATTTCAGAAAGTCTTCTCCATGGGAGTTTAGTTTAAACAATTGTTTTTCTTCAAATTAAAAGTTTTAGGACCCATGTCAGCGTTCCTCTGTCAGGCTGCCTACAGGAGGGAAATTAATGAGCATATCAGAATGAGCTTTGGCATATTTATGGATCTCATAGGCCTGACAGATGGAGAGAAGGGAGATGTTTGGAGAGTCCGCTATGGATTGTGCTTATCCTGCCTGCAAACAGAAAAACAACAGGATCTGGATGGATGAAATGCACTGGTACTGTTATTATAGATTAGCGAGCTTGATGTGAAATGGGCAAATATTTAGGATGGAGAAAATAGAAAAATCTGTCAAACATGGTGCCCTCACACTCTGAATTCTCACTCCAGTTTCATTTCAAATGACTGGCTCATGTACAAATGACACATCTAACATACTGAGCATTATTACCTAGCCAAGAGCTCTGGTAAAAGATGTGTCCCTGGGAATATTTCAATACAGCAAACACCTAGAACTTAATAAAAGTTGCTTTTCAAGAAGTTTGTGCTGGGCAGGGTGTTCAAGGACTAGAGAATGAGAACTATTGATTATGAAGGTACAGCATCTGCCTACCAATAATGCAAGTCCTGCTCCATAGACAAGGCATTGCTAAGAGAATTGATATTGCTTTATCAGAGGGAATATTGTGCCACTTTGAGCATTAAGAACTTATTAAAAACAGCATATTGTGATTTGTATAATAGACTTACCATTTCTTAAAGACCACATGAATTCAAAATGTGTATTTTTGTCAATGTGTATTAGCTCTGAGGTTGTCTTTATGTTAGCGTACTGTTAAAAGTTGTCAAAAATGGCTTTTTAATATATAATAGTCATAATAATAAGTCATATTTTGAAATAACGTATTTAGCATTCAATTCAATTCAAGTTTATTTGTATAGCGCTTTTTACGATACAATCGTTGCAAAGCAGCTTTACAGGAAATTAAGTTTCTACTATATATATGCTTACACATACGCACACATGCACATATATATACATACATATACACATACACACAGAAGAACCCCAATATATTTAAGTTATGACAGACTTAACTTGGTAATTATGTGTTGTCTGAGGGTTGGCATCCTCCGTGGTCCTCTGAGGTGTTGCCATCATCTCTTCTCAGGTGTTTGGTCATCTCGGATCTTTTTAAGGGTTGGATTCAGACTGACGCTTCAGTAATTCCTAGGCAGAATCAGAGAAACAGATAGAGACATAATTAGCGTAGCTGCTGTTCTATTCAAGCAAAAATGATTTGTTCAACCCAATCTAAAGAATTATAATGTACATTTGATCAGATATAAATGCAGTACAAGCTTATAAGATGCATTATGTGAATGCTTGGCTAAAGAGATGTGTCTTTAATCTAGATTTAAACAGAGAGAGTGTGTCTGAACCCCGAACGTTATCAGGAAGGCTATTCCAGAGTTTGGGTGCCAAATGTGAGAAAGCTCTACCTCCTTTAGTGGACTTTGCTATCCTAGGTACTACCAAAAGTCCAGAATTTTTCGACCTTAGGGAGCGGGTTGGATTGTAGCGTGGTAGAAGACTAGTTAGGTACGCAGGAGATAAACCATTTAGTGCCTTATAGGCAAGTAATAATATTTTGTAATTGATCCGGAACTTAATAGGTAGCCAGTGCAGAGACTGTAAAATTGGGTAATATGATCATATTTTCTTGACCTGGTAAGGACTCTAGCCGCTGCATTTTGGACTATCTGTAGCTTGTTTATTGAAGATGCAGGACAACCACCTAACAGTGCATTACAATAGTCCAGTCTAGAGGTCATGAATGCATGAACTAGCTTTTCTGCATCTGAAACAGTTAGCATGTTTCGAAGCTTGGCAATGTTTCTAAGATGGAAGAATGCTGTTTTTGTAACATGGGAAATATGATTTTCAAAGGACAAGTTGCTGTCTAATATAACACCCAGATTTTTGACTTTAGAGGACATAACAGTACATCCGTCTAGTTGCAAATTGTAATCCAAGAGATTCTGAGTACTGTTTTTTGGACCAATAAGTAATATCTCGGTCTTATCCGAATTTAATAGGAGGAAATTATTGGTCATCCAATCTTTTACATTTTTAACACAATCTATTAGCTTAGATAGTTCAGAAGTTTCATCTGGTCTTGTTGAGATATATAGTTGAGTATCATCAGCATAACAATGATAACTAATCCCGTATTTTCTAATATCATCACCAAGGGGCAACATGTATATTGAAAATAGCAGAGGACCTAGGACAGATCCTTGTGGTACTCCATGCTTTACTGGTGATAGTTGAGATGACTCCCCGTTTAAAAAAACAAAGTGGTAGCGATCGGATAGGTAGGATCTAAACCATCTTAAAGCCTGCCCTTGAATACCCGTATAGTTTTGTAATCGATCTATGAGTATGTCATGGTCTATAGTGTCGAACGCAGCACTAAGATCAAGTAAAACTAGCAATGAGGTGCAGCCTTGGTCTGACGCAAGAAGCAAGTCATTTGTAATTTTAACAAGTGCAGTTTCTGTGCTATGGTGAGGCCTGAAACCTGACTGAAATTCTTCATAGAGATCATTTTTTTGCAAGAAGCAGCACAATTGAGCAGACACAACTTTTTCTAAAATTTTAGACATAAACGGCAGATTTGAAATGGGTCTGTAATTTGCCAGTTCACTAGAATCTAGCTGTGGTTTCTTAATAAGAGGCTTAATAACCGCCAGTTTGAATGGTTTTGGGACGTGACCTAAAGATAACGATGAGTTAATAATATTGAGAAGCGGTTCTTCTGCTACAGGTAACAACTCTTTCAGTAGTTTAGTGGGTACAGGATCTAATAAACATGTTGTTGGTTTAGATGCAGTGATAAGTTTATTTAGTTCTTCCTGTCCTATAGTTGTAAAGCACTGAAGTTTTTCTTTGGGAGCGGTGAATGAAACTGAAGTACTAGACGGTGTAGAACCTACATTTGTTATTGTATTTCTAATGTTATTTATTTTATCAGTGAAGAAATTCATAAAGTCATTACTATTAAACTGTGAGGGAATATTTAGATTGGGTGGCGTCTGTTTATTTGTTAGTCTAGACACTGTGCTAAATAAAAACCTTGGATTGTTTTGGTTATTATCTATGAGTTTGTGGATATGCGCTGCCCTGGCAGCTTTTAGAGCCTGTCTATAGCTGGACATACTGTTTTTCCATGCAATTCTAAAAACTTCCAAGTTAGTTTTTCTCCATTTGCGCTCAAGATTACGAGTTTCTTTCTTGAGAGAATGGGTATAACTGTTGTACCATGGCGCAGTACGTTTTTCTCTAACCTTTTTCATATTGAGGGGGGCAACAGCTTCTAATGTATTAGAGAAGATAGTGCCCATGTTGCTAGTCATTTCGTCTAGTTCACATGTATTTATGGGTACACAGAGCAGTTGAGATAAATCAGGCAGGTTATTTGTAAATAACCTATTCACGTGCATTTATGGGTACACAGAGCAGTTGAGATAAATCAGGCAGGTTATTTGTGAATCTATCTTTGGTGGCTGGAACAATAGTTCTGCCCAGACGATAACCCGGAGTCATATAGTTAATATCGGTAATATGCAGCATGCACGATACAAGGAAATGATCAGTAACATCGTCACTTTAAGGTACGATATCTATATCAGTAAGATCAATTCCATGCGATATAATTAAATCTAGCGTATGATTGAAATGATGAGTGGGCCCGGTGACGTTTTGCTTGACTCCAAAAGAGTTTATTAGGTCAGTAAACGCAAGTCCTAACGCATCATTTGTATTACCAACGTGAATGTTAAAATCTCCGACAATTAGCGCTTTATCAACATTAACCAATAGATCTGAGAGGAAATCTGCAAATTCTTTTAGGAATTCTGTATATGGCCCTGGCGGTCTATACACAGTAGCCAGAGCAAGAGATAGGAGAGATTTATTTTGCATATCTGACAGTGTAACATTAAGTAGAAGTATTTCGAATGAGTTAAACCTGTATCCTGTTTTCTGAGTAACATTGAGAAAATCACTATATATTGTAGCGACACCACCGCCACGACCAGTCTGACGGGGTTCATGTTTATAACAGTAGCTTGGTGGAGTAGACTCATTTAGACCAATATAATCATTTGGTTTAAGCCAGGTTTCAGTCAAACAAAGTACATCAAAACTATTATCTGTGATCATTTCATTTACAATAACTGCTTTGGGTGCGAGTGATCTAATGTTTAGGAGCCCAAGCTTTAGAAATTGTTTTTGTTCATTTATTTTGCATTTTCAGGTTTAATCACGATCAGATTTTTCTAGATCCTACATTAAATTTATATGTTGACCTCACTATTCGGGGAACAGATACAGTCTGTATAGATTGGACAACGCAAGTACTTCTGTCATTTAGGAGGGTAGAGCAAAAGCCATCATAGCAGTTATTTGAGAACTGGCTTACTAGTCAGATGGAGCGTAGCGTCCTGGAGATGTTGTCCGACAGGAGTTCCGCTCCGACTCTGCTCGGGTGCAGGCCATCAGCACGGAAAAGCCTAGAACGCTCCCAGAAAAGATTCCAATTATTAACAAAGAGCAGTTTCTGTTCTTTACAGCATGACAACAACCATTCGTTTAAAGCAAAAAGTCTACTGAACCTTTCGTGTCCTCATCGATACGTGGGAAGCGGTCCTGACACGATGATCGTCGTCGCGACGAATTTCATTACAAATTCACACATTTGTAATGAAATTTGCAGTTTATTAAATATAATATTTAGTGTAGTTGTTTGAAGCACAGCAAAATAAATCTCGTGAAAAAGACCACTGAAAAATGTGACGTTACAGTCGGGCTCAGTAGTTACGCCCCCAACATTTGCATATACCCAGCCCATGTTCAAGGCTAGCCGCCAGCCGAACCTGCACAGCTGAATCATCAGAAGTTCTGCAAGTATTGTGATGAAACAAGCGAGGACAACAGCAAAAATGTCAGATCATGGAAATAAATGTTATTTGTACGTGCAATTGCGAATCTCGAAAGTGAAAGTGAAACTAAAAAGCGATCGTGCATTTGAAAGCAGTTTCAATGCCCAGCATATTAATAGCGGCTCCCTGATGCCCACATTTTATTTACAGTATAATTACCCAACGATATAACTGTGCGAGAAAGTATTAACATATATATTTTCCCTGTGTTTCCTTCCTGCTGTGTGAGCTACTGAAATGAGCCGCACTGTGAAACAGCCAATCAGAGCAGAGCTCAACATTTAGCCACACTGTGAAACAGCCAATCAGAGCAGAGCTCTACATTATTATTCATGACCCTTCCAAATAAGGTAATAACAGACATTAATAATAAACATTTCATTCTAGGGAGAAACCCTAGTGTTGTAAATGGACATATAAAACCATTTCTGGAGAATTTTTGCCCTTACCTAAGCCACATACCTTCTATCTGGATATCAGAGAACAATTTAAAATATTGTATCAGTGCATTCTATGGCACCTTTAAGTGGCTTGATATTAGAATTTAGTTTTATTATCTGCAAGTACAGTTTTTAAAAAGATTAGAAGTACTTTTAAAGTACATATCCGATACTTTTTTACAAGGTTGAGCAAGTAGCAAATTACAGTTAACAGCTGAAACGAATTCTGTTCCAATCAAGTCATTTCAAGGAGTTTTGAAGTTTGAGATGATGACCTGGCACTCTGTTAGAAGTATGCATGATCTGAAAGAGTACATCAGTATTGCCAGTATCTTGCACGCTGGCGCTACAACACTTGTACACATAAATGGAGGATGTTTGTTTTCTCAACATGTCAACCTTACAAAGTATTACATCATGAAAGTGTCCTGATCACAGTCTCTTTGATTTAATTTTCCACTCATCTCTGAGAACGGTACTTCAGATGCTCTTCAGGATGTCTCTCTCGCTCAGTCTTTGTTCCCAATTAATTCAAGTGGAATATGTGTTTAGAATCAAGGCCGGCATTGCAGGCAACAGTATCAGTACTAACTCGGTAGTGTGTTCATTTAACCTCTGTGTAGTCACTAAATGACTAACACTTGTGAAATTTTCCACAAAGTACTTGTGAATCCTTGAGCATCCAGTTGAATGTTTAGAAACCCAACAAAGTGTAGCATATGGACCAATCAGACACACAATTTTTCATTAGATTTAGCAAATCAATTAGTCATTAGATTAAAAAAAAAATATCACAGACCCCTCACCCAATACACATACTGGGTGCCAGTATGTCTGTGAATGACTCCAGGCCCCCGGTTACCATGGCAACCAGGACACTTCAGCCAGACCAGATAAACTTTATGACCTAATGGCATGTTGAGAGTTCTCCCCCTCACCATCTTTGAACCTTAGGAAAGACATTATGCCATAAACATGGACTCTTCTCTAATTAATTAATAGAAAATCCTTTCTTTGAATGAACACACACATCCTTCAGGTCATTGTGTATATTATTGCTGTTCTTGTATATGTTCTTGTGTATTGTATACTGTTTTATGCATGCTTATGATATATCACTAGTTCATATCACCTCACTTATACCATGTTTGGTCTCTATCAATTTGTCTTCAGATGATCTAATTGAGAGTGTGTATTATATGTTGATACCTATGCAACATATTAGTGTTCTAAGAATCTTTACTAGTTTGTATATCAACTTCTGATACAGTTACGTATGCAAATTACCATGCTTGGAGACAAAGAGTCGTAAACTTTCCCTCCAAAAGTTCAAGACAACATTGGCTCTTCGACACCCGATAGGAGTGACCTCTATAACAGATAAAGCTCTCACATCAGTGACCCGTCCCCAGTCTGCGGTTCTCTTAGATCCTAAGAGGATGAGGAGGATGTGAGCTCCTCAGCGACCCTTAAATTTTTGTGCCAGGCCTTGCGGCCTTGACTTTCCATTCAACAAAAGATCCTCGGATCTCAGCAGATCTCTTTCTTTTTCACTTTCTACCTGGGAAGAAACTCCCAATTACCACCGAGCCAGAATAACATCTTTTGGAGTTCATCACCCTTCAAACCATCAGAACTTCCATCCGAGACTGCATCCGGACACTCGTAAAACGACTGAGGCAATGCAAGTATCGTACATTAAACTAAACGAAACGGAGGTTTAGTATAAGCTATAGACCCCGTTATAAACGGCGCTGATGGTTTTACTCAGGTGGTTAACTGACTCTTTCCATAACTGCATTCTCTGGCTTCTCTAATGACTTCATACATCCACTTTAGCTCCCCTTTGTATGTACGTGTGAGTGTATGTTTATTCATTTGTTTATTTAGATTAGTTATGTGTGTTAGCATTTAGTTAATAAAAATTGTGTGCACAAATTACATGAGTTTCTGGTTCTGCCTTGCAAATTAATGTCTCTTTACGGTTTTGACCCTCGCTACATGCTCTAATGCATTAATAGGAAAGTATTTTCTGTGGCCATGGAAATATCCTTTCTTAAAGGAACACTCCACTTTTTTTGGAAATAGGCTCATTCTCCAACGCCCCCAGAGTTAATAAGTTGAGTTTTACCGTTTTGGAATCCATTCAGCCGATCTCTGGGTCTGGCAATAGCACTTTTAGCATAGCTTAGCATAGATCATTGAATCCGATTAGACCAGTAGCATCGCGTTCAAAAATGACCAAAGAGTTTCGATATTTGTCCTATTTAAAACTTGACTCTTCTGTAGTTATATCGTGTAGTAAGACCGGCGGAAAATGAAAAGTTGCTATATTATAACTAGTTACCAAGCTGGGGACTACTTTCAGGCGCTGCGTAATATCACTGCGCCTGCTGCGGCCATGGTACGGCAGCAAAGTTCCTTGATTATTATTAAATTCCTGATTTGCTACAAAAGTAAAATGTGTTTCAAGTGTCAATCCATGCTCAAATGACCAGCTTAGATCGACACACAATTCTATGCAGTTCAAGGTTGGTCATGCTGATGGATCCTTGAAAAATTATGTTAAGCAAAAACTTTGCTGCCTCACTGACTTAAAAGGCAGCATTTTTGGACAACGTTTAAGAAGATGATTTCTATGCAAGACTGTTTTCACCACTACTGTTTTTTTTTTTTTAATTAGAATTCTGAGTCTTGCAATTCTATTTACTGTTTCCACCATGGAAGAAAAAAAAAAAGTAAGTGAGAATTTTAATCCCTTAACTCTGATTTATTTTCTCAATATCCCACAGTTCTGACTTTTCTTCTCAGAATTGCAAGTTTATATATTGCAATTGACATATTTTGCAGAATTGCAAGATATAAACTCTAAAAAAGATAAAATGTTGTAATTACCTTTTATTCATTCATTCATTCATTGGCAGAAACAGGCTTTCATAGATTTCAGAAAGCATCCCATGCAACTTAACATCATTTTTAATTGAACAGTAATTCTCAACTGAGTTTATCCTTAAAACAATGTCTATAAAATCAAAACTCTGCTTGCCTTTGTTGCATGTGGACCTAATGTCTGACTTATGTCTAGTTTTAAAAAAGTGACAGATGAATTTGTACCAAAATACTGGTTTGTGTCACAGTTATGGTCTGTTTTGGTTCGGTTTTTGTTTCCACATTTCCCTAAGTTCCCGTGTCTATTAGTTTTTGATTAATTACTCCACCTGTTTCAGTTCTTCCTGATTACGTTCCCTGTTTATAAGTCCTGTGTTCTTCCCTGGTCCTTTGTTCGCTGTTATATGTCTATTTGTCTTCCTATGTTCCTGCCTTGGATTTCTTGTTCAAAGTGTCATCAAAAGACTTTACTCTGCACTATTCCTCGTCTCCTTGTTCCCTTGCTCCAGCAAAATGTGACAGTTTGGTTAAATTCAAATCTTTAAAAAACTCAAGAACAGAAGACATGAAAAGCATTTTGTCATTCCTTTTAAAAGCGTGAAACCTAACCTCTGTATGATTGTATGGTTGGTTGCATTTATTTGTATTCAGGTTTTTTTTTTCCTTCACCAGTTGAGAAATGCTGATTTAGATCTTTAGACATTAAACTGAATTCAGACATGACTTTACTGAAGAAAAAATGGTGTAGAAACAGTTTTCACAGAAAGTAAATTTCACAGTTAACTACAAATAAATGTCAAGTTGCAGTGTTGACGCCTTCCTACTTCTGTAAACTGCAACTTTTTTTCGAACACCGCAAAGTACATTTCTATTTAGTCATTTAGGTGTGCTTGTAATTCTATTACCCATAAATGCTGCAGGGACGTAGATGTCCAGGAGCAAGATTGAACACCTGTCTAAAGATCCTAAGTGACCTTTAGAGCAGGAGATGTTCTTTACAGATGGAAAATGGCTGGCATTTAGTATAATTGACTTACTTCACTCTTGTAATCTCTATTGACCCAGCACTTCCAAGGGACTGGAGTACATCCATGTCCTCTTATCTAGATCTCAAATTAAATCCAAATTCATTAGTAAGACAAACAGAACAGGGCACATAACGAAGAGCAATCAAACAGCCATATCACAGAAAGGACCTTGCATGAAAGTCTTTGCTGCTAATTTCTTGCTCATTTATACCACATAGTGCTGTTCTCTGAAAATTCATTCTCTAACAAAACATGCTGTAATGTTTATAGTTATAAAAATAATTTATATATATAAAAAAAAGAGTAGTCCTGACCACATATTGAGAACTCATTTAGCATTAACATTTTCCATCCATGTTTCACTTGTACTTCTTTGCCTCTTTCGGCACAACAATTTATGGAACAATCAGGGATTGCCTCCTCTCAGATGTCTGGCTAAACTCTAATTGTTCCAGGATTTCCCAGAAGTTAAACCTCTTTACAGTCACAAAGACTGGGGATCGTTGTGGGAGTTGCGAGCGTCAGTATTTTAATTGCGTGAGAGCTTCCCCATGCCATTGTCAGTCCACGTCTGTAAAATCCAATACATGAAGTGTGTATCAAGCAAAAAAATAACCCCCCAAAAAATATTTAAGAAACGTTATCACGCACCATTAAATTGATGCAGTGTGTATGCAGAGCAGCCTGGGCTCAATTCCCATGCTGGAATAAATGTTTTTGATAAATCAAGTAATCAAGTAAAATTGCAAATATATGCCAGTGGATGTATTAACAGAAGCAGGATCTCATTTGGTTTAATTTTAGTTAGTGACTTGATTAACAGCCTGAAAGCAGTAATGAACACATTTTCAGTGGCAGCTTCACTTTATTCAAAGACTACTGCTGTTAACATTACTATAGCAAGTACTTGTAGGTCTATTGATGAAATAAAATTGACATTGTGTGAATTATTTTTTACGGAGCCCTGCACATGACATGCAGGGAAAAATATAGTAGGCTAAATCATGTGCACGATTTACTATTTCGTTCCCTCGGTTTATAAATTTTGCACACGATTTACTAATTCGTTCCCTCGATTTGCTAAATCGTGCACACAATTTATCATTAGTAAATCGTGCGCACGATTTAGCAAATCGAGGGAACGAAATAGTAATCGTGTGTACGTTTTAGTAAATCATGCGCACGATTTATTATTTTTTCTTGCATGTCATGTGCGGGCTCTGTAATTTTTGACCGGTTTTACTGTTGTTCTAAATTTGTTCATTTTTAAATACATTCAAGGCTGCATTTATTTAACAAATATGTGTATATACAGTGTGTGTATATATATATATATATATATATATATATATATATATATATATATATATATATATATATATAATATTTTATTAATGATTTGAACAAAGTAAAATATTCTTTATCATTATAGTAATATAGGTGTATTAACAATCATAACACTTAAATTACTATACCTATTTCTGTGTTTACAGTACCATCTGTGCTGTTTTTTTTATTTTATTATTTTTTTACATTTAATCTCCACAACCTTTGTTCTATTAAACTGCATTAATTAAATGTGCGTTGTTTTTGGGTGTATGATTATAGCATTTGGTCAGTATGAAAATCTGGCGCTTGACCAACAATGAGATAACGATGCGTTGTTCCCCTACTCAAACTGTTGTTTCGATGCCTGTCAACCTATTGGTCCTTACAACCAATGTTTTTATCAACCAATTTTTAAATTGTCTTTTGAAGCATTGAGCTTCCTTGTTTCTAAAGTCTGAGCTAGTTTGCCCATTATTGCCCCAGAAGTGAAGTGTCCTAATGACACTTGCACTTTTGTTCTAGAGGGTTATGAGAATCAAGCAGAAGATATTGATTTGTGTTTCTTGCAGACTTTGATGTCCAGCATCCTGCCCTCTTTTATTTAAAGTCCAAAAAGAGTCCAAAAAGACCAATTTGTCTCTTGCACATCCTCCCATATGCACTCAATGTATCTGTCCACTTAGTTGATGCGTTTTGGGCTGGTTTGTCCTCCTTTGTTTGATCTCAACCAAGGTATCTTCCATCTATGTGAACCAATACATCTATGACCCCATATGCAAAGGGATAATTCACCCAAAAATAAAAATTCTGTTATCATTTACTCACCTAAAAAAAGTAATTGGACATCACTGACTTTCATTAACTTTTTTTAATGTCTATTATGTATGTTTGGGATTGGCATTAGGGTGAGTAAATGGTGACAGGATTTTCATTTTTGGGTGAAATATCCCTTTAAGATCCAAAAGCAGGAGGCCCTGCAAATGGAACAATTGATTTTGAATTTTGAAATTTTGGAATTTTGAATTAGAGCTTTTGTTGATGTGGAATTCAAACGTCAATATTCAAACTGCCCGAATTTTGTTGAGTTCCTCACTGTTCCTGTCTCTGTGGGTTTGTGCTGTCCTGCTGATCCGTGTAATTCCCAAATTAATGTCACGCATCTGAGGCTTTTTGTTTACCTGATCTTTAGACGGATCTGTTCGGGGAGATTAGCAAGGCCAGGGGTGGCAACCTTGATGCGACAGGTCTGATTGGCCTCCCACAATGCACTGCTGAGGCGTGACATCCTTCAAAAACAGAGAACGGTAGATCAGTATCAGAAGGCATAGGTCGACAAGTCTGTGTACGTGTGCGTCCATGTGCTTATGTGCCATTTTGTGATTGTATAAAACTGTATTTCAGTCAGTTTTCCCAAATATAGAAATAAGACTGATTAAAGTGCCACTCGATGGGAAAATTACACAGAGAGATATCGAGCGCAGGCCATGCCAGAGTGCTGGGATGACGAGAGCTTGTGAAATTGTGTTGTCATTTTTATAAGACAGGGCGATATTACAAACAGGAACTCATCTTCAAAGTTTTGGAGACATGACAGCCTAAAAGGGTAAGAACCTCACTTTTGGCCGCCATGACAAACTAGATATTTGGATCCAGGATTGACAGTATAGGTTGCATCGCCACAACTTCAGAGAGCACACATCTTAGAAGCCTTCAGAAGCTGTATCTGATAACATATATCAATTTCATGGATATTATAACTGGGATTAGTTTTGGCAACAATAATGAATGCAATAATACTTCAGAGTGAAACCCATTATCCAATCAAAGGATCATAGGCTGATGTTGTAAAATATAAAATTCATTTTGTTTTTAGCGGGCTTACACCCAGATAACCTAAATCTCTCAGGCACTAAACTCCAACCCACACTGGGCTTTTCATAATTATTCCCAGAATTAATTAAAGGAAGAGTTTAAGCACAGCTTTTAACATTCAACTCATCTCTCCCAAAACACTCTCGCCCTTGGGCCACTGCGTTTAGCTCGCAAGAGGGAGTTCTTGATGCCTCCACAAAGGAAGCCTTCGGTTCGGTTGCATCTTAAGGCCAACAGGAGTCTCCGGAGTTGAAATGCTCGCAATTCTTGGCAGATGCGCCGCACGTCTTCGCTCATTGATTCTGATGTGCGTTTGATGTGCCGTGGGACTCAACTAGGTCACATTTTATTCCTTTGTTTCTTTGATACGAGACGTTTTGGCAGGGTGAGGTTTGAAATGGAAGGGAGAGGCAGCCAGCACTTGGAGACTCAGAGTTTGCCGTAAATAATATGACTCATAAAATGGATTACGAAGCACAGAGTTTTGAAGCCGTAGGTTTAATTATCTCACAGCATGTGATATTATTACACATTATACGTAAATAAAAGCAGCATCATTGTTCCCTAGAGGCAGAAAGGTGATTTATATGGTTTATTGCTGTGTAGCACATCAATACTTATTAAAACCACACTGATATCAGAGCTGGAAGTTCAAATGACCCAAAAGGTGTTTTGAGTCCAGAAAACTTTAAACTCTAGTAATGTCTTTTCACAAGCTGTTGGGAAAAACAATTGGACCGTTGAGATAATAATTAGAATAATTCCCATTGATTTGGACTGAATTTTCTCTAGCCAGTATGTTTCCTTATTGTTTGACTTTTAATATCTAACTTTGGGAACTTTCATTCAAAAGTTTGAGGTCAGTATGATTGATTAATGTTTTGTTTTTTTAATCATTCCTTTTCGGCAAGAATGCATTAAAGTGATCCAAACTGACAGTAAAACATTTAATTATAATGAAAGATGCTGACAATCAAGCTTTGCCATCATAAGAATAAAATACATTATACAATATACAAAAAATAAATCTTTTTAAAAAATTACAATAATATTTTGGTAACGCTTTACAATAAGGTTGTATTAGTTAACGCTAGTTAATGCATTAGTTAACATGAACTAACAGTGAATAATGCATCTGTTCAGCATTACTTAATCTTTGTTCATGTTAACTTATTCATATGCTAACGTGTTAGTTAATGCATTAGTTAATATGAACTAATAATGAACTAGCGATGAACAACTCCACTGTTCAGGATTACTTAATGTTTTGTTAATGTTAATTTATACATTTACTAATGCATCTCTTTACATTAACAGATTAACTAGTTAACGTTGTGGTTAATGCATTAGATAAAATGAACTAAAAATAACAACACGTCTGTTCAGCATTACTTAATCTTTGCTCATGTCGACTTATTCATATACTAATGCTTCTCTTCACATTAACAAATTAATTAGTTAACGCTGATTAATATATTAGTTAACATGAACTAAAAATTAACATTGCATCTGTTCAGCATTACTTAATCTTTGCTCATGTTAATTTATTCATATTCTAATGCATTAGTTAATGCATTAGTTAACATGAACTAACAATGAACTATGCCTGTAAATAGCTTTATTTAATTATACTACAAACAGTATATACACACAAGTTTGTTTGGCAGCTAACACACACAATGAATAAACAATACCAGCTTCCCATTTGGGCACTGATGGGCTATTGGTAAACTTGGAAACCATCTAAACATCAACTGATAGTGTTTCTCATGTTTGTAGGCTGTTTATTAACATGACTTACCTCTAACAAAGCATTTATTAAGGGAATTAGTGAACCTTATTGTAAAGTGTACACTAGTCCAACATTAACTAACGTTTAACTAACATTTGTGGGTTAATTACAAAGCAGTCATTATTGATTTTACTGGACCTTAAATGAGTGAAAGCCAATCACGCATCACTTACATTTTCAGAAACTTTATTATATTATATTATTACATAACAGTGGTATACATTATATACATTTATTCATTTATTTATTTATATATATATATATATATATATATATATATATATATATATATGTATTAAATAAATAAACAAACAAACGGAGAGAAGAAGGAGGCGTTTCTCCTAACATTAACTAAGTGAGCAAGCATGGTCAGCTGGACAAACAGTTGGTAATCACCTTTGCGTTTTAAAGCTGCTATTTTCGATGAATGTCATTGAACAGTCTTCCAAGAGGACCATTTCTATCCCGCTTTCCAAGCCAGTAAATCCACTCTAGCAGACGATGTCATAATAGGTCCAGGCTGTCCTGTTCCCGCGGGCGATAAACTGCCCAATCCCGAGAACAAAAGTGCGCGTGCTCGGTAGATTGTCACGTGGAATGAAACTATTTCCAACGGAAAACGGAAGCATAAGGGGCCATTCACATATCGCGCCAAAAAACGCGTGGAAAACGCTAGGCGCGCCGCTTTCTCTTTTTTCCCAAAGCGCTCGGGCGGTTGCGCTCCGGAGGCGTCTGTCGTTGCTAAGCAACCATCAGCTGCGCTCTCCGTTACAACAAGGAAATTTCAGCAATGGATTTCCACCACCGAAAAACCCTTGATTTGAGTCAAAATAATGAGGGCTTGACAAGTCATACAGTTCAGGATATCCCTGGACCGCAATGATGAGCTGCTCCTCCATTTTTCTGCTAAGGTTTCAAAGTAACGGAAAAGGTGAGGAAGCTGATTGGTTGGTTCTTGTCATATGACCCGCGGTGCACTTGCTGCATTCTGAAAAGTTGAGACTGTTTTATCTTGATGCGGTGAGGACACGCCTGGAAA
This sequence comes from Onychostoma macrolepis, assembly GCF_012432095.1. Classification (NCBI taxonomy): domain Eukaryota; kingdom Metazoa; phylum Chordata; class Actinopteri; order Cypriniformes; family Cyprinidae; genus Onychostoma; species Onychostoma macrolepis. Next base: position 4,560,616 of record NC_081166.1, on the reverse strand, counting down.
AAATGAGCGCGTCGCGACCGCGTCGCTTCCATTATGAGCGCGCATACCGCGCGTCTACATTTGAAATAACGAACTTGAGCGCGCAAAAGACGCGATATGTGAACGGCCCCTTACTCTTTACCAGCTCGTGCTGTAACATTTAAAGTTCACGTTCACACAGTCTCCACAACTTCATCCGAACCTTTTTCTTTTTTTATCCGCGAACTTTCGGTAAAAACCAGATATCCAAATATTATTATCGTCATATCTTCTTGCACGTCGTCCGCCATTTGTTTACTCTAAAGTCACGTTTGTCTGCGCGAGATTACCCGCGTTCACAGTCCTGATTTGTGATTTTGATGTGAGAACGGAATCTGTTGTGTGTGTGTGGTGTGGTGTGCTGTCACACTATAGGAACAAAACTCTTAAATCTGTTTATTATTTTATTTTATTATTTGTTAGTGGTAAATCTAATAAACAGTGTACAGGTGTTAGTTAATGTTGGACTAGTGTACACTTTACAATAAGGTTCACACATTTCCTTAATAAATGCTTTGTTAGAGGTAAGTCATGTCAATAAACAGCCTACAAACATGAGAAACACTATCAGTTGATGTTTAGATGGTTTCCAAGTTTACCAATAGCCCATCAGTGCCCAAATGGGAAGTTGGTATTGTTTATCCATTGTGTGTGTTAGCTGCCAAACAAACTTATGTGTATATACTGTATGTATATAATTAAATAAAGCTTATTAAATAAAGCTATTTACAGGCATAGTTCATTGTTAGTTCATATTAACTAATGCGTGAACTAATGCATTAGAATATGAATAAGTTAACATGAGCAAAGATTAAGTAATGCTGAACAGATACGTTGTTCATTTTTAGTTCGTTTTATCTAATGGATTAACCACAACGTTAACTAGTTAATCTGTTAATGTAAAGAGATGCATTAGTAAATGTGTAAGTAAACATTAGCAAAACATTAAGTAATCCTGAACATTCGAGTTGTTTACTGTTAGTTCATGTTAACTAATGCATTAACTAATACAACCTTATTGTGAATTGTTACCAATATTTCACAATACTATATTTTTAAATGCAGCCTTGGTGAGCAAAATAAACTTATTTTTATTTGTAAATATATATAGGGTTAGGGATAGGGTTTATGAAAATTGTGTGCACTGTGGGAAATTTTGTCTCTGCTCATGTTTATTATTGTGTTGCTGACTTGTTCACTCATTTACTATCACTACACTGAAGAAAGAATGGGAGAAAATTACTATATTTGCTCACAGCTCCAGACAAAATTTCAGTTTACACAAGATTTTTGGGTCCTGGATGATGAAAATACTTTGAGTAATACTTTGATTTCAAGACGCTTGTGGTTTTAGGTCAGGTCTGTACACCTTTTTTTTTTTTTTTTTTCCTGTAGTATAGTAGTTAAATAGATTTCAGACAGATATTGCCATAAAAAAATACAATTACTGCCTGAAATCTGAAAGTGATTGTTATGATTAATGTGTAAATGAAATGCTACAAATGAATTGTTTTTCAGTAAATTTCATAACATGATGATTATTTAACTTGACTTACAATAATATAATGCATGGTTTTCCCCTTATAACTTCTGAGTCAAATTTGTTCATTCACTTTCAGGATTATTAGTTAGCTCCTTCATGGTGGTGATCTTGTTTAAAAGGGCTGGTGATGTGATAAAAGGTCCATAAAAATTGACCAGCTACCTGGCTCTGAATGAATATAATCAGAAGTTACAGAAGCGTGTCTGATGGTAAGGCCAGCAAATCGTCTCGGTGAGCACGGTGAGCAGATACGATCAGGTAAAGGGCTTCAGTCAAGGTCCAGTGTCAGCAGCAGCAATACATTCTCATTCATAATGAAGAGGCTGTTCTGCTTCCCAAATAAATAAACATTTATTATTCTCTCGGTCGCATGAGCATGACAGGAATTGTAAATTGATACAAATTACTGAGATACACAATGGGTGCATTACAGTTCACCTCTTTCTTTATGACAAATGCATCTAATAAAAGACGTGGTCTGCTCGTAAATAGACTATGCTAATATTTTGAAATGTATACACAAACCTGTGTGTAACTCATAGACTGGGATTTCTGGAAGCCGGCATTGCAGCATATCTTTGCTGCAATATGCTGAATGCTTTTCACACGTTATTTTGGCAGTCACTCACAGCATGGATGAGACTACCTGTACTTTTCTTCTTTCTGAAAGTACCTTTTGTAAGAAGATATTCTCAGACAGTTGCATAAAGAATCGCAGAATCTCACAAGATGGGTTATTAGGATCTCTTCTTATAAGCTGTTCAATTGATGGGTTATTTATTTATTCACTTCGAATAATCAGCTATTGTTTTTGTGTGGTTAAACAAAAAACATAAATCACTACATCTATGAATAGTAGGAAGGGAGGAAATATTTTGACTTTAGAATATTTAGAACTTAGTAAGCTGCCTACACATGCATTTTATTGCTTAATGTTGCCTTAAAAAAATATTTTCTTTAAGCACGTACTAAAATAGAATTGTAAGTATTTTTGAGGAGAGGTCATTCCCATAATGCAAAGCAGTGGTTATGTAATTATTTTTTTTAGGAAACCCCAGAAGTTAGTTTCACCCTGATATCCTCAACAAAAAGCCAACATGATTTGTGCATTGGCTTTTGGATTATTCCAGAAAAGAAGCTCTGTGACCAATAAAAGTTTTGAAGCCTAAATACAATCGCCAGAAATATACAATGAAACATTGGCTATAAACAAACTACTCCATGGTCAAATGACTTCAGCATCACCACCATTAACCTTTTTTTTTTTTAAATGTGCAAGTTGGAAAGTTTGAGTTGGAAAAGTTTGCAAGACTGCAAGTATTCAGCCAGTATTCCCATTCGGCCAAACCTTCCTTTTTCAAGACGTTGGGTATTACTGGTGTATTTAATATCCTGGAATAAAACATGAACCATAGACCTTATTTCAAGCATTTAACCAAATCCCCATTCAGATCCTCCATTGACTTTGGGACAGTGTAACTGGAACGGCAAAAATGCCACCATAACTCATTTCCGGGTTCCAGAATGCATTCTGGCAGCACAAACATATTTTTTTTACAAGACTACAAATGTATCTAAGGTCATTCAACACAGTTGTGCCCACTATTTGTGTGAGCTGTGTATTTTTATGCATCATTAGCTTAGCAACATGCTTATGCCAAACTCTATTTGGAATCAATTATGAGTCGAGTCTCCCAGAATTGCTGCCTATGTAGAACGCTCAAAATCGGTCATTCGTGAGGTGTAATTTCTGTTTGAATGCTGCCTATACAGGCTGTAGTCTTAGATCAGCCAAAAACATTAGGCTAAAACCCCAAACCAAATAACCAACAGTGAGCAGCATTATGCACAGTTTTAGACCTTGCGTCTTAACTTCAGACATTCACCACGCATCACGTCGACTGTAAAGGTCTCCTCTGTCTCTCACCCCTAGCAACCATTTGTCTCATACAGGTCATTCCAAAAGCTTCCACTGCCACTGTCTGATGCCTTCATAACAACAGATTACAGATAATGTCCTCTTGTCACCCTCTATCCCATCAGTCCTGACATCAAAACACATCAAAGTCTCTTAACCTTCCCAAGAGTAATATCAACCGATCGACCCTGTTTTGATTCGCTCAGTTCAGGGCGAAGATGTGTTTATACAGGATGCCTTTAGACCTTTATGAGCAAATTCATCCTTTTTTTTCCCTCAAAGCAAGAAGAAAAAACGGTGTTAAAAGGGACAGCTCTTTCAAAAATGAAAATTGAGATCGTTTGCTCAAGCTCATGTCGTAATTTAGCCATGGGAAAAGCAGTACTAGAGCAGAGGCAGCGAAACGCTACACTCTTGTTGTTGATTTTGGTAGCTTTAATCAGTTTTCAGGTTTTTGATCATGCGCTTTTAATTATTTAATGTCTAAGCTGGAAGACATCTTTTTACTGAGGCCCGCGTGGCTGTTCTCATTAAACGATCTCATCTTTTTATACGTAAGACAAGCAGCTAATTCAAGATTGATGAGATATGTGTGAGACGCGTCCTCAAAGAGTGCGGGCCTCACAACATATGAAACTTTGAGTGAAATAAATGAAAACTAATGCCCAGTAACCTAGAGACAAGCCAGATATCATGAGGTGTAGTAATGGTCTATATCTGCCCAAGGTTATCAATCCAGCATCTGCGTGTGTGTGTGTGTCTTCCAGATTTGAAAGTAATAGCAAGAACAGCCGTATTGTTTCAGAGAACAGATGCAAATCATGAGTTCATGCATCATTAAATGCTTTAATGAGCAGATCTCATCATCTCCCTCTTCATTTAACTCCCATAATGCACAATACATCTTTTCAAAAAAGTAACTGACAGGACAGGACACAATAGTGACTGAGGTTCCAGAGTCAGAAATAATAACAAATGCAATGATTTATCTTCTAACTTATTTAAAACTAGATTTTGAGGAGAACTTGCCAAACAATGCATCATTTCATATGGATAATTAATGAAAATAAATACATTTCTATTTGAATTTACCTGATTTAGATGAGCTTTCATTGTTTCATTTTCAGAATATTACTCACATTTATTAATAAAAACCACACTAGTATCTCAATTGTACTAAAATAACACTTTCTATGACTGTATTATTGCAAAATGATTTTCTTTTTAGTATAATTTCTAATATCATTTAACGTCATTTTTATTTTGTGGCTTAAAAGGACAACAGCAGAAAGAGAAAGGGCAATGTCATTTATAATCCAGAAAGCTTGATAACTTCAACCGTTTTTGTGAAGCAGAACATCACAAATGCTTTAAAAATGCATCTGCTTTCTGTGCTCGTGGAAATGGCACATACATATTCAACCTGACAATCTGTCAACCCCTCTGGATTTCAGCAATGCCCAGCCCAGAGCTGAAGCCAAATGTAATTAACCTTTATGAACAAGCAGAGTCTGTTGAGCAGAATTCGGACAGACGCTAGAAAATTAAAGGTTAAATATGGCCCGGTTGATGAGAAAAAGCCTCGAGCCTCTTCCAACATTTTCAGTGTTTAACCATTCAGACGAACTTTTGATTGAAGCTTTGATCAGTTTAATAAGTTTAGAGAGGAAAATGAAATGCTCTTTTGATTCCCAATGATGAAAGCAACATTTATGTCGATCTAGGGAATTATTTTGCTGATTGTCCTCCTGTAGGTTTGTTTATGCGGGTTTGAGATTTGGGAATTTAATCCATAGCCTTATTGGCTTGTGGAAAATGGATAGCCAGACTGATTTGTAATGCATAATGTTTGTGTATTTTGCAGTGTGTCCTTGGCATCATCTCTAATAGCATTACTTTTCACAGTTTGTCACAGTTAACAAGAAAGAACATGGTTTAATGCAATCCCTGCTGTAAAAAAAATAAAAAAATAAAATAAATAAAAGCTTATTTCAGCTGGTCCAGTTTTTTGGGGATTTTTATATATATATATATATATATATATATATATATATATATATATATATATATATATATATATATATATATATATATTATTATTTTTTTTTTTTTTTTTCTAATATGGTTAGGGCTATGCAAACGAGTTAGGGTTTACCAATCTGTTTAATATTTCTCTCTCAGTAGGTCTCTGTGCTTCATACATAGTAAAATTTTCTTCCATGTTCTCTTTGTGGTATACAGGAACACGGAGCAGCTGGGAAGGCTTGCTGGGACCCATCCTGCCATCTCAGATCACTGCAGTAACATCACTCACTTCTCCTGGATTGACCCTACTTACTGGAAACTGGAAGAAGCAACGATCAACAAGTGAGATAACACACATCATATAATACAATCTTACGTAGCGATCTCAAAATTGCTTTTGCAGTGTATGCCAGTGTTATTTCATTCATAGGTATTTGTACACTACCATTCAAGGTTTAGGGTCAAATCCTGAAAAAAAAAAAAAAATCATGGTTTCCACAAAAATATTAAACAACAACACTGTTTTAAACATGAATGATATTAAGAAATTGTCCCTGAGTAGCAGATCATAGAATGATTTCCATAGGATCATGTGACACTGAAGACGGGAGTAAATTTCTGGAGTATCACAGGATTAAATTAAATTTTATAATATTTTAAATTGTACTATAATAATAATTCAGCATATTGCAGTTTTTACTGTATTTTTGATCAAACAAATGCAGCCTTGGTGTATGTGTATATTTTATTTAGAAGTACCTATGCAAAGAAATGAGATCATCTGGTTGAGAAGCAAGTTTTAAACATTATTCTTCCTGTTCATTATTAATGGACAGAGCCATCATCAAGTTATATTTGTTTAGAATAAAGATCGACGACTTTGATTTTTTTTTTTTTTTTTTTTTCTTGAAAGCATCATTTTTATTCCAGTCCAGGCCATTTTTATTTAATAGCGTTATTATTTTGCCATCTCTGAAGTGAGGAATTGTTTTCAAAATTGCATCAATTTTTGTTATTTATTCGACAAGTTTATTGAAAAAATACCAACCTGCAGGCACTTCTAAAGGAGGCTTTAATTAAAGTACAGCTGCTATATAGCCTTTCACATTTATTACTGATAAGGCAGAAAGAGGTCATAGAGAAAATGATGAAAAGTATTCTTCACTTACTTTTCCAGTCATCGTGAAGTTCATAGCATTTTATACAAGATAGATCTGAGTCTGCACACTCTCGTTAAACAGATTTAACTTGTCCAGCCATGTTCAACCATCATATTCCTTCCTTCTACATTATGGTGTAGTCAAGGCCGGCGGAAGCTCAACTGCCGCTCTAGGCAAAACCCTGCTGTGCCACTTCACTCTCATAATTAAATACGATTTTAAAGATGCATGTGAAAGACTGGAGAATTTGTTTGATACAACTGCATTAAAATAAAAGCAGACACGGGCATGTTTTCTGATTATAAATTTTTTTCCCCCTACTGCAAAGAAAATGAAATAAAATAAATAAATAAATAAATAACCACTAGTATAGCTGCAAATGCAAATTGCGTGTACAAGCTTGAAGTGGCCATGGGAAGATTTGGGAGAATTCCCGGTGAGCAGCTCAAAACAGCTGGGGTGCACAGCTATTCGTAGTCAGGGCTTCATCTAAACAAACCCGGTCCGGATCCGGCACCTCCGAATTCCGATCATCTCATTTGGCGGATCCCCTTCCTCCAATGAAAGAGGTTTGTGTCAGGGTTATTACAGTTTTGCATTTTCAAATTTGTTTTTATTTTAATATTGCTTTCAATTTTCGCTATAAATTTCATTGTTTTTTTTTAATATAATTTGGTTAATTTTAGTTTAGTTTTTATTTTGTGAACAGTTTTCTAGCCTATAGTTTTTATACAGTTTAGTTTCCGTTTTAATTTTAGTTTTAGTAATTAAAGTTTAGCAGAATTGACAGAACACTTCCAGAGCCAGACCAAAGACATCTTAATTTAATTATTTTTATTGACGCAAACCACTAGCAACACAAAATTAAAGCATGCTGAGATTGATTAGAAAACGATTATTTATTTTTGATTATTATTTTATTTAGTTGCTGTTGGTTTTGTTTTGTTTTAGTTTTTCATTTATTTTGCCATTTTTTTTAAATGCTTTCTTTCTTTCTTGCCTAAATGCCTTTATTGTAATACAACATATTTTACCGTTTAGACATGTATATAACATTTCTTACATTTAAACTCATTTAACAAGCATTTTAGAAGTAAAAATATAACATTTCATAGTTGCAAAAAGACCGATGCGGCTCGTTTAGGTGACTTGGTTTGCTTTGCATAAAATAACATGGTTTACTGTTTTATAGATTAAATTAAACAAATCTATATTTGACTAAACTGAGAACTGCTCTCACCCGAAGAGAATGCAAAATATCTGCATGCACTCATTGCAAACGCAAATGCTGGGTTGTTGCGACTGTCCTATCCCAGGAGCTGGGTTACACAAAAACTACCCAAACACTAAAAAAATGTTGCATATAATGTATATGTGCACACTATAAAAGCAACTGATACAAGCTGGTAATCACTTAAGTGGGTCAACCAAGTGATTGCGCAAATGTTCCCTTATTTACCTCTCCATCCTCTGCATGCCGGTGTTGTGCCCATTTTCGACTCCCTGCCAAATTATTACCCCCTCTCGTTGAAATCGCTACCCGAAAGCCTAGGATTAGGGGAACCCCACCCCTAATCCTAACCCCTCCCCCACATCTAGCCCTAAACCTACCAGTACTAGGGGGGTAGTAATCTGGCAGGGGTCAGAATTCAGCACAACACCGGATCTGTCACCCCACTTTATTCCACAAATTAAACACTGTATAGCCTTATAAATATGATAAAGGCTAAATATGTAGTACTCTACTTGGCTAAAGCAAAACAAAACACAGTTTGGATGTACGCAGGCCTATTTGATACATAACATTACACTTGTGTTATCTAATATCTATGTCTCCCCAGTTCTTTCTCTCTCACACACACACATTAGGCTATAATCTTACCTTTCAGAAGCGGGTTTCTGGCTTTAAAACTCATCAGACATCACCAGCAGCAAAAGTGATTCATGTCTGGATAGTTTTATTCATTTTGATGACATTTATGAATGTACATTAGGATGTTTTGCATGTAGTGTAGCCAATTGACGCCGCTCAGGTGGGGGCGGCGCGGGAGCGGCATTACTATGAAGCAAAGTTAATTTAGATTTAGAATAACTAAGGGGTGATGCCTTGTTGATATGAGTGCAATAATTCCAAACGAATGCCCAAAAGACCTGCCCTGACTGTGCTACCACCCTAGGAGGCTGCCTAGTTCGCCTAAATGCACGCACCGGCCCTGGATGTAGTTCTACATTCCCTGTGTGACATATTTTGGACAGCAGCCTTGTGTTTAGCACAGCATAAACAGCTTGATTCAACTAGTCGCCACACAGATATTCTTCGCCATTGTCTTCCATCTATGTAAGACCTCAGAGTGGAAGCATGCCATGGAAGTGTCTGCACTGACAGAAACAGATGAATGGTTTGTGTAGGCGTGGATGAGAGGTTTCCCATCAATGCTTCCAGCTCTGTGATGATGACTGATATAAATCAAACAGAATCTTCATTCAGCCTTTATTGCCAAGCAGTTTCTTGGTGTAATACTATGGGGCCAGAACAGTTTCATCCAAGTTTAATCAGGATTTGTCAGTGCTAGTTGTTTTATATAAGTAATCTATCACTTGCTGTTCCCCTCATGCCCTCTTTAACTGTATACATATTCTCCTGTTCAAAAATGTGAGCTTTTTTGAAGAAGAGGAAGAAAAAGAAGAACCTGGATCAAGTTTGTTGACACACTTTGGTATCGGCTTGTCTGAAAGTTGAAATTAGCATTTAAAAGCTTGAAGTTTAGAGGTTGTTCTTAGTCTGAAAATGCCAGACAGGTCAATTAAAATTCAGATACTACTTCAGACCCTATTAGACCTCACCAGACCACAAAACCACAAAAAAAACACTTGACCTTTAAAAGACCTAGCTGCTAGGAGTTTCTTAAGTTTTATTATTATTATTATTTATTTTTACCATGATTCAACATGTTGGTTGATATTTTAGCAAAGTTTGGTAGCATAGAATGTTTTGTCATTTTGTTAACATGTTAGCATGTTTTAGCACATTTTTGGCATGTTTTAGCAAATTGTTCACATTTTTAACATGTTCTATCACACTGCTAGCATGTTTCCAGCATGAGTTAACATGTTGCTAGAGTGTTTTAACAAGTTGCTAGTATAGCACTTTATATAATCTTTTTTACCATATTTTAACAAGTTGCTAGCATTTTGTAACACATTGTTTGCATGTTTTAACAAATCATTTTTTAACGAGTCATTTTTGAACACGTTCTAACACAATTGTTAGCATGTTTCCAGCATGATCTAACACGTTTAACCTGTTGTAGCAAGCTGCTAGCATGTTTTAACAAGTTGGTAACATGTTTTAGTTCTTGCTAGCATGTTTTAACATACAATGAATGTAGATGGTAGTTTACAGTGCTAAGAAGCAAGTCTATATGACTGGTGCACTATATTCAAGTCCTCTGATGTTATTTGGCTACTTTGTGTGAGGAAAGACTGAAATGTATATTCAAGTTAACCACTTGTATTTCCTGTCAGAATTAACTGTTTACATGCCTCATGTTTAACTTTACAGTATATGTAGGATCAAGGCAACCTTTAGCAAACCTCTGAGCAAGAGCTTTTCTCCCTGACGTTTCTTTGTTGTTTTATCCAAAGCTGCTGAATTCAGTATGCAGCCTGTTTGAGTTTAATTTCATGCAGGACAAAAGATCAAGCAGTGCATTTGATTTCCACTCCACCTTATGCTTGCCACATCTAATTTCATTCCTTTCCATGGAGATAAAGTGAAAATTATTTTGGGCTAGACTGAGTTTGAGTGTGTTCAAACTATTTAAAGTGACTGACTGCGTAGTGCATTATGGTTTCTACCATTACTGGCAGACTCAGTGTGTTGTTTTCTTATTGATTCGCCTGCCAGCTTTTAGGTGGTTGTTATTAGAAGGTTTTACTCTTATCAATTGATGTTCAGAATGTGTTGCAATGTCTTTTGATAACTTTTTGATGTTGCTTGTAATGTGATTTTTTTACAGTACATTATTGATCTTCTGAATGTTCTGTCAATATTCATAAAGAGCAAATGGCATTTCATTGTTTGTACTCAATACGCTGTGTATCTGTTTGGGAAAAAATGATGTACAAACAATTTTCACTCAGAAATTGCTAGTAAATATCACAATTCATTACAAAGAAATGGCAAGTAACACACTGAATTAAACACAAAATGTTAGAAGTAGAAAGACTGAAATAGTATTTTCTTGTAAAATGTACTGTTTTGTTTCCAACTTCCAACTAACAGTCAGGGTCAGTAGATTTTCAGTGTTTTGAAAGACGTGTCTTCTGCTCACCAAGGCAACATTCATTTGTTCAAAAATATAGTTAAATCAGTATCGTTAAGTGTTATTACGTTAAAATAACTGATTTCTATTTTAATATAATTTAAAGAGTAATTTATTTCTGTGACGCAAAGTTGAATTTTCAGCATCATTACTCCAGTCTTCAGTGTCACATGATCCCTCAGAAATCATTCTAATATGCTGATACTTTTAAATGTTAAATTCAAGCTGTTTATACAGTATGTCTGATCTGAAATATTATTTAAACTTAAAATAACTGCTTTCTATTTTATTTTAAAATATAATTTATTCATGTGATTTCAAAGCTAAATTTTCCGAATAATAATGCGACAGAAACTGTGATACATCTTTTTCAGGATTTTTTGATTAATAGAAAGTAAAATATTACACACGCATCATCCATATTAAGTTACAAACAAAAGCATTTTCACTAGTGGTATCAGAAAGCTGAGAAATAGTAGTCAAGCAGTGCAGAATACTGTCATTTACACATATCAGCATACTTATAACTGAACACATATATTAATTTATGCAAATTAAGACACCCCTCTTTCCTTGATGATTGCTCTGCTTAAAATAGAAGACAAAATAAAATAGCTCTCGGTATAAACTGATCTGCAGTGTTTTCATTATGGGAATTCATTGATTAATTTGATTCCACAACCATTTGATTAGTAGATGAAGTAAATATGGGAATGCACTATTGATGAGGCGCAGATTTTTTTAAGAAACAATGTGGATTTTGGCATCAGTGTGTATTGAGCATTTATCTCTGTCCTCAGATAAGATTTTGGAATTGAAGAAGCCATCCTGCACAGACGCCTTAGTGCTCCGCCATGATCCAAACCCAGAGGCTAAAGCTGAGGTTTGTAATCCTTAACATTCTCTCATTAGCAGTATTTGATTCTTAAAACCATTTTATAGGCAACATCAACATAATTTCCATTGTCATACTGTTCATTCGTTGCCAGACCTTGGTCCTTGTGAAAATTGTTTCGGATTGTCTTAGAGGCAGAAAGAATATTGAACTGATTTGTGGAAAAGGTCAGACTGTGGGCACAATCAGATCTGGAGTCCAATTAAGATTGAGTTAATAATCGCTTTTGTTGAAGAGCGCTGTACCACAGTGTCCCCATAGGTGACGGCTTTTAAAATCTTCTCAGCCGGATTAATTAGCGAAATTCCCCCAGAACGGTAATTCATTTGACCGTAAAGAGTGTGCAAGCCTGCTGCCCGACCTTATGCCGAGAATCAGAAATCTGCATCGTTCGGTCATGCAGGGACTGGATAATTGGATGTTTTCTGAATGTATGTTCAAGGCTGAACACATCTACATAATTTATCAGGTTGATAATCAACACTATATTTTATTATTAGCCTTGTAACCTGTGTTTGGGGTGAGATAATTGAGGTTCACTTTGCCTGCATGATTACAGAGTAGAAAAAATATATGCACCGTTTTAAAGCCTCGCTTTTGGTTTCCAAACCAAACCGAGTGATTTGATTTCAGGTGTGATTTGAAATTATCTGCATATACATAAAAATATGATACTCAAATAAGTATGAAAATACATACATCTTACAAGTATTGACTAAAATAATCCATTTTTGATTATTAGAATTGTTTAATACTGAATCATTATTGAATCTTAAATTTTGGGATTGCCCATGTACTGTTTTTTTTTTTTCTTTTTTCATTAAATTGTTCTATTATCAGTATTATTTTAGCATTATTTATAATGTTTATATATATATATTTATTAAATTTTTTTTAAGTTTTAGTAATTTTTTTTTCGTATTCATTTTTATATATTTTTATTTAATATTTCAGTTTTAGTTATTTAATATTTAAAATTTATATATACATTTACATATATATTTAAATATGTCAAGCTGACGTATCCTTTTTGTGTGTGTGTGTGTGTGTGTGTGTATGTATTTGTGTGCAGGATGGGCCTTTTAAAGTCAGTATGGACGAGGACAGCTCACTTAAAGACAAGCGGCCAGTTGCATCTACGCCTATACCTGGATCACCATGGTAACTACCCGTTTTGTCTGCGCAAATATGATTGTATGGCTCGCCATCAATTTGATGCATCTTTATTGCTAATAAATGACTCTCTGCATGCAAGATAATGACCAATCGATCGTGTTCTCGCAGTTGTCTCTGTGTCAACCTACACTTTCAAATGCCACTGTTGTAAGTGCGCTGTTTTCTTCTGTGTTTTGGAATGCTTTAATAGCCAATTTGTTCTTCTATAGTGACATAAAGATGTTTGTTTTATCTCCTCTCGTTCTGTCATAAATGTCAGCAGCTTTAGCACCATTTAAATCATGCATGCCGCTTTATAACTGTTTGATGACAGTAATACATGCTTGAATAAAATACAGCAGTGCACATGGCAAACCTCCAGCGCTAAACAGATGCACTGACACCCAATCGAAAACCTGCATTTGGAAGACGTGTTATGCAAGACTTCCATTTTTCTCTGCCAAAGCAGTGTGGGCTTTCCTTCACTGCAAACAAACACTCTCACACACATTTTTGAAGCCCAGCAGGCATCATGGCTTATCGCTTTCAGCTTTTGTTGACTCACACAAACTGGCTTCACTGTTAAATGCATTTAACATGTGGTTGATGACACCAGAACTGGAGCTGTTGTGTGATTATCCAGATATGGACGTTGGTCAGATTCCTGTGTTAAAAACCCATTTTAGAATGTAACCCAAAGGAAAGCAAATATGAGATCTCTTTAGTGTTTCAAATGTGTCAAAAATGAGATTGAATGAATGATAAACTGAGATTATTGCTTAAGTCTTTAACTTGTCAGATATTTCTTTTATCTATAGTTCAAGAAGAGACCTCAATAATGTCTCAAGCTATATCAGGACATATAATTTGATTTAAACGTTCTCATTTTATGCAAATTGCACAGGGAACCTCGTTACATTACAAGAAATATTGATTTAAAAAAATAAAGTAACAGCTATTTTGCAATAAAATAAGAGGCTAATAAAATAAGAGCCATTTGTTTGTGAACAAGATTAAACTGGCGGTGCTGTATGTTTTTGATTCACTTTAAGGAACCGATTCATAAGAGTCATTTGCTCATGAACGGGATTACACTGGAGGTGCTGTTTGTATTGACCGTGAGTTATTCTGTTCTGCACGGGTTGTACTATGTTTTTTTTTGCTTTAAAAGTACCGCTTCATAAGAGCAATCACAAATCGAACTATACTGGTTTCACTGTTGTAGGGTAAACGTACCTATTAAGCTCACCAAAATCTACATTGAGACATTTTTTTAGTGCACAAGATATTGGTTTCAGTACAAAAAGTTATGTTAAAAAAAATATTAATCTCTCACACAAAAATATTTAATTTTATTTTAAATGACAAAAGCATTTCAATTAAGATGTACTTCATTAAATTCAAAAAGTCTGGCTGTGCTTAATGGGTACATTTTTGTACCCTTTAAGCACACCCGTTCCCATTTTAGCTCACATCATGTTTTATTAAAAATTCTTGTTTATTTTAAGGATTTTTTGCATTCTTTTTTTTTTTTATCAACTTTTGATTTATTTTTAAATACAACATCATAACATCCATTCAAAACAACAGACATATAATCAATAATTTAAAAGTCCAGTCAAAAAGGAGAGAGAGAGAGGGAGGAAAAAACAAAACAAAAAAAAAACAAGTCATTCCTTTATATAATCGAGTATGTTAAAGAAAAAACCCTGCCAAGCATCAATAGAAGAGGGCTTGGCCCCATTAATTTGCGCTGTTGTACATTCACAAGTCACTATTTTCAGGAGACTATAGATCCAGTATGTTTTTGCACACATGTGCGGTGTAAACCAATTCTTTATTAGTGTCTTCTTCGCAGCTGTAAAACCAGCAAACAACATTCTCTTTTGTATGAAGCTTATACAGAGACCAGAATCATCATGAAGAAGACACAAACTTGGGTTAGCAAATCAATCAACTTGTATTAAGGAGGATAAAACCAGGTTTGCATGTGTCCATAGATTAATGACAGGACACTAATGATAGGACACTCCCAAAACATATGAAGAAAAGTACCTGATGATGCAGTATTACATATATGGCAGTTAAAATTTGGTTGTAGTTTCATTTTGAATTCTCTATGAATGACTTTGAAGTGAATAAGACAATGAGCCAAGTTTTTAGATGTTAAGCTGAGGTTAGACCACACTTTCTCCCAGTCGACAGATAAATTAAGGTCAGATAATTCCCGACTCCAAATAGATTTAATAGAAATAGGTTTTGCAATGCAATCAATAATTGTATTATATATTAAGGAAACAGATGGCTGACCAGAAGATGGTGAAATCCAATCCCGCATAGGATGAGAGGAAATGGGAGATGCCCAAGGAACTCCATAAGCTTTGGGAGCAGAACGTAATTGAAGAAAGACAAAATATGCGGATGCTGATAAACAAAATTTAGTTCTTAATGTCTGAAATGAACAGAGGCCCTGGTTATCATATACCGTATTGTCCCGAATATAAGACGACCCTGATTATAAGACGACCCCCCTTTTTCCAGATGTACCTGTTGGAAAAAGGCTTTTTGAAAACCAAATCTTGTTTTTTTTTTTTAATTATTAAAATTATTTTCATATTGCATATTTTTTCAATTCTAATTTTTGTTTTGAAAGTATGGTAAATACTGGTAAAATGTACCTGTATTGGAAAATTTTGATATACCATTGAAATAACAGGTAGCCCATCTGATTTATATAAAAATTAGGCTATCCAACTCATAGTAGCCTACCAAAATGTTATTATCAGTAGACGTGAAATCTTATTGTAGTCTTCAAATCTGGGTACTGTCTTATGCTTTAAAATCACTTACAGAGGAAGTTTGGTCCCATCAGACTAACATGACAGTCACGATCATGCTGCTGTAAGCTTTTCTTTTTCATTTGTTTTCATTCGCGATCTTTATAACACACATTACATTACATATTTCATGGCACACTCGTTTTATGCGTTTTTGGCGCCACCTATGTTGTGGGTGTATTATTGACATGTCAAAGTCTAGACCCTGAATATAAGACGAACGCGTTTTTTCAGCTGTATTTCCAAGGAAAAAACATCGTCTTATATTCGGGTCAATACGGTATATCACCACACGTGTTTATGCCTAAAGAAGACCAAGAGGGTTGGACAAACGGACGATTTCCATATACAAAATTAAAATTATGCCATAAAGGTGTACTGTTACAAAATTTGAAGGGTCCTCCTATCAGACGTATTTTAATAGAATTAGCCACAACCGGACCAAATTTAAAATTATCACCTTTTTTCCCTGTGCCAATAAATAAAATAGAGTCTATTTGGTTTAATCAGCTTCAATCACTCTCCATGAAACTTTCGATTGAGGATCAACCCAATTATAAAGAGCCTTAAGTTGCCTTAAGGAGCCTTAAATTTTTAAAGAGTAATTATAAAAATATATATTTTTTGAAGGTACAAATTCAATCACGAAAAACAGAACACTAAAATCAAGCAACAAGGCATTTACGTCGATCAGTTATATATTCATAATAAAGTGTCATCTAAGCACATTGCAACATCTAGACTAGTCCACGTTCAGCGAAGTCAAAAATCAAAATAAAACAAACCAATAAAACATTTAATTCATCGGGATGAACACAGCAACTAGCCTCATTATAAGCCTCTTTTTAAATGGATGTCAACTTATCTATAGTATCTTATGGCTGGAATACATTACACGATATTTGCCACGATTTTCCACCGATTTACAGTCTGGAGAAGTTGATGCTAGTTGACAAATATCAGAGCCAGTCTGCAGATTTGAGTTGACAGAATCCATAGAAAATCGATTAACTTAATTTAAACCATCAGTTAATCTTTAAAATCTGTTTATGAAGTATTTACATAGACGTTCAATGTGGAAGTGCTTAAAGAGAGCACACTGAGTTTAATTGGAGCAGAAACAATTTGTAATAAATTTCATGTAATATTTATTAAAATGACAGGATTTTCCTAAATAAATAGTCTAGTCTAGGTCATGTATTAGGTTCATACATATTTTAATATGAACAACTATTATTAACAATATCTATGAAATTATATTTTTTCTTATTGATGTCACACTGAAGCTGTGTGATTTTCATAGTAGTGTACCCTTTAAGCTCACCTTAAAATAATATGAAATCTTTAAAAATTACAGCACTGTAAAACCACAGACCAGCAATAAACTGTCAATTTATAATATTATGGATGTAAAAGTACACGCCAGTAATGCCTGTGAAGTAATATATTAGCATAGCACACAATCTTATACAGCTAGTCAGCTAACTGTGTTCTGTAGCATCTGAGCTGTGTTGCTAAAATTATCTTTTGGATCTAATGTAATTATTTCCCACATCCAGGTTATAATATGCAAAAGTCTAAACATTAATCTCTTAATTTTACAATAAGTAGTGAAACTTACCCAAAATAAAGGCTTAGACATCTAAAAAAAACCACACGCATTTAAGGGGCTCCTCTTTTGGTGAATGTTTTTAGACAGCTTTCAAATCAAGTAGGATAATAAATAATTTTTTTCTTTTTATAATCTGATCTCAAAAATGGAAGTGTGCTTAATGGGTACGTTTGCCCTATGTTTTTGATTTAGTAGGAAGAACCAGTTCAAAAGAGTCTTTTGTCCGTACTGCACTGGTTATGCTGTATATTTTTGATTTACTTAAAATACAAGTTCATAAGAGCCATGTGAATTAGACTACACCGGTTGTTCTGTATGTTTTTGATTCATTTAAAAAGTATGAGTTGATACAAGTCATTTGCTTGTGAATTGGATTATGCTGGTTGTTCTGTATATTTTGATTCATTTAAAAAGTATGAGTTAATAGGAGTCATTTGCTTGTGAATTGGATTAAACATTGTTTTTTTGTACACTATTTTGTGGTACACTGCCTGTAAACCCAGGTAACCTTATATATTATTATATTATTTTTATTTTTTTAAACTTTTAATTTTTTTTACTTTTTCTAAATCTCTGTCAATTGTGTCATGGCACAAGGTCAAGGTGTTTTGGATTTTTCAGGGCAACTGATGTAAGAATAGATTATTGTTGTTCTGCATAGTAAGCCGGGCTGGAAGAAAGGCAGAAGAAAGTATTTTAGCATGGAAAAAATAAATAAATAAATAAATTGCGTCTCCTAAGCCATAAAAGAACACCTCTGAGCAATAAAATGGCCCTTTGGGTAGAGCTTTTGCTTCAAAACTTAATTTTGTAGTTATTGTTTTGTATGGAGGTTGCATAGAAATGATTTAAATCCCTGTAATATTAATGGAAAGACAAATGAAGCATGTGTCTAGTGCTAACCATATGTTTGCACTATGAAAAACTGCATATGAGCAGAGCGGATGCTCTGTTTCAAAGATTTTTTAAATATCATTGGGTCAGTTTTATGGTACAGGAAGGCGATGCCGATCTCCCTGATGCGATGGGGTTGCAAAATGAAATGTCAGGATTGGTTTGTCATGGTTGGCATGAGGTTGTATCAAATTACCTCACAGACTACTGCAGAATCCATGAATACTTTATCCGACATGCCCTGAATGAAGCCTGAAATGGGTCTTAAATTATCACTGTAAGGTAAGAATATCTAGTGTGGAACATCTGAAAAATTGGTCGCTATTGGATTTATGACATAAAACTTAAATGTATAATAGGCTTGTAGATACTTGATGCATGACTTGTGAACCTGCTGAAGAATGATTATGGAAAAATAGCAAGTGAAGACAAAAATACATCAGAATCTGAATAAAAAGATCAAATTCAGCCCATCTGGTCTTAGTTGTTCTCAGCTGTTGATTGTGACCCAGAATCCTCTCTCTGGTCACTTTGGTGCTGCTGGGACTGTTTTTTATCATCGGGATTTCTTAGTCACGTAGTGAGAATACCACAAACAGCCTGTTGGATTGTGTTTCTGTGTGTTTACGAATGTATAAATGCATCTCTCTTTCTCTTCTTTAGGTGTGTAGTGTGGACAGGTGACGACAGGGTGTTTTTCTTCAATCCCACCATGCATTTGTCAGTATGGGAGAAACCAGTTGATCTGAAAGACCGTGGAGACCTCAATCGAATCATCGAGGACCCGCCACATAAACGCAAGAAAGACTCTTTAGGTAAGATTAAACAGACCATTCAGGCATATTTAACACACTCTTTTAAACGTACCATACGTTTTGGGACAATTTTAGATGCCATTTAGGATGAATAGTGTACAAATTGGTATGCAGGCAATGTGCTTTCTTACCCATTTAATGGCAAATTTATTTATAAATGAAATCCAGATGGCACAAAGTGAAACAGAATTTAATTAATATCAAAAGTTCAGCAAGTATGAATTATAATTGAAACATCATCGTATTTAGAAATCACACAGACAAAAACTGTTATGGAAGATTCAGTAAATGTGTTAAAAGAAATGTGATGCCGTTAAACATATTTTATTTCATTTCTAAATCAGTCTCATCTAAACATATCAACCTGTGATTTAATTGCATATTCCATGAACCTGTTATAAGATAAGAGTTCATTCATTCATTCATTCATTGAAAGAAGTCTCTAATGCTCACCAAGGCATTTGATTGAAAACGGAGTAAAAACAGTAATAATGTGAAATATGTTTTACAATTCAAATAACTGCTTTCTATTTTATTTGTAAATATAAAAAATGCAAATGCAAATATAAACAGGAATAAATGTGTCACGTGGTCTTTAAGAAATCACTCTAATATGCTGTTTTGCTGCTCAAGAAACGTATTATTTATTAGTAATGTTGAAAACAGTTGTGCTGCTTAACATTTTATGGAAATAATTATTTTCAGCATTATTTGATGAATAGAGAACAGCATTTTTGTGAATAGAAATATTTTGTAACATTATAAATGTCAGTTTTATGCATCCTTGCTGAATATAAGTATTCATATATTTCAAAAAAGTACTGAGCCCAAACTTTTGAACAGTAGCATAATACTAATGAGATCAGGTTGGCAAGCCATACTGTAGCCTCAAGGTAAGACTCATTTATGTTCAGATTAAGTTGCTGAATCAGTGAAGTGTAACTCACGACTTTTTGATATGAAATACAGGAGCAGAGTCTGTATAAAGGGATGAAGTTGACTGAAAGTTTAATCCTCACAGTGTGATAATGATGCTCAAGCAAAAGTTTTAATACACCCACCAACTGCAGAACTGGTGTTCTCGTGGATTAACTAAAAGCAGTAATCCAATGAAGCGGCTCTGCAAATATTGAATTAGTCTGGATCTTGTCTGGAAGTTATTATACGGTTGGCTTGATTTCCCAGAAGGCTTTTCATCTTTATTGATTTAGTTTTATTGCCGTTTCGTGGAGATTATCTATTGATGACCTTAATCTATTTTGCGTCTATAATTTAAATACGTCCGTTCGAGTAAATTTGTTCTTATTGTACTTTTCGGATTAACAATGTGGCATGAGCCAGGTATATCAATACAGATCAGCTGGAGTTGTGTGCATAAATAAAACTTTACAAGCTTCTTGCATATTTTTTACAAATGTATCACTCATTTCTTTTGATAATGTTTACCATGTTGAATCCAAGATATATACTGATCTACAGCATGATTTGTTCCATCAACAGACGATGGCTCAAATGCTGATGACGATGATGACGATGAAGAGGAACATAGTTTAAAGACCAAACGCTACAAGTAAGTAGGGTCAAGCCATGTTAAATATGACAGCAGATCTGAGTCTGTTTTAATTGATGAGGAGGATCTTGTATCAGATGTGTTGTGTGTCACTCACCTTAATAATCGCAGCTCAACAGGAAGTCTCTACGGTTTTTGGTGGGCAACATCTGCACTCACAGCTTGATGTGAATTTCTCAATCTGTCTCTCTTGGAAATGATTAAACAGTCGGATGTTTGAAGTACACCCAAATGTCTGCGTAGAGACAAGAAAACATTTAACATTTCAAGAAAAATTTGAAGAGATTTTGTTTATGTTGCGTATTTAATTTCCGACAGTTTGGATTTTTTTCCTTGAGGTTAATACTGGTTGGCTGATATGTTATTTTTTTTAATACTCAATGAAAAAAGTAATTAAAAATTTAGTTTTAAAAATAAGAAAAAATTCATACATAGTCACGATTTCAGTTTGTCTTCAAAACTTCAAGCATTTAATCATAAGCCTTTAGATCAAAAAGTTTTGAAGATCAAGAGAAACAAAGTGTGTCCAAACTTTGCAGTGTATGATAAAAATTAATGATGGCAAAAGAGGCACAGTCAGAATTGCTGAAATGACATGAATATTTAATTTGCAGAATATTTACTACAAAATACTTGAAGATATTTGTGTGAATTATCCATTTACAAGTCCTTGGTAAACACTTATGTTAATCGGCTAAGTGTGCATATCGTGATCGTTTGGGCAGAATCAATGCACTGTAAAAATTATGTTTTAAAGTTGAATCAAATAATATTGGAGTGTGTTTTATAAGAAAATACTTGCTACTTGCCATTTCTTTGTTTGTGAAATTAAAGGGATAGTTCACCCAAAAGTGAAAAATTTTCAGCCAATCAGCTGTAAAGGGCGTGTCCACTTATAATTGTGGAATTACATGCATTGCATACCATGCTCATGAATTTAGGGGCGGAGCTATCTATCCTAACCTTTTGGGTAGGGGTGCATTTGTTTTGGTGATTTCAAATATCAACAGTGTCTCAGGAAATTGTTTATACACCAAATTTTTACATTGCATTGGAGAAAATATTAACAGAATTACACATCAAAGCTGTTGTATTTCCATTCCTTTGAAGACTGGACCACCCCGTTGACTGTGAAGGAAAAAATGGATCATCTCTTCGGATGGTTTTACCGCTGGAGCTCCGGATCGGCCACTTCAGAGACATGCTTCTGGAAAGAGGGGTGAGCAATCCAGTGATGATAATGAAACGTCAGCCTTAAAGAATAAATTAGATAAAAGTTAATGAAGTTATTCACCCAAAAGTTACAATTCTGGCATTATTTTTACCCACAAAAAATCCTACAGACTTTGTATAATTGCACACACTGTGAATCTTAAAGTGAAGTGGCGTAATTGACATGCGTTTATTCTGTATGAGCATCATTCACCCTGTGTTTTGAACAGGTGTCTGCGTTCTCCACCTGGGAGAAAGAACTGCACAAAATTGTATTTGATCCACGGTACCTGCTGCTAAGTCCAGAGGAACGAAAGCAGGTACAACACAAAGGTTTCACATCAGCCTCAATCAACCTCAAACATTAATAAAACTTCAAACTTCATTAACTCTACATTTCCACAGACCTTCTGTGGTTTTTGAAAGTACTAGTAGATGGTGGTAAGACCAAATGCCTTCCATCAAGGTAACTGTATACTGTATATCACATCATTGAGGATTCATACATCGGAAATGAAATTTTATATTAAATATATTTATTTTTATTTTATTTATTTATTTTTTTAAATAAATATTGCAATTAAAAACAAATCTTAAATACAGTGGGGGAAAAAAATATTTGATCCCCTGCTGATTTTGTACATTTGTCCACTGACAAAGAAAAATGATCAGTCTATACTTTTAATGGTAAGTTTATTTGAACAGTGAGAGACAGAATAACAAGTGACCTGGAGACTGGCTAGGTCACTCCAGGACCTTAATGTGCTTATTCTTGAGCCACTCCTTTGTTTCCTTGGCCGTGTGTTTCGGGTCATTGTCATGCTGGAATACCCATCCACGACCTATTTTCAATGCCCTGGCTCTGACGGTACATCGTCTCTTTGATGCGGTGCAACTGTCCTGTCCACTTAGCAGAAAAACACCCCCAAAGCATAATGTTTCCACCTCCATGTTTGACGGTGGGGATGGTGTTCTTGGGGTCATAGGCAGCATTCCTCCTCCTCCAAACACAGCGAGCTGAGTTGATGCCAAAGAGCTCGATTTTGGTCTCATCTGACCACAACACTTTCACCTTGCGGACCTTGCAGGCACTGCAGGATTTCAGTCCTTCACGGCGTAGTGAGTTACCAATTGTTTTCTTGGTGACTATGTTCCCAGCTGCCTTGAGATCATTGACACGTTCCTCCCGTGTAGTTCTGGGCTGATTCCTCACCGTTCTCATGATCATTGAAACTCCACGAGATCTTGCATGGAGCCCAAGACCGAAGGAGATTGACAGTTATTTTGTATTTCTTCCATTTGCGAATAATTGTACCAACTGTTGTCACCTTCTCACCAAGCTGCTTGCCGATGGTCTTGTAGCCCATTCCAGCCTTGTGTAGGTCTACAATCTTGTCCCTGACATCATTGGACAGCTCTTTGGTCTTGGCCATGGTGGAGAGTTTGGAATCTGATTGATTGATTGCTTCTGTGGACAGGTTGTCTTTTATACAGGTAACAAACTCAGATTAGGAGCACTCCTAAGAGTTTAAGAGAGCACTCCTAATCTCAGCTCATTACCTGTATAAAAGACACCTGGGAGCCAGAAATCTTGCTGATTGATAGGGGATCAAATACTTATTTGACTCATTAAAATGCAAATTGATTTATAACTTTTTCTAAATGGGTTTTTTTCAGTTTTTTTGTTGTTGTTATTCTGTCTCTCACTGTTCAAATAAACCTACCATTAAAATTATAGACTGATCTTTCCTTTGTCAGTGTGCAAACGTACAAAATCAGTAGGAATCAAATATAAATATATATATATATATATATATATATATATATATATATATATATATATATATACTCCCCACTGTATATTTATTTTAAATGTTATCAAATAATTTACATTAATTAATTAATTAATTAATTAATTTGCCCTCAGATTTATGATCAGTTTGTCAAAGCAAGAATGAAAGAGGAGCACAAAGAGAAAAAGTGCAAACTCCAGCAAGCGAAAGAAGAGTACAGAAAACTGCTAGAGGAATCAAAAATCACATCCAGGTGAGCTTATGAAATAAGTGTAACTGCTTTTGCTGATGCATTAATAAAATCCGTCTCTGGAGCGGATTATATATTCAGCAAATCTGTTAATAACGGATGATCTTTGCAGTTTGGGTCCTTGTTTCTTTGGGTTTGTGTATTTGATGATAACCTTGTTTCTTGTTAAAGGTCTCACACAGAAGTAAATTCAAACACACCACAGGGATTAACACTCAGTTTGAAGTTTCCTTTTTGCAGGTTGAACTGAGAACTTCTTTCATTTTTACTCTGTTCTTTACCTGAATAATTTATAATGAATGGAGCTGAAGAGATGTGAATCGGTGCACTATTATTAACACATTCACAGCTCTTGTCCTTGAAGCAAAACAACATATTTTTAAGAAGTGATCATATTAAATCTATGTATATATATATAGATGTATATGTTTGCATTAACTCTTTCCCCACCACTGATGGAATTTTCCGGCTGTCAATGTTTTCACTGTTATATGGTAAGAGGCGCTAGTGCAAATTTGTTTTTTCATTCAATTTTATTTAGAGGCGTCTTTTCACTCAATGTCTTCTTACAAATCTCCCTATAACATCAGTGTAACAACAGCAAACAAGGTAAACTACAAAATACAATGAAACACTAAGAATAAGACCAGCTGGTCTTCTGAAAAAGTTCTGAATATCTGGATCAAAACAGTGAAGAAGCAGCAGAAACAAGCGATTGCGTATGTAAGCAGATGCATGTGTAAAATAACACGATCATCAAACATTAAACAGCATCAAAACATGCATTTTTATTTACAGAATAAAATGTTGACTCAGGAAGTGGTCTAGGATTGTGCAAACTCGAAACAATCTACTCCATTTATGTTTTGATTATTCTCTGATCCGGATGTAGTCTTTGACAAAATTGTGATTTTTTTTTTTTTTTCAAAATGTTTATTTTTCTCCAGTACTACTTGCCAAGCTCACTCCAAGCGAGACTTGAACTGGTGTTTTTGGTATGTGAGGTGGGAAGAACAAAGGAAGATAAAGATCACAGCATATAGTCTCAGTTGCTAGTGCACCTCTTAAGATCAGGAGGTGAAGTTTAACTGCACAGCTCTAACTAGCTAGCCTTCGTTATACTCACCCACCTATATCCGGGTCACGGCACCAATGTAACTCAACCGCTTGCTCAGAGTCGGGCTTGAACTGGCGTTTCTGGTATGTGAGGCAGGCGCACTAACAAGGACACTAAAGACTGCATCCTCTAGTGCCAGTAGCTAGTGCGCCTATTGAGATCAGGGGAGTGAGGTTCTCCTTCACAGCTCTTACTAACTGATCTCTGAAACAATCCCCTAAACCTCAATCCCATCTGGGTCATGGCACTAACCCGCCTGCTCACTCTGAGTGGGATTCAAACCATTTCCGGCAATGGAGGTGGGCACGCTAACAAGGATGCTAATGACTGAATCCTCTAGCGAACAGGGGCTGCTAGTGCACCTTGTGAGATCAGGGGAGTGAGGTTTACCTGCACAGCTGCACAGGTTATATTCACCCCCCTGAATCTGGGTCACGGCACCAATGTAATCCACCTGCTCACTCTGGGGTGTGTTTTCCGAAAGTATCGTTAGATAACTATGATTGCAAGGTCCATTGAACTCAATGGGTAACGATGGAACTTGCGACCATAGTTGCTTTTGGGAAACGCACCCCTGAGCAGAACTTGAACTGGCGTTTCCGGCATATGAGGCGGGCACACTAACAAGAACACTAAAGAAACAATCCTCTAACGTCAGTCAATTGTGTACCCCTTGAGATCAGGGGAATAAGCTTCACCTAGCTCTTACTAACTGGCTTCCGTTACATTAGCATGCTCTCATTGCAAGTTCTCACAAGGAAACAAAACTTGAGTGATATCTTTCTAGTCAGGTTTTTGAAAACCCCTAACACTAATATTAAACTTGCGTTACCCTTAAACCCTAACGCTAGCAACTCGACTTGCCCCAGTAAACAACCTCTCAGAAACACCCTTGCAAATCCATGAAAACCAGCCAGAACACCATAGCTATGTGCTTAGAACACCCTAGAAAAATCATAGCAACATTCTAGCACCCAGTTTGCAATCCCCAATAAAAAGATTTGATTTAAGATTTCAGGAGAATGCATCAAAATGACGGATGTTTCTTTGCGATATTGTGCTTTGCTGCTTTATTGCTCTGGGCAGGTTCACGTGTTTCCACCTGTACTTCAGACTAAAGACCTGCAGGATCTCCTCTATAAAGAAGGCTTTCAAAGTCTAGCCATGAAAACAACCGCAATCAGACCTCTTACAGCTGAACAATAGCGGACCATCACACTGATGACGTAAAACATCTGATGACTGTCAAGGATCTCATTCTGATGTTCTCTTTTTCGTAGGTCGACGTTCAAAGAATTTTCAGAAAAGTACGGAAAAGATCCGCGATTCAAACAGGTTCTGAAGAGGAAAGACCAAGAGCTGTTTTTCACCCAGTTCATCAGCGCATTAAAGAAGCGGGACAAGGAGAACAGAATTCGTCTGAGGAAGATGAGATGAGTGTTTGCAGATAGGGCTGCAAACTCTTTACAGTATGAACTGATTTCCTGTGACTGTTTATCACAGTGTATACCGTGATACCAACTGTCCATATGTCTGACCAAACCACAAGGGCAGTTTGCTTTTCAATGACTTGACTTTGAAACAAACCGAACAAAGGCAGAACCAGCTGAGTCTAAGCAGCAGTTTGGGAATGAACTCTGCATATCTGAATCTGTTTCATATTGAAGCTCTTAATCTCCGGTTTGAGTATTATGAGGCTCCTAAATCACAACGCTGAATACGAATACAGAGTTTGACTCGCTGGAAGTATCTAAAGCCATTGACCTGTGCACACAGGTGGAAAATGATTTTTATATTCATTGTACATAAGTGTTGACTTGCCTGGCGCTGTGCTAAAAGTGACCGTAGAAGTGAAACCATTTTGTCAGAGTGCGAGACAGATTCTCCACAGCATCTGTGAGAATCGGTAAGTGGTGTTGTGTATCGATAGAATTTTTCAAATGCTGTGCTTTGTTGTAATTACATTGGTCATGATATCGTAAAAATTAAAGTGATACTTTTTACTGAAAATTCATGTACAGTTCTGTAAGGTGTTGTAATACTTCACCCAAAATGAACATTTGCTGAAAATGTACTAACCCTCAGGCCATCCAAGATGTACCATAGATTAGTTTCTTCATCCAAGCATCCAAAATATGGGTCCTTTGTAGTGAATGGGTGCCGTCAGAATGAGAGTTCAAACAGCTGATAAGAAACATCACAATAATCCACTAGTAATGCTCAATTTCTCCAAATCTGTTTAGATGAAACTCATCTACATGTTGGATGGCCTGAGGGTCAATATATTTTCAGATTTTCATTTTTGGGTGAACTATTTCTTTAAATCAGAGCAAGTGGATTCTGTTTACATTAAATGAGAAATTTAATTGAAAGGACTGTTTAGACGTGTTTGGCTGCATTCAATTCATGTAGCTATTTGTAAGTATGAATAAATTATTTTATTTTATTTATTATTGTTGAAATGCAATTTTACATTTTTCTGTCAACTTTTATACACACTAAAAACCATATACAGGGCTCAAAAATATAGAGTTTTTCCCCAAACGGTTCCAGTTATTTCACTGCATTGATCTTAAATATAAAACCATTAAAAATAATTTTACTTGCAAAATGAGAGGTCATCATTGATTTTTTTTTTTTCCTGGCAGGTGGGGGAAAAAAACTGAATTTGATGTAAACTTAGAAACTGCAAAATGCAAATTTGGACCTGCAAGATAAAAAAAAAGAAGAAAAAAAAATTATTCTCAGTTTACATCGTGCAATTCTTAGATTATAGCTTGCATTTCTGAATAAAGTCCAAATTGCGAGATAAAAAGTAAGAAAAAAAATTGTTTCATTTTATTTTATTTTTTTTTTTTTATGTATACATGTATTTTATTCAGTGATGGAAATGTGCTTTCATTGCATACAATGGTGCAAGTTTCAATATTTAGAAGATGCATTGAAGAACATTGCAAAGTCTTTCTCAGTTTCAACAAATCACTTATTTTAGCAAGAGAGATGGCACTGGATATACTGAATGAACAATAATGTTCAAAACATCCAAGATATTTCAAATGTATGAAAACATGATGTTTGGATGTGAAGTGGTTACAGAAGAGCATCGACCCAAAAAGGAAAATGACCTTTATGAAACTCTCTAACTCTGACCCCAGGCCATCATCCTTGTTGTTGTGGGCCTTGTTTTTGTTACCATGTCATAAGTACATATGTTATCATGTTGACATTTTTCACACTGGTATTTTTTATTTTTATTTTTTTAATTTTTAAATTATTTTTGTCATTTTTACTGTAATACCTCAGTTAAGAGCTTTCAATCTGCAAACATTTTATTTATAATTATTTTTATTGATATTCAAATAAAAGTTGTATTGTGGAAGAGTAAATGAAAAGTGATTTTCAAATAAACACATTTCTGATGATACATGTAATAAACATGATTCTAGCAAACCATCACACAATGTTCCAGGCCGTAGATAACATTAACGGTTCCTTCATTAACTTTGACACACCGGAGGAAATGCAGGCTTAATGTTCAATTTCATTTGTGTTCCTAGATGTTTCAGACAAAATTAGAATTTGATGTGACTAATTAAATGTTGATGATAAATATTTGTTACAGTGCACACGTTTGTCACAGTAACAAACTATTTCTCAGGCATCAAATTTAAAAAATAATCACTCTTTTGTATACACACTTTGAGTGACATTTCTTGTTTGGATTGCCATCTTCATACTGTTTTAGGAAAGGACATTGGGCATCTTCTGTGAAGCATTTTGGTTTAATGTTGTGGCCTGTTTTCAGCTGTATTGCTTGCAAACATGAAGCTTAAATAACAAACAACAAAGACTGTGTTTCATCAGCAACACCCTCATTATTTTAACACTAGAGACAATAAGACAAAAAAGGGCTGAATATCTAATGAACATGATCTTAAGACTGAAAATAAACTTGCATTTTTTAGCCATAGCCCAGTGATTATGTGAAACCCTTTTCAAAGTCATGCACTAGAGATGCTGGAGAGACATCTTCGTATGTTTAGTCATTGTTCAGCCTGTCTTGGATAGATGTGGTCAAGGGAATCAATGTCTGCATCTGTCCAGATCCACAAAAATAGGAACCAACAGCCAGCAGGGTACCAGTCATGACATTTAACACTGAATTAGAGTGGACACATGTTGAAAAACAGTTATAGGGATATTTACCCTGAAATGAAAATTCTTTCAAAATTGTATGACTTCAGAAGACTTAAATGGACTTGGATTTGTATGGACTACTTTTATGGTGCACTTTGTGAGTGAAACTGAAAAAAGTTTTTGACAATTCTTAAGAAACCACTTCTTATGTGTTCCACAGAATAAATAACAGCATACAGTTACAAAATGAGGGTGAGTAAATAATGATGGTAATTAAATTTTTGGGTCAACTGTTAATATAGGCCCATTAATAACCTGGAAGAAAACCACAATGACTTTGTTTCAGCTTTAATCAAAGTTTAAAGGAAGAAGCAAAACTCAATTTTCAAGGACGCATAGTGAAGAATGAAACAAATGCATCAAATGATCTTGTCCAGTCATCTTTTAGAGCCTGTTTATTGACTTTATATATTAAAATAGCAAATTAAAAAATACCACAACAACTACTGATATGCAAAACATCTTCATATACAGTAGTACTTCTGGAGTAAGAGAATTACACTTTTTTTTTTTTTACTTCCTGCAGAAATAACAATAAAACTACAGCATTTTTAAACCTTTAAAACTTTAACAGTCTCTCTTATTTTAGTCTAATTGGTGCTAGTTTAAAATAACATCTGTAAGCACACACACACACACATAAGAATATGTATACGCACGCACACACATATGAATGAAGCATCTATACTTTTTTTCCTGAAAATTTATCGGTTTCCACAAAAATGTTATGCAGAAAAAAATAAAAAATTGTTAGTCAACTAGCAATGTCTCCTACAAATTAGACTCCATTTAGTCTTTTTTTAATATATTTTTTTCTTTATTTATAGGGTTCAATAAAATATAATTAATACTTTTAAGTAAGGATACATTAAAATGATCAAAAACAACAGTAAAGACATTTATTGTTACAAATTTGATTTGAACTTTCTGTTCATCAAAGAATCCTGACGAAAATGTATCAGGGTTTCCACAAAAATATTAAGCACAACTGTTTTAATAATAATAATAAGATGAAGAAGAAATGTTTCTTGAGCAGCAAATCAGCATATTAGAATGATTTCTGAAAATTGAATGTGACAAAGACTGTAATAATGATGCTGAAAATTTAGCTTTGCATCACAGGAATAAATTACAAATTAAAATATATTCAAATAGAACATGTTTAAATTATATTATTTAACAATATTAATGTTTTTACACTATTTTTGATCAAATAAATGCAAACTTAGTAAGCATACGAGAAAACTTCGCTGCTGCTTTTCTTTTCTTTTTTTTCTTGAAAATGTCACAATGCCAAAATGGCCTTTAATGTAGGCTTTGCTTTATTTATGCAAACTGTTTTTAAATATGACAAGTACAATTGGGTCAATCTTACACAGAGTGTCAAAAAATGTTCTTAAGAAATTGTTATTCCCATTAAAATATTGCAACCCATTCTCACACCCAACTCGTCACATATTGAAGCTTGGTCAGGACCACTTGGCGTCGCTTTTTCGACTTGCAGGGTCCTCCATTGCTTTAAATAGGAAACCCTTAGCGTCAATATGCCGACGCCATACTGGGAATTTTATCGTCATAATTAAATTATATATTGGGTAATAACATTGCCATTATTGCATATATGTTGGGGTGTGATTTTTCAATGTAAACAGCCACAACAGTTTTATTTATATTACATTATTTACACATTATGAGCACATAACCCAACCCCTGCCCCTAAATTTGTCAATAAAACACAAGATATAACAGGCAGATACAACTACTGTCATAATTTATTCAAAAAATATTAATATTCCAAGTCTTCCGAGGCAAAACATTTGATTTGTGAGAGGAGTAGACGCGTTAAGCTCATCCCGTATGCTGCAGTCTGTGCGAATTCAAAAATGCCGCCAGAAGAAGCCTTGGTTGTGAAATGCTATTGGCTCTTGTGTGTCTCGTGACCGATTGCGTTTTGCTGTTCTGACAGGCTATTGGCTCTTCTGTGTCTCGTGACCAATTGCGTCATGCTACGGGACTGGAGTATCTTTTTGAATGAGATGTGAGCGCGTTAACGGAGCGGGATCATTTTCAGCGATTAAAACCTTATGTTTTGCTCTCTTCTTCTCATAAAGACTTCGTATGGCTTCAGAAGACCTGGAATGCAGCACGACTTGTTTGTAATGCTTTTATACTGCTTGTTTATGGGCAGTTTTTGCAATAAATACCGGTGACTTAACTTACATTTGCCTGTTAACTGTTACGTGTTTTATGTTGTTCTGAAGTGGGTAGGTTTAGGGTAGGGGTGGGTAAGGTGCTCCAATAAAAGTATAAATGTATATAAAATTATTTATATTTTTTACAAATGCATGCAAACCATTAAACTAAGACAAACAACTGAAAACAACGGCGGAGAACGTATTGTCATTTTCCATAAGCGTCTTGACCTGACGCATAAAGCAAGCAATTGAAAGCAGTGGAGATCCTATTTTGTCATATACTGACGCCTTGGGGCACTTTTGGCGTCTTCATAGTGACGCGAAAGGCGTTTGACCATGCTTCAGTTTTTGACGCCTTGGGAGTGAGAATGGGTTGAATATTATCAACCATCCACATTCACAGTGAATCAGAAAATGATTTCCTCACAAATCATGCCAAATCAAAAAGTGTCAACTTCATGAGAAAATCACTCTTGTATAAACTTCCACCAAATATTTCTCTCTGACTTATCTCTCTTGCAGCTATGCAGACATGGGGAATGATGGAGAATTTGGCTACTGGCATTGAGGTCCAGTGCTCGTTTACTGGGTGACGGAGCTGGAGCGTGTTCACGCCGTCAGTCCTGCCGCATTCCCTCTGCACCTCACACAGGCTGATTGAACCGACTCAACAGTCAACAGCCCTTCTCCATCAGTGTCACCTCAATGAAACACAGCTATAAATAAGCACAGGGACAGCAGACAGTGTGCTGGCAAACTGTTTTATGGGGGAGTAAACTCCATTATGGCTCCACGGGACATCCATACTCTCTGGCTTCATTCCAAGCATGCGTCTACTCCTATCCATTAATGGAACTGCAGGTGACTCTGGTGCAGGATCAGGGAGGGAAAGCTTAGGGTGAGAGATCACTATACAGTCCCCGACCAGACTGGAAGGGCATTGCTGTAGAAGTTTATCGTATGAAAATGTGTGTCCCAAGAAAAGACTGAATTTTAAGTCATTGTTCACTTTCAGTGAGCCGTTAAAGTATGTGAGTTGAGAACCTGAGAACCGGAACAAATGGTTTAATTGAAAAGAAACAGGCTTCCTTAGAAATGATATGAGTGTGAAGAAAAATGACAATTATCATCAATTTGGAAGTCTTTACTAGAGCTAGAGAGAATTTATAAATGGAAGCAGATTCTGGCACTTTATTTAGCATAAAATTGTATTTAGACTTAATATCCAGTAACAAATTTATTATATAATCTTAATGAGCAGGGTCGCCTGCAGGATTTCTTCCAAGGGCACACAGAGATTTTTATTTATTTATTTATTTTTTAAAATAACAAAATGATCAGTGAGAGCAGAACGAATGTCACACGTTTTAAACTCAACAAAATGGTAAAATACATCTATCAAGAGCATGCCCACAGTGAAAACAAGAGAGAACAAAACAGCATTGAATGAAGTGGATTAGAGCCTTGCACGGGCCTCAAATACAGGCCCTAGCCCGGCCCTTGTCTGACAGCTTATCATAATTCTCGGCCCGAGTCCGACTGGAGCCCGCCTTTTTCCCCTTCTCCCAAAACAGCTACTGTTTCAGCTATTAAAATAGTTCAGTTTTGTATGTAATGGAAAAGTGATTATATTTTGTTTTGTTTTTATAAAATTAATTTAGAAAAATGTTTGGAGAATTTTTTTGTTCATTAAATATAAGTATTTTTTTAATTATTTGTTTTTTAAAGGAACGACCAAGCGGCCAGCAGCAGACAGTGAGTTGATCATAGCCTATATTTGATCAATTTAGCCTTCTCAAATCACAACTCGCTTAAAATAAAATCTATAGATATAAAACAGTTCAAGCACATCACAATGTTAGCTTAAATGTTTAACCAAGATAAATGCGCACTGTTACACTCATATCCAACCATTTGTGCGGAGAGTTGAAGCTGTAGCGCGCTTTGCAGGACATGGAAGCACCAGTGCGATCACTTGCATTATTTTGCTCATAAAGGTAAGAGTAATACATCATTCAGAACTGTAAAAGGTCTACTTTTATTTGTGTGCACTCACAATATCAACAAAACGTTGTGTTTTTATAAAATAAATAGGAAAACAGAGGATGCGGTTTCTGCCGTCTCAGTCTTGAACAGGAGCGCTTCACAATGATGAACTGAAACTCAGCAAATTGCTTCACAGACATGATAAATATATATATATATATATATATCTATAGAAAGCTTCAAATTACTACTTTAAAACTAAATAATTCAAATTGAAAATAGAAACTCTTTCATTATGTAATACGTAAAGATGCTTTTCCCTCTAAAGGCGCGTCCAATAAGGAGATGGCGAGTCATTTTTTTTTCATCACCATAATTGATGGATGTCTAAAATATAAAAATAACGAAAATCCTAAAACAGGCTTGATTATAATTTGCGCTTTATTTTATAATTCCATACAATTCAAAAATAAAACAAATTATAATAGCTATATGTAAAATGTTATCCTATAGTTGTATAGCTGCTTAAATTTTCTGATTATTATGTTGCTCTGTTCTGAATAGCTTAAAATGTAAAGGATTTGGTATGACGTGACCCTTCGGCGGCAATGCACGCATAGTCCTTCGCTCTGCTCACTTTGTCAGAAACTGTATATATACTGTCTGTAAATTTTGAACCACTCTTTATTTAGCTCACTATGAGTACCCCAGCAGTCAAGGACAGCTGGAAAAGAGAGAGTGAACAATCGCCAATAAAGAAAAAATTTAAAGATTCCACCATCTCCAGAGAGGATCTCAACGCTGCTATAGCTAACGGTATCAAGCTAGCGCTTAAAGAGCAACAAAGTACTCTCGATTCGGTAGTGGCTTTGACTGTAAGAGAAGCGATAGACTCTGTACTGACCCCAGCACTCTGTGATCTACAACATAGAAGTTGAAAAGCTAGAAAACTTAAGAAATCAGCTGGAGCAACTCACCGAAAAAATGACACAGGACACTGAAGATAGGAGCAGGAGAAATAATGTACGACTGGTGGGGTTGCAAGAGGGGGCAGAGGGCTCTGATGCAGCTGGCTTCCTCAGAGCTAATCTTTCCAAGTGGATCCCTTCCCTGAAAGGCCGTGACATCGAGATTGACCGGGCCCATCGCGTGTGTGACGGAAGGAAAAACTCTGATTGGCCGCGTACTATCTTCCGTGTACTAAGATGGTATGACAGATCGGCGATCCTGAAGGGTGCTCGGCAGGCATATCCTGTGAAATATACACAGGACAATGTCACGCTACTGTTTTTTGCCGACTTTAGTCCAGCCACATCTACCAAGAGAAAGAGCTTTAATCCAGTCTTGAAGAAGATGACAGCACTTGGTCTCCAGCCCTTTCTCACCTATCCGGCGGTTATTAAACTACGGCACAAAGGTGAGCAGATGATGTTCGACTCACTGTCACTGAAGACTTATTCTGCAGCGCTACAAAACAGTGGGAAGGCAACGGCTACCATCTCCATCCTCTCAGCTCAACGAGGGATAATTAACGATGAGGTCTGTGGTGATCCTAACTGCCCTGAAGAGGACAATAACAAGGTGGCCATGGACACTTGTTAATTTCTTTTTGGAATCTTGCCCCCTGCCCTGTACATTCGTCCGCTGATTGGTAAATAATTATTTATTATTATTATTATTCTTCGGGCTGATGGAGACCAGGTTCAATCACGCTTTTGGCTCAGTGGGCCTTTTGGGGACATGTCTTGCGTTGAAGTGGACTGGTCACGCATCAACATTTGTTTCTGTTGTTTATGCAGATCTACACCCTCGGTAATGTGCTGTCTGCTTTGGTTTTTATACACAGTTGTTTGTCCTTCCTTGTTTTTGCTTTTTTTCTATGTCCTTCAACAGACATCAATACTTTTATTTCTTCTGCTTTTATTTTAAAAGGACTATGCATCTAGGTGGATTGGTATCTAGGATACATACTAATGTTTACATGTCACTGGCAGTATGGCATTGCTTTTGTTTTTCTTCACGTAGACAGAATCTTGGCATTGTGAGCATGCTGTTTTAAATCCTGCACTGGATAAATTTCACCCTGATATTACAGCTAACCCATCCAGGGTTGACTGGGAGAGGGTGTGGTCTAATCTAATCTTAACTTCTAAAAACTTGATTTATCGTCTTATCCAGTTCAAAGTCATCCATAGAGCATACATAACTCCTTACAAGAGGTTTAAAATGAAACTGCAATCGACCTATAACTGTAATATCTGTAACACTGTATCAGTAGGTACTTTTCTCCACATATTTTGGGAATGCCCAATTGTTTTCAATCTATGGACTCAAGTGAATTCTGTTTTGTCCTTTTTACTACAAATTGAAATTGTTGATGGTGTGTCTGTTGTTCCCCCCTCCCTGTTGTTTGTTTGAGTGGATGTTGTTTTGTTGATTTGAAAAAATAAAAAGTTGATCACAACAAAAAAAAAAAAAATGTAAAGGATTTGCTGCAAAGCAGTTTTGTCTTATATGTTAATTATTTACAACCTGGTCTCATAAAAATACGTACCTCTGCACACTTTTTGTGCGACACCGTTTTACGTACCTTGCTGCACGTTTCACCGCAGTTTCAAATAGAAATGTCCACTGAGTGGCTCTAAAACACAGGTTCAATATGTGACCCCTGGCACATTTTTATTATGTAGATATTGGTACGTATTGCTGTTTTTTTATTGCGTTGCTTCAGATACGTATTGCAGCAGTTCAGAATTCAAATATCCAGGTACTGTCGCTAAAAGTTAATGCTCTATCTTGTTGGAAATATGCCCTACACCAAATCCAGCCCTAAACCTACCCAAAAGTGTTAACAAATGCAAAATTGATATAAAAACGTATTAGTTGATGCAACTGTGCCATTTGAACTTCCTTTTACGCAGATTTTAACTGCTTTGTCGAATCGTAGTTACACAGGATTCGAACCAGTGCTTCTCA
Source organism: Onychostoma macrolepis (assembly GCF_012432095.1). Taxonomy (NCBI): domain Eukaryota; kingdom Metazoa; phylum Chordata; class Actinopteri; order Cypriniformes; family Cyprinidae; genus Onychostoma; species Onychostoma macrolepis. The sequence goes on along the minus strand of NC_081166.1, from coordinate 4,524,123 downwards.
TCTCGTAAGTCCGTCTTCGTACTCCGTGAGCTACCGAACAAACTTTTCATCCATGAAAACCCATAGAAATTAAGCTGGATGTGTGCGATGCCAAAGTTCAAAAGCATTAGTTTTCAAATCTCCCAGCATATTAATATTGTTTTGAAGTCATAGCATGATATTCTTCAAGTAATTGTGCGAAAATTATGTTTTATTAATCGCAACTCTGTAAATTTGTGTGAAAGTGTTCATTTATTTTGGAAACTGCAGTAATATGTATTGCATTCCAGATGCTTTTAAAGAACTTTTCACTATAGGTTTTACGGGTAGCTTAAATGTAAAACATTGTCATGAATTCATTTGTATTCCCATTTGTAAATTAATTTTTGTAGGCTAACCCAATCTCATGAAGGTGCATATAGAATTTTCTGTTTCTATTTGGCGTAATATGTATATGCAGAAATTGACTTTGGCGTGCAAAAGACTGATAAATTCATAGTTAATGGCATGGCTGGTTCAGTTGACAGTAATACGGGACACATAGCTACTAACTGCTGAAATGTTTGCAAGGCAAATCTCAGGTCAGTCTGAGCGATCATGGTACGCACAGTGTGTACAGCCATACACCTGCAGCCCCCACTGCTAATGAGGACATAATTTCCCTTGCTCTTGAATTAAAAATGTTTGATTTACTACAGATAATGCTAACATTTAAAACACCATTGATGGAAACATCTGCAAAATCAGATTTTTCTGAAACCATCATTATATTACAACATTGAGCACTTTAACTTTCACAGATCAACACCTATTTATTATGCAAAGAGTTTATCCCATCATAACAGAGTCCATTTGCATATTTAAGTCTTACAAGTAACGTAGCAAACAGGGTCTGAAAGTGGGAAAAACATACTGTAAGTTTCAAAAGTGGAGATTATGGCCTTTTGAAGTTATTAAATGCTCAACACAAAAAAATCATTAAACAGCATTTACGGAGTTGTATCATGAAGAATCAAAGTTCCCTTGATCTTTTTGAGTTAAAAGAGTTCATTGTACTATGAAGAAATACTGTAACTTTCAAACTCAAAACTTTCTCTTCAGTGAAAAAGACTGTTTGAAACTAAGCTGTAAAAAAGGCTCATTCAGTCAATAGATTTCCACATATGAAGTCATGGTTAAAGAATATAATGAAGTCTTTACAAAGAGGCTATCAGTGTAGGATGGAAAATTAAAAATCTATTGCATATTACATCAAACAGTAAACCTGCTGCCTGCAAAAAGAGTATAGCAGCAGCTAAAAATGGCCTATTTAATTCTACGGGTGAGAAAGAGGGTGGGAAATGGTAATAAAAATCTAAAGAATTACCTACTAACTGAAATATAAATATAAATGAAAATGAATGTTATGATCCCTACTTTGTATAAACATCCTATGAGGTCAAACACTAACCAAACAATCCTGCTTTAGAATAAATCAAATGTGTGGCTCAGTGGAGGAAATGTATAGAGTCAGGAGGTAAATTAGACACGACATCATCTGTGACCGATCTGGAGTGCTGACACAAGCTTATATCTCTTGAAAACAGAGGAAAATTAGTGCTTTAGAATCAAACTCGTGCAGAAAAGGAGGAAAGGACGAAAGAAGAGATTAAAATGAGAGCATGTCAGTTTGAGCAAGCGCAGGTACAGCACTGTTGTGGTAATGAATCAAAATCAATATTGATCAAGATGCGGAAATAGACATCTAAACTAACCGTCTAAATCATTTATATTTTTCACCTGTTTTAAAGTAAATCCAGTTGCTTAGAAACACAATAGTACACCTCTTCATCGAGCAGATTTGAGATATCATGGAAGGAATAGTTCACCCAATAAAGATAATTTACTGAAAACGGACTGTATTCAATCTCAGATTTGGAGAAATTTAGCATTATCACTTGCTCACCTCCTCTGCAGTGAATGGGTGCTGTCAGAATGAGAGTCCAAACAGCTGATAAAAACATCACAATAATCTACAACTGATCCACACGATTTCAGTCCATCAATTAACGTCTTATGAAGTGAAAAGCTGCATGTTTATAATAAACAAAGCCATCATGCAGACATTTTTAACTTCAAACGAATCCTCTATCCATTATATTGTCTTCTCAAGTCAAAATATTGTCTCGTCTGAATCATCTGAGTTTACAAGTGAAAACAGTCCAAAAAAGTTATAAACAAATGTGCCGATGGATTTTGTTTCATTCTGACATCACCCATGCTAAACAATCTTGGATGGCCAGAGGGTGAGTCAAATTTAAATTTTTGCATGAACTATTCCTTTAATGTCCATTGTACTTATAATGTATAATTCACCTTTGTTCATTAGCAAGCACTAGCAATAATGAAGGATGCAATATTTTTAGAGCAATAATGATGCTTTCTACAAAGACCACTAAAAATAAACATCTTTGAATCATAAGATTGTGAAATTGTGAATAAAATAATGAGATTTAAAAAAAAAGAACAACTAAACGAAAAGTCTGAAACTCAGACCCACAATGTTAACTTGAATATGAATGCATTCATTAGTGAGAAATTCACACATTCAGAAAAATGTAACCAAGTTGGTACTGTATACATGTGGTGATCCCAAAACTATTACCCATGCAATATTCATGAGAGCACAGTATCGCTTGCTTGTTAGCGACTGCGGGAGAATCCTCCCGCTTTGGCCAGCAGGCGTGTTTAGGCTGTGGACCCCTGGTGCCGCTCCATCCACTAAACAAACTCTTTGGTGTGGTTTCTGACAGCACAGTTTGTTCCAGCAGTTTTGGCGTGCAAGTTCCCTTGTTTGTTATAAAAATCCACACAACTTAAAGAGAATGAAGACAACATGTGTTCCTCAGTGCTATCTGATGTGCTCTTTCTGACAAGGGGGTTTGTATTTCAACATATTTTGTGCTGTTGTGTTATAAATACCCAATATTTTGCTTGCATCTTGTATTGCATGTGGAGAACTGAAGTTATCCGCACCAGCGTGGCATTTCTGGCCTTTTTTAGTTTAATAATTCATGGTTTTCAACTCTGAACTATATCAGCCATCATTTTCTGTATATATAGAATAAGTTATAATTAGCCAAACAAAATATGAACTATTTTCCAAAACGTTCACTAAATAATACTGTCCTAATGTACTTAATAATAAAACCATAATAGAACAATAATAAAACCATAAAAAATAAAGCACCATTTATATTTATCCATTCAAGCTGCAGTGTATTTTGGGAGATGTCCTTTTTCAGTTTAACATAATATTATCAAAATGTATACAATACTTAACACTGACAAATTCTCAACAGATTGTACTCAAAAAACTTTGCAGCTAAACTTAGTAACAGACACATTATACATAAATTAAAAGACATTGAAAAAAGACAGAGACACATGAAAGACATAACAACTACCACATGAAATGATATATGCAAAGCTGCTGGGAAAAAACTGTGGATTTCAATGTTTCATTCCTAGTTTCATTCCTGCCAGGTCGAACATTTGTTTCTAGAAATGTCCGATTGATTGTGAGCAAATGCATCTGCACCTGTGGCCATTTTTATGAAGCATCTGATGTCTGATACATCTACAATTTATACCGATCCCTGTTACAAAAAACAAATGAATCCATGAATTCTAACATACAAATACAGCTCTGCTCTCTCCAAATACTCTGCCATGCCAAAAAGGCTTTGTATACTGTATATATATTACATGCTGACAGTCTTACAGCTCAAATCAAATCAGATTTGTGTGTAAACTGGATATTATATTAAAGATGTCAATTATGCTCCCTCATCATGCACTCTAAATATTTCAACATCACATCAAACAATCCAAACTGCTTGTTCTGTGTTTCCAAATTCCAAAATCTTTAGCAAGCTGCTATTTGATAGAGCAGACTCTGTTAGGGCTAATTTCAGTTTGCTCAGTGCTAATTAGTGGACATTCAGTACTTTAATCAATATCAGAGGGAATACAGATGGTATTGAATGCACAGCAAGCACTGCGATAAGATGACACATCCCATGCAATAATTCTGATTATAGCCTTATAATCATATCTTAAAAATAGGCAGGGTGCACAGCATGATGCACTATACATGACTTATATTTAATGATAACAGTGAAAAAAATGACCCAGTTTTAACAGATAATCATGGTTTAGCAGTGGCTGACATCACCAGTGTAAGGAATTTGTCATCATTTACTCCCAAATCATTCCAACCCTCATTTTGTCTCTTCCATGAAACACACAATCCAATTCTATCTTCAGAATGTCAAAGATGCTGTTATCCAGGGTAAGTGAATGGTGATGCATACTGCAAAGATCCAAACAGACAAAAAAATATATATATAGTACATTTTATTTTAATGATTTTAACTTTTTTTTTTTTTTTTTGCAACTAAACAGAAAACACTAAACTTTCCTGAATACCAATAGTTTTTTGTAATAACCTAAATAGAACCTACAATTATTTTACAATTATTATTATTATTATTATTATACATTTATTTATTTAATTTTGTATTATTTATTTTATTTATGTATTTTGACCATACACTAGCATTTCTGGAGTGTTGCATGGAGGTTTTTATAATAACCAAACAAATTTTTATACAGAATTTTCTGTAATGTGTATATTTAGGTTCTATTTTTATAACCATAAACTGACCTCCCCAGAACATTTAGGAAACTAACAGTTTTTACTGGGGTTTTAGGATGCCACAAATATATAACTGGCATGGAAATAGGCAGCTCATACCTCACTCATTAATGATGTTCATATACATTCATGCTTTGCATTACTAAATGTATTTCACTCAGTTTAGCCGGCGGGTTTAACTAGACAGTATCTAACCGTTCTAATTCAGTGAACATTTAGAATGTGACTCATTTTCATCAATGATTATTTTGTTGCATTCATATCTGAATATTTACAACAGTCTAAAGAAGCCAAACCCCCAGGCCTTCATGCGCCTCGTTATACAGTGACAAATTAAAGACCTGCAACTTAATGTCCCTTAAAATGAAGACGCTTTGTGGGGCTGACTGCTGGTATTATTCTAGCTGACAGTGCATTGGTCATTTAGCAGACTGCGCTTTTGCTGTTTCGCGTCTGTGTGCAGCTCTTGCCAGTTGCCAATTCATCAGCTGACTATTTGCATATGTAGAGCGAGCAAGACAATCTGTCCCAGACCATTTTATAGTTGTAACGTTAACGGCGAAACACAGCTGCTAATGAAACACTACTCAATCTAATTTTAATAGTTCAAGAAAGAAGTCCAAATGAAACAATAGTGCACTTTGTAGAGTCATGAGGCAGCAGTCAGCACATGTGCTCCTGATCCAATACCCTTCTCCTGTTTAATACATTTCTGTCTTTTGAGGCTAAACACTGAAGTGCACGCCCCCAGTTGTTCTGAACGATTTTTCACTTTCTTCTGCCTTGGAGACCCAGTGGGAGTCTATGGTAGACCATAGATATGCATGGTGCAATGTGAAGTTTGGCACATTGATTGAACCCTTCAGTCTAGAAGCATTATTTCTTATGCAGAGTTCAGCACTTATATAATCATGTATGTACTGGCCCAGTGTGTGTTTTCTGTTTGAAGCTGAAGTGAATGCACTGTCTCATTCTCTTCAGTAAAGCACCCATAGTATGTAGGCTGACAAAAACATCCATATAACCATTTGGTTTTCTATTGCTGCTCACCTTAATGGACCTGCATTCCAGTCCTATGGGCGAATCAACCACTATATTTGCTGTCTACTGTCTGCAACGTCTATCTACAGTCTGTAATGGTCCATAAAACATCCCAATTCACCAAAGAACCTTTCCAAGCAGCAATCGCCCAGGATACATAAATGACACACCATGGACAAAGAGATACACAATGGGTCAATGGACAGCAGCCCCTCTTTGCTGACAAATGGACAGTCAGGAAGCTGTTAGACAGCTGGAAAATCACTGGAAATTGAGTGAGAAAGAATCCCGGCAAGCAATGTACCACTTACTGGAGCTTCATAACTGCCCTGTTACATATGTGCTGGCCAGAACATGTGAATTTGAAATTAATTTAGGCTGTAAATTATGGAAGCCGGTTTCCGCCACTGAATAAAAAATAAAAAAGGTAATTGTGACTTTTAATCTCATAATTCTGACTTTTTTTCTCAGAATTGTGTGATATAAACTCGCAATTGCGAGACATAAAGTTGCAATTCTGAGAAATAAAGTCAGAACTGCGAGATAAACTCACAATTCTGACTTTTTTTTCTCAGAATTGAGAGTTTATATCACACAGTTCTGATTTTATAACTCGCAACTGAGAGCTTATATCTCACAATTCTGTGAAAAAAAGTCAGAATTGTGAGATAAGTCGCAATAACCTTTTTTTTTTTTTTTTTTTTTATTCAGTGGCGGAAACAGGCTTCCATAGTAAATATAAAGGTGCATCTCAGAAAATTTGAATATCTTGAAAAAGTTAATTTTTTTATTGTAACTTATTTCAAAAAGTGAAACTTTCATATATTCTTTATTCTAGATTAGAATATTTACATTTGAGCTTCATTAAATGACCATCCCTACAGTATACATTCCGGATATCTCTTGTTCTTTGAAACCACAATAATGGGGAAGACTGCTGACTTGGCAATGGTCCAGAAGACAATCATTGACACCCTCCACAAGAGAGTAAGTCACAGAAGATCGCTGTTCACAGAGTGCTGTATCAAAGCATATTAAATGCAAAGTTGACCGGAAGGAAGAAATTGGGTAGGAAAAGGTGCACTTGGGAGAGCTTCACAAGGAGTGGACTGAAGCTGGAGTCAGTGCATCAAGAGTCACCATGCTCAGATGTCTTCAGGAAAAGGGCTACCAAGCCACTTCTGAAACAGAAACAACGTCAGAAACATCTTACCTGGGCTAAGGAGAAAACTAACTGGATTGTTGCTCAGTGGTCCAAAGTCCTTTTTTCAGATAAAAGTACATTTTGCATTTTATTTGGAAATCAAGGTAATCGAGGAAGACTGGAGATGCACAGAATCCAAGCTGCTTAAAGTCCAGTGTGAAGTTTCCAAAGTCAGCGATGATTTGGGGTGCCGTGCTTGTGTTGGTCCATTGTGTTTTATCAAATCCAAAGTCAATGCAGCTGTCTACCAGGAGATTTTTCGAGCACTTTATGCTTCCATCTGCTGACAAGCTTTATGGAGATGCTGATTTCCTTTTCCAGCAGGACTTTAGCACCTACCCACAGTGCCAAAACCACTTCCAAGTGGTTTTCTGATCATGATATTACTGTTCTTGATTGGCCAGCCAACATGCCTGACCTGAACCCCATGTGGAATCTATGGGATATTTTCAAGAGAAAGATGAGAAACAGTCGATCCAACAATACAGACGAGCTGAAGGCTCAATAATGCCTCAGCCTTTTTTTTTTTTTTTTGATTGATCTTAGGAAATAGTCAAATATTTTGAGATACTGGATTTTTAACTTTCATGAGCTGCCTCGCGTGAATAGAGAAATTCTAAGCATTTCAGACCTACACTTTCATATCAGACAGCAGCTCTTTTGACAAATTGTTTTGTGTGCCGTTTATGATTCATATGACTAAACTCATTTCTCATCTGAAATTCCACATGTGCTTTCTGTAGAGAAAATTGTGCTGTTATTTCCCCGCAAGGCACTAAAATATTTGTCTGCAGCAATTTGTGTTGATACATCAGCAAATCACATACTGAGTTTTGAGAAATGAGTGGGGTTAAACAAAGGTTGCACTCACATAAGCCGCCCAACCGTATGTTGTCTGGTAATCTAACGGAAGAACAAGAGTTTTGATTTAGAAACAAAACCTCGTTGTTGCTTTTAAACATGTAATCCTCACTCTTCCCTTCTGCATGCCTGTGTGAGGCAAAAAGGTTTCTGGCTTCTCTGAATATCTTAGCTGTGGTCTGTAAAGGCCAATCTGGCAGGGTGGCAAATGGCTCCCTGACTCTTGAAATATTCACCAAATCCCCAATTAGAGCTTTGTGTCACCTCTCCCATTTGTCAGTGCCTCATTTGGCTGGGGTTTTGCTCTCTCTAGCAGGAGATGTGCCACTTTCGATGACTAATTAATCAAATCTTGGCACTTTTTCAGGCGGAGAGGAAAAGTAATCTTCTGTCTATAGGGAATGCGTGTAAAATGTTTATTCCATACGCTAGTTTAATCTATCATTTACAGGTGATTCGCACAAGGACGAGGCTGACCATACGCTGCTTTCTCAAGGGGCCCATTAAGAACTAAAACAAAGAGCTTGCTTCGTACATTTATTTATTTATTTAAATATTTACTAGAAAATGCAACATATCTATGTTAAAAAAAAAAGTATGTTTTTGATTGCTGTTGTTGATTGAAAAAAGTCTGAGACCACTAGTGAAATACTTTTGTTATTTTATTTTTTTTTATTTTAATTTTATTCTTTAGTTTTGAATACAATTGTTCATTGCAAATTGTATCATCAGCTTAATAATATGAGTAGAAAGAATATACTGTATTGGCTCTGTACATTCTTTTTATGTTTTTGAAAGAAGTTTCTAATGCTCACCATATGCTCAGCATTTATTTGATTAAAAATACAGTAAAAACAGTAAAACTGTAAAATGTTGTAACAGTTTAAAATAACATTTTTGGAAACTGTGATACATTTTTAGTAGTCATTTCAAAATAACATTTTGTTTTAAATATAACTCTATTGCAGCATTGTAAATGTTTTACAACACTTTTGATAAATTGAATGCATCCTTGCTGAATAAAAGTACTAATTTATAAAAAAAAGAAATAAAAAAAAAATTACTCCAAACTTTTTGGCCACCAAACACACACAGTTATACTGTACACTGTAATACTGGTAAGTCAAGCTCATTTTTACAGCGCTTGCAGACGTATTTCCTTATGCAAACAGGTTCAGTTCAGACTTCACAAGCATACTGGATTTGCATGGAAGTTCGCTCTATGACGCTCTATCAAATATTCACTTCAACCATGACATGTCCTACATTGACTTGTGTGAGTTCCACCTAGAAGATAAACTGAGCAAATTGGAAAAGCATTTATCCAATTGCCACAGGTTTTATTTAGAGCTCTTTGATCATGGCAAGGTGCTGGGATTGTGAATATTGAATGAGGCACCATGGGACTCAATCAGATGTCACATAATTATTGCATCTAAATTCAAGTACTTGAACATATACAGCTACTTGTAAGCGGTCGCTCTTCTAAAGCAACATGACACCTGAAGTCCTTCACCTTTACAAGCAGATGTGATAAAGATTTGATTTGTTTAATGTTAAAATGCAAGAAGTTTATTTGCAACTGTAGGAATTTAAATGGGCTGCAAAATAACAAGCAGTAAAATAAACAGATCACGCAGTCCCATGAGACTATTGACTGCTTGTTTAATATATAAAACAACTATTTTATCATTGCATAACTCAGTTTATTTTTAGCCATGTGTCTGCACCTCTTTCTTTTCAATGCCACATTAGCAAAAGCAGTGAGTCAGATTTATTGCTGAGAAAAAGCATTAGAAAATAGTCAATTAAGTGCATAATGAGCACTAGTACGCCATGTTTATGCTGCACATTTTGCCCGCTGCTGACTAAATGACTGACACTGCAGCAGAGAGTGTTTAACACTGTATAGTTCTGAACTTACTAACTCAGCATTTAAAAAGCCGTTCATCTGAAATAAAGTTCCTATCATTGTTTTTTGTGGTTCTTCATGGAGCTCTTTTCCATACAAAGAAAAGTCATATTTTGGGGTGAAATACTTTGCTAATGGCTATAGAAAATGTTTTAAAATGAAAACTGAAAGCATTCAAAGCGTTCACACGTCTCATTGGCAAGTAATCATTCTGACTTCATTCACCTCACTGACCAAGTTTAGAGGACTAAACAGAGCTACATTAGTCTCGGTTATAGATTTGACATCCCAAGATTGATAGTTTGAGGAACTAGTGGAATGTTTTTCATCTCAGCAAAATTGCCATGTTGTAACAATTCATGTCAGAGGCTTAAAGCAAAATGCATTTCTTTTGTGGCAGAGATATTCAATAATAATTACCAGCGCAGAAACAAGGGGGTAAAAATGCGTTGCATATTGTTTGACGTGATGGAAAGCGTGGTCAGTCAGAAGAGAAAAAATGTAGTTACATTTATTGTAGAGCTTTTGGAAGCTCACCGCCAAATGCCAACACATATATTCACACAAAGGAGTCATCAGAAGATAATAAAAAGCTTTTCATAAAAGCAGTGTGAAAGAATGAAAGCCATTCAATAGTGCTAGAAATGATTGAGACATCTTTAAGTGTTTTTTAAATCATTTCTAAAACTTGATTAAGGCCAAAATGAGTAACTATAAGTGAGAAATTACTCACGACTGATAACAACACAAGAAAGATTGTTACCAAAAACTGTGAATGTAGCAAAACATAAAACAACTTCCATTTACTGTTCTCTCTTTGATTTCACAAGCTTCTAAAGCAAATTCTGCTATTAAATATGAGTTTTCATACTGTGAATCTGAGGATCTTTATACATTTCTAATCAGGTACAAATTTGTATGAGGCTGTTTTTGAACTCAGATGAACAAGCTTATGAAAAACTAGGCGATGGATGAAAATATGACTGCTGGATGCAGGCTGCAAGGTTCTGGACAGAATGGTGCAGAAAATAATTAAGCCTTTTTCAGCTAGACTGCTTCAGAGAATGCTTGGCAGATTTCAATATGGGGCCCTGCAGGAGAAATATGGAAATGAATCCAAAGAGGAACCATGTTGGAGGAAGCTGGGAATTTAAATCAGCCTGCAATGATCTAGGATACATACATCATTGAGGGAAGAAAACACGCTACGACCAAGAAATGATGTCTCACATAATACATGCCAAGAGCTTTTTTTGTCACGTAACCCAGACTGTCAAACCCCAGTAAAATGGTAATTATTCACAGCACTTTTTTGAAATCTATGCTTTTTCTTTAGATGACAATGTACAACATTAAAGGAATCTGAAAAATGAAAATACTGTCCATGTTCACTCACCTACATGTCATTACGAATAAAGAAGATCAGAATTTGAAGAATGTACAGGGTTTTTTTTCTATGCAATTACAATGAATAAAGCTTTCAAGCTCCAGAGAGGATATAAAAGCACCATTAAAAAAAGGTCATCCACAAGTCGGGTGTGAACTATTTCAATTCTTCTGAAGTCATACGATAGATTTATACGAAGAACAAACTGAAATTGAAGTCTTCTCTTCCAGTGAGATATTTTGTCCAGTTTTGTGAAATAAATCAATTTGTTCATTTAAAAGAACCGACTCAACTAAGGCTGATATCAAGCTATTGTGGATGTCAACATTTTTGGTGAATAATGACTTCAATTATGGATTTTCTCCTTGTACAAAGCTATCAAATGACTTGTATAGAGCACTTTCATAATAGTTTTATGATGCTTATGTGACCTTTTTGAAGTTTAAAAGCCCTAGTCACCATTAACTGTAATTGCATGTAAAAAAAAATCATTCTGTTTTTCAACTGAGAAGAAAAAAGAAAGCCATGCAGATTTGGATTGACATTAGGGTGATGTCAAAATGTTCATTTTTGAGTGAAATATTTATTTAATGCTGACCTCCATGTTTCTCCTTTTTTCGCCCTTGATGTTTCTTGCACCCCATGTTGTGATTCTCCAACTCTGGAAGGGAAATGTACAACATCAAAAAGGTTTGACACTTGACAGATCTCCTTATTTCATTCTTCAATGAGTTTGTGTCATTTCTCCATGCTGAGGCACTTCTGACAGACAGTTTTTTGGCATCAAACTCACAGCGCCAACATCTCAGCCTCGAGCAGCGAGGATTCGTCTTATAAGGGGGCATTACTAATTACTAAAAGGTTTTGACTAATAAACACTAAAGAGATTAGCTGGCCATGATTCTCTGAAGAGAATTCTGGGATTGTTACATATTTAGACACAACACTGGATACATATTAAATAAGATGTACAATTGATGCAGTCCATAAATTTAGTCACTTTCAGTAACGTGAATTTCCTGCGTTTTTGTCCACATTTAGTACTAGTCAAGGTAGGAAACAGATATTTAAATGACCTATGTAATGGTAGGCCAATTTAATGTAGTCAATTTTATTAAAAATGTGTTCAACTGACAGCCCGACATTTTTTTTTTTTTTAGAAAGCACATTTAAAGGAAAAGTTTACCCAAAAATTAACATTTGCTAAAGAATTTGTTCACCCTCAGGCCATCCAAGATGTAGACAAGTTTGTTTCTTTACTGGAGGAAGAGTTATTATGGATACACTCTTAAAAATTAAGGTGCTTCACGATGCCATAGAAGAACCTTTTTGTTTAAATGGTTCCATAAAGAACTTTAAAAATCTGAAGAACCTTTCTGTTTCACAAAAGGTTAAAGAAGGTTCTTCAGATTATAAAAAGGTAAGAAAGAGATGGTTCTTTGACTGAATGGTTCATTGTAGAGCCAAAAATCGCTGTGAAGAACCTTTTAAGCACCTTTATTTTTAAAAGTGTAATAGACTTGCGTTTTGGCCAGAAGTGACAGTTTAAAGTTAAAAACGACTTAATGATTCATTTGTTTCTTATAGACACACAGCTTTTCACTTCACAGGATGTTAATTGATGGACTGGAGTCGTTTTTTATCAGCTATTTGGACTCTCATTGTGACGGCACCCATTCACTGCAGAGGATCCTTTAGTGAGCAAGTGATGTCATGCTATATTTCTCCAAATCTGTTCCTATGAAAAACAAGCTCATCTACATCTTTGACGGCCTGAGAGTGACTAAATGTTCAGCATATTTTCATTTTTTGGTAAATTACTCAAGAAAAATCATGTTTTCCATAATATAAGAGAGTATGTTTACATTCACAGTAACAGACCAGTCCTTCAACCCCATATTTATGACCAGCCCTGTTCACAGTGAATAAAATTTCCCCACATTCTGCATATGCAATGCCTCTTTATTGCTCTCTTGCCTTGTTTTCTTGCACTGCAGAATGTTCAATCGGGGCGAATTGATGTTTTGAATTTACTAATGGCCGAATCAATGTCTAACATCCAACACGGTCTACTTGATTTACATGCATGAAAGAAAAATAACCTTATAAACACTTATGCTCTGTATCATTATGTTCGTATATCTACTATGACAAAATGATTTTTCACAATTGGAGAAAAAATATTGGCACCACCAAGGGATTTCATCATTAGTATTGTTTCATACAAATCTACATCTAGACAGCCTATAAAATGTTCCTTTGTTCAACTATACAAGTCAACAGAAGGTCATACACTCATAGGAAAACTGTAGCTGAATGTGCCCAGGGGCAAAATTAGAAAACAATCCTCATCAGAGCTTCATTTTTAAATATATGATGTTGATTGCAGGGTAGTGTATGGTAACTAGAAACACATTACATTCCTGTACAGTGAACTATTTTTCCATTATTTTGTCAGAAATAGGTGGCATTTTACTAGCATTAAAGTAGCCATAGCATTAAATCAGAATTTACGACAGAAACTTGACAGAAACACTTAGTACATTCAGAGTAGATTGAGATATCAACCTGATTCCAGTCTAGGGCTTTCTGTCCTCACCACTTTATTTATTTCAAACATGGCAGAACCCCCATATTCTTATCTACTAGATCATGAAACTCAGATGGTGTTTAAAGTTATATTTTACTTAGAAATTAAAAGTATGTCATTATTAATTGACCCTCATAATGTTCCAAACCCATGCACTGCTCTTTTATTACAATGACAGTGCATAGCAAAAACTGTAAACCAGCAAAAGCTGTAAATCTCCAAAAAATACAAATCATAAAACACCAACAGAGGGGACGATTTTCAGTGAATAAAGACGGAATGGTCTTCCTCACACAAAACTATCATATGACATCAGAAGACTTGGAATACAAAGCACATTTCCCTTACGGAAATTAACTCTGGTTGTATTATAGTAAAAGTGTAGCAACCATGTTTTTTGGCATATTTATTACCATTTGTATAACCACAGTTTTACTACAAATACCATGGTTAAACTATGGTTAGTCTAGCAAAATCATGGTTAATTTGTGGTTACCGTGGTTTAACTACAGTAACCATGTTTTTATTTTAATTTTTTTTTTTTTTGCAGTAAAACCATGGTTATTTTCCAGACTTCCTTGAAAATGTGGTCCACATGGATTCTGGGAAATGTTTAAAGCACATATTTTTAGCCACTTAATTTTTCATTAACACAACAGTAAGCATGAGACATAGTCTTCAAAATAGTGTCCAACTATTACATGCAAATTGCTATTTACAATTACAATGATCCCATAAGGATAACTAGGCTATAATGTATAAATCAACCAATCGATATTTAAAATACTAAACAGTATGCTTTTAACGTTATCGCTTTAATGGTAGACTTAGGGAAATAATACGAACAAAATTTATTATGCCTTCAAAAACTGATCAGTAGAATGAATATCTGTCAACAGTATGGTAAATAAACAATAAATTTGCATACACCTTGATGCCTTCGAGGTCTTGATTATGCTAGGATGGCTCGTCAGGATTCGGTCAGTATTACAGACAAAAACAATTTAGTTATGTTCCTATAATTTGATTGACTGAGCAGCATTAATACAGTTCAACCGCACATGAATCTTTCACTTTCGGCTTGTCTGTTTCTGCGAGTTTCTTAGACAGACTTTATGAGTGAGTCATTAATTCAACCGATTCGTTCAAACACACTGATTCGCTCAGGAATGATACAAATGACTGTCTATGTGAGTGAGGCCCTGTCCCAAATGACACACTTCATCTGCACTTTCGGTCTTGAGGGCTTACAAAGGCCGCTGCGTGCACGTGTCCGTTAAGTCCACGAGACCCTTAGGGTGTCCCATTCGTCATTTCAGCATTCAGAAGGGTGCTCACGAGCGCCCCCTTTGCAGCCGTTATGCACCCTCGATGCGCACTTCTGCTGAGCCTGCAAGCCTGCGAGCTACGCAACCCGATTTCTACTTGACAGTCAAAGCGGCATTGCATCACGAAAGTGCAGACTCTGAGGAAGACCGTGAGGGTTTAGAGTGCCATTTGGGACACGGCCTGAGTCATTGAATCATTCACCCATCCAATTCATTCAAACACAATGATTCATTCAGGAATGTCTTAAGTAGGGAGGAGAAATGTGTGTTGTTCCATCAGCGATACGCTGTTTATCGACACACAAGGCGATAGGCTTTGTCTTCTTTGGAAATATATAGTTTAGTGAAATAAAATATGTGAACTAGCCTTAAATTTTGTCTGAAACGTAAGTTAATCGATTGTTTATTGAACTGCGACCTTGTTCCTGGCTGAACTGCTGCCATTGGTGACATTCGGTAAGCAAACAGCACTCTCACTCCTGTGATATTGCTTAAACAACACCTTTGAGGTTGACAAAAGATAATAAACTCTGTTTGTCCTCCCTGTCTCCTCAGCGTCATGACCTTGCTCAGCTCTGTGCTCTTGGGTTCACTGGCCACTTTCATTTGTAACAGATCTTGCCAAGTCCAGTCCGGCAGCTGTGGGGGCATTATGGGAAATGTTTCATCACCTGCTCTGTGTCTGAGAGCAAAAGGTCACTTGCAAGAACAGAGTTGGCACTTTGGGGACAAGAGGTTATTATGACAAAGTTGTTTGAAGTTTGAAGGACTTTAAAGTGTGTTTCTGAAATAAAGGGTAAAAAAGTATAGAAAAAATATATAATAATAAAATAGAAATATACTAGACTGCTAATAATAATGTGAAATATTATAATTTAAAATAATTGTTTTCTAAATTTTAAAATATTTTAAAATTTAATTTAATCCTGTGATGGCAAAGATTAACTGTTGTTCCATCATCAGTGTCAAATAATCCTTCAGAAATAATTCTGATATGCTGATTTGCTGCTCAAGAAACATTTCCATTTTCAAAATTCCATTTTAACATCATATGGGTGTGGCCAATTCAGTTCAAATTCATGCTCATGAATTGAAATCAACCCAATTCTTCAATTCCAAATTTGCACAACCCTGATCTGGAGTTGTTTACATTAAAAATGCAACATTAAATATACAATCAGAATTTTTCCAAAACAGAAAAACCTGAACACTAAATTCATAACATGTTTTAGAAAGTTCACAGTGCAAAGTCTTCAGTGTAAAACTCCAAAACAAACACCATTTTTCTCCTCAGTCTGCGGGCATGTCCCCTGGACGATGCATGATGCTTCAGTCTAGATGATTAATGTTGCTGTTCTCCCATCTTTAACTCTAAAGCAAGACTAGGTTTGGACTAATGGTAGTCAGCCCAGGCAGACTTATTACTAGGAGAAGAGAACTAAATAGTACTTCCTAATTACCTGCTCAAGAAAAGGCAGATTGTTGGCACCGCTGTTACACTGGCTTGTCCAGATTGCTCTATTCAGGACGGCATGACAGATAACAGAAATGGTGTGACTCACTAAATGATATTTCCTGGGGTTACTGATGTTGAAATCCTGCTTAATGTGCCTAACTTTTTTTTTTTTTTTTGCTAAAGACAAAAGATTGTGCCCATTTTATTTCGCACCCAATTCACTAATGGATTTCTGTAAATTAAGGTGCTATTCTCCATCTTCACAACAAAATTAAAGTGAACATTGCCCACCACACTACCTTTAGTTCCCTGCGTGGCTGGCGATGTTTACTATAGTGTTTGGGACAAAGGAGTTTTAATTTGGCACTCATTTTTAAACTGAGAGGATCAAAAATAAAAACACTTGTAAAGTTTGTTCGTTTGTAGTGGAGACAGCTTGTTTGTGAGGAGACTGCCATCTAATAATACATTATGGAACAATTGGAAATCTAATCAGAGATGAAGCAATTAGCTTCCTTCTCACAATATTCTGTGAAGTTCGTTTGTCCAGCTATTAGCTTTGTACTCATGTTGATTAGCACTTTAATGTTTGAACCTTCAAGTAGTTTCGTCCTACATTTTTAAAAGTGGATTTTTTGATGTTAAAATGTTCTTTTATTCTAGCAAAGTTAACTTATAAAGAAGCTATTAGTTGAGCATCACAACCAGAACATCACAACAACACTGGCATTGTGGTGGGACTATCTGTTTGGCTAAACAAAGGCAGAGAGTTGGGGAAAACTTCATTATGAGTGAAAACACTCATAATTATCTTGCTAGTGGTGCAGAAATTACACACTTCAGCTTTAAGCAACTCTGGGATGCAAACATTTCTGACTCCAGATACGGAGAACAAATAACACGGGCATCTTTCAAATCAGGTTTTGAAAGACCGCAGCTGCCAGATCTCATGTACAAAGCCGCATTCTGTCCAGTAGAACATAATTACTCTCACCCACACAAGCCAATATGATAATACACACGTTCTCTTTGATGCTTTCAGTATGTGAACAGAGAGACAGAGCATGCCGATAAGATGTTTGGCAAAGACGTGGCATGTTTTCCTGCTTGGTGTCAGTCTCAGCTTCAGATCGGGATGATTCATTCTGAGCTCTTCACTTTAATTACAAATTGCCGGCAGCATAAACCTTCACTACCAACAAAATTAACTATTTACTGCTTGACTGCCACAGGCATGTAGTTAGCTAAGACAGCCCATACGCTTCTGCAGGGACAGTCTGAGCCTCACAGATGTTGCCTGTCACGGTAAAAAAAAAAAAACTAAACAAGCACAGTCTTCCAGGTGCATTGCAAGATGACCTTCAGCCAAAGTAAGAGGGATGAATAGTGAGAAAGAATGCTGACTTGCTTTGGAGACAGTAAAGAAAATATACATTTCTCAGCCACATCATTACATTTGAACACACATCGTCTGTTTTCATGATGTTTACTTCACTACTATAAACTTAGTTGGATCGGGGTGTCTTGGATAAACACTCACAGTGTGCTTGCACTGCTTTGGCAAGTAGGTCCCAAGGGCTCTAAAATACCAGCTTTGCTTCTTAAAGGAGTAGTTCACCGACAAATTGGCATCATTTACTCACCATCATGATGTTCCAAACTTGTGCACAACTTGCTTTCTTCTGCAGAACATAAAAGGAAAGTCAATATAATGAAGTTGAAATGGGGATCCTTGGTATCGAGCTTCAAAAGCTCCAAAATAATATCAAAAGCATAGTCTACTTGTACACTATATTCTTCTGAAATCATAAGAGATTTGTATGATGAAAAGATACGGCTGCATATACATTATGTCCTTGGGGTATTACATTTACATATTAAAAGTTAAAAGAGACAGAACACACACATGCACATGCACAGGCGCGTGCACACACACACACACACACACAGAGAGAGTTTAGAAGTGTTTGCATGTTGAAATGTATGGTAAAAAAAAGTGTGTAAGCCTCTTACATATAAACACCATCCGGCAGCCTCAGGTGTCCACTTTTTATAAAAGGTCAACTCAGCTAAACTGCTTTGCAGTACACAGCAGTTGTTTGTTCCATAAAAAGCACTATTTAATAAAAGAAACAGGTTTTTAATAAAAGCAACCTTACAGTAACCTTTCTGGGGATTTCAGAAAGCATGCAAGGTAACAGTACGATCCATCTTTGTGTCTAACAAGAAGTTTAGTGTCAGGGCAGAAATTATATGTCCTCACTTTCATTTTGTCAATGTCAAATTACATGAGAACAATAACGTTTGTTATATCAATCTATGCAATACGGATATAAATGTATTACTGATGGACTGAGGGTTTCAAAACACTGTATTTTTGCTTTGTTTCTCTAGATAAGAGGGAAATTTGAACATGCATCCAGCTGGGAATCTCTATTAGAGCTCTTAGCCATCTGCGTATTGACCCTTTCCTCAAATTTAATGGAAATGTCTTTCATTGTCCTTGAGCAAAGGCAGATGTTTTTGGTCACTGTAGATTGCATTAATCATACACTATTTATAATTCACTATAGGCTACATAATAATGAAATGAAAATATAATTTAATAATAAATAAAAAAATGACATGCATGATAAAATATAAAACAGACATTATAGAAATTCATGCATTTGGGCTACAAGAATGCTCCAGAATATACATACTATTAAATTAAAGTTATAACATATCTATATCTATAATATAATATATAATAATACAAACCCGATTCCAAAAAAGTTGGGACACTGTACAAATTGTGAATAAAAACAGAATGCAATGATGTGGAAGTTTCAAATTTCAATATTTTATTCGGAATGCAACATACGACATATCAAATGTTTAAACTGAGAAAGTGTATCATTTTAAGGGAAAAATAAGTTGATTTTAAATTTCATGGCATCAACACATCTCAAAAAAGTTGGGACAAGGCCATGTTTACCACTGTGTGGCATCCCCTCTTCTTTTTATAACAGTCTGCAAACGTCTGGGGACTGAGGAGACAAGTTGCTCAAGTTTAGGAATAGGAATGTTGTCCCATTCTTGTCTAATACAGGCTTCTAGTTGCTCAACTGTCTTAGGTCTTCTTTGTCGCATCTTCCTCTTTATGATGCGCCAAATGTTTTCTATGGGTGAAAGATCTGGACTGCAGGCTGGCCATTTCAGTACCCGGATCCTTCTTCTACGCAGCCATGACGTTGTAATTGATGCAGTATGTGGCATTGTCATGTTGGAAAATGCAAGGTCTTCCCTGAAAGAGACGACGTCTGGATGGGAGCATATGTTGTTCTAGAACTTGCATATACCTTTCAGCATTGATGGTGCCTTTCCAGATGTGTAAGCTGCCCAGGCCACACGCACTCATGCAACCCCATACCATCAGAGATGCAGGCTTCTGAAATGAGCGCTGATAACAACTTGGGTTGTCCTTGTCCTCTTTAGTTCGGATGACATGGCGTCCCAGTTTTCCAAAAAGAACTTCAAATTTTGATTCGTCTGACCACAGAACAGTTTTCAACTTTGCCACAGTCCCTTTTAAATGAGCCTTGGCCCAGAGAAAACGCCTGCGCTTCTGGATCATGTTTAGATATGGCTTCTTTTTTGACCTATAGAGTTTTAGCCGGCAACGGCAAATGGCACGGTGGATTGTGTTCACCGACAATGTTTTCTGGAAGTATTCCTGAGCCCATGTTGTGATTTCCATTACAGTAGCATTCCTGTATGTAATGCAGTGTCGTCTAAGGGCCCGAAGATCACGGGAATCCAGTGTGGTTTTCCGGCCTTGACCCTTATGCACAGAGATTGTTCCAGATTCTCTGAATCTTTGGATGATATTATGCACTGTAGATGATGATAACTTCAAACTCTTTGCAATTTTTCTCTGAGAAACTCCTTTCTGATATTGCTCCACTATTTTTCGCAGCATTGGGGAATTGGTGATCCTCTTCCCATCTTGACTTCTGAGAGACACTGCCACTCTGAGAGGCTCTTTTTATACCCAATCATGTTGCCAATTGACCTAATAAGTTGCAAATTGGTCCTCCAGCTGTTCCTTATATGTACATTTAACTTTTCCGGCCTCTTATTGCTACCTGTCCCAACTTTTTTGAAATGTGTAGCTCTCATGAAATCCAAAATGAGCCAATATTTGGCATGACATTTCAAAATGTCTCACTTTCAACATTTGATATGCTATCTATATTCTATTGTGAATAAAATATAAGTTTATGAGATTTGTAAATTATTGCATTCCTTTTTTATTCACAATTTGTACAGTGTCCCAACTTTTTTGGAATCGGGTTTGTATATAGGTATTTATGCATGCTGTTTGACCTACTGGGACTCAAAAAAACATATGCTAATAATGTATTTATATATAAATTCCAATCTCTTTAGGAGACGATGAAGCCCACACAATATATTTTCGTCTTGTGCATTTTAGTGACGGCCTTGTTAGGAAATGCTCTGTTTACTTGCATGTCTTTGAAAACAATTTATGTTTTCTGGGTGGCAGTCACACTACAGACAATTGGTCTGAATGGAATATTTAATTGAAATATCAGTTTGGATTACATCTCATCGTTAAAAGTTGAATAACCGATGAAACCATAGCACATCATATGGTCCTCCAATCCAATCTGTCAATTCGAATTGTAATTCCATCTCTGTCTTAGAAGGACAATTTGCTCATGCTAGTGCATTAGCATATTTGCACTCTCACACCGCCTGCGGCAAATGTTATTTAAACTAATCTGATTTGTGCAGATGCCGAGATAAATATGCCAAAAGACACAAACCCTCCAGCAAAATATCTCCATTCGGGTTGTAATAAACCCATCCCTCTGTAATAGATATTACCGTTGCTCAGGTTGTTGTGGTGACATTGGCTGCAAGACAAACCGGGATCATAATATACAGAGAACATCAGGCGGAGAGGTAGGCTAGCTGTTACTCTGCAAAAACACGATAATGTTTATTGCAACACAGTGAATAAATATTTATATAATGGAATGCTGCAGCTGTCCATGCTTATTTGAAGTACCACTAAAAGTTAAATTAAAAAATATAATCTTATAGAAATGTTCCGGATTCAATTCAAGCTCTACTGATAGCATTTGAATTACTACATACAATAGTGTTCCAAGAGTCCTGGGGCCAGTTACATAAACATAGCCATTATGTTAAGACTGTGTCTTAAGAACTTGTCTGACCAAAGAGCAGCTAGCCAAAAGACAGTCATCTTACACTGTAAAAAATTTCAGACCTCCCCAATTCAAAATTTTCTAGTGATTGATTACATCTAAATTTTTCCATTGGCCCAATTGAATTTCTGCGAATTGAATTTTTTCAGTTGTGGCAACAGTCTGTTAACATTGGCTCAATGAGAAATAATACGTTGAGCCAATTTAAAAAACATTAAATCTACCAAAGCATGTTATTGGCCCAATTAAATATTTTAAATAGTAGTAGCATACATTTTTTGTTTTACCTAATCTAAAAATGTATATTGGCAAATTTATTTAGCTAAAGCAACCTTACTGAATTGTTTATTCCCCGTTGTCCCAAAAGAAAATTATATATATAAAAAAAAAAACATTAAATGATGATACTGAACACTGACACATTTTAATTTTAATAAAATCAACAACAATATTGTAAAAATACCTTACAATGATAAATACATTGAAATTTTCTACACAGTAGAAAATCATGCATTTTAATTATTATAAGATACACAAAGCTGATGAATTGCACTTTAAACATTAATACATTCACAAACATGCAAAAATATCAAAAATGCAAAATGTAATAATTTATCTGAGGTTACTTCAACCAATGTTTAGATTAATGTCACCTGAATATTACCATTCTCACAAAAGGTACTCTGAGCTCATGAAACTTACACTTCAAATGTTTGCCAAAAAAAAAAAAAAAAATAATACTAATAATAATAATCTCATAAGAGGTACTTTGAACTTGAAGGGTTAGTTCACCTATAAAATGAAAATTCTGTCATTAAATACCCTCATGCCATTCCACATCTGTAAGACCTTTGTTCATCTTCAGAACACAAATGAAGATATTTCTGATGAGATCTGAGAGCTTTCCGTCCATAGAAAGCTATGCAGCTTACACATTCAAGGTCCAGAACAGTAGGAAAGACATCATTAGAGTAATCAACGTGACTCCAGTGGTTTAAACCTCAGTTTTAGGAAGCAACGTGAGTGCTTTGTTTGCGCAAAAATAAATAAATAACCACCTTATTTACTAAAACATTGATCTGCAACCCAATAGGGGAAGCACCACCACACTTTGGATATTATTTTGTAAATATTGTTATTTTTTTCTGCAAACAAAACTCTTGCGTTGCTTCATAAAATTGAGGTTAAACCACTGGACTCACGCTGAATACTTTAATGTTCTGGAACTTGAATGTGTAAATTGTATAATTGTATAAATTCTGTGAATGTGCGAGACTAAAATAGCAATGTGTAGTAAACTGTATAAGCTATAAACTAACTAGCTATATGTGCTACAAACCAGTAGGCCTATGTTAATAATAATGACAATAGGCTACATTAAAATAATATAATAGGAAATCCAGTTTCGATATCAACCAGCATACAAGCCGTTTTGTACAGCTACAAATCACTAAGCGAATGACACCGGAAGCCTCACACTTTAAAAAAGGCGAGTGGTGGAGAATGAGATTTTCTTTCTTTTTTCTGTGACTCTTTCTGCAAGTTACATCGATTTATGACTGACTCACTGAGTCATTTATTCTTCTGATTCTTTTAATGATTCATTCAGGACCAAAACAACTATTGTTCAAACGATTCATTCATTCGCTGAGTCTCATGGCTATATTTAAAAAGCGTGCATTTTATTTATTTATTTTTATAAACTAAGGCTTGAGTTAAAATAATTTTCTGTGCAAATATGCCACAAATGCTGTCACTTATAACACATATCACCAACAGCAAAGCTACACTGACATTGATTCAAAAGAATATTAAGTATTTACTTTAATGTGAATGTTGTTATTGTGGTTGCTTCAAGAGCTACAACATGATGTCAACATTACGTGTATTTGATCTGCCGACATCCAACGAGTTGAACGGCCGTCCAACTGTTACACGTTTTTACTCAGTGCTATTTTGCGCCACTTTGTTGGTGCCCAAAGTGCACTTTATAAACTGTTTACATGCAATTTGAAATCTGAAATGTCACACTGTGTGTTTTGCTTACTGTTTCTGAAGGTTCCTTGCCTACCAGGGAGGCGGCGACACAACTGTTCTCCACTGTTTAATTTCTCCTTTTTGTCATTGATGCAGCTCGGCTTCTCAGATTACTAAGCTCATTGTTGTACAAGATGTAATTATTGATCTGCGGGCAATCTGTTTGGCCTTGAAGGTTTTTTCAGCTCTCGTCTCAGCCCAGCTGTTGCTCTCTTCCCGTGTGGTTAACAAGTGGACTTCAGGATTTTAAAAACTAGAAGCAAACTGGTTTAGATTACTAATTACTTTTAGCTCTATCCCTGAGCAGTTATAGTGGATAATGATTTATAAGGAGATTTATGATTGTATAATAAAAGTGATCTAATGATTTATTGTATAAACCCACATTATTGCTCACAAATAAACTTACGTGCTAAATAAAGGGCAGTACTAATGCTCAAAATGCGCTCCACAGAAAAAGATCTGCAGTGTTGAAGTCATTTGTTTGTGCAGCTTATTTCCCATGATGCTCAGCACACAAGAGCAAGCATATTGAACCAGCTCGTGTCCCTTTGTCAATAAATCCATGGGCAGCACCTCAGAAAACACTATTATTACCTTCGAGTGAAGACGCTATTATTAGCTCTGAGTGTATTCTTATACAAGATAAAACTGATAGCAGTCACTCTCAGGAGAAAATCCCATTGAAAGCATTTACTAAGCACAGATGTGCTTGTTTTCACATTGACAATATTTCTATTCAGTGGGACCTAAACAGCATTGTGTAATGAGGTTCATAAAACCAGTGGACTGGTTAGTCGAAAACCGCCTCACGCTTCTTCATATATCTGACTGAGCAGCAGCAATTCATATGAATTTATACCGCGCAAGCAGCCAAAACAGTGCCTGGCACTGTTTATTCCCACCATCCTCAGTCAGATCTCTCTGAGGTGGAGAAAAATAGACTGTTTATGAGCTGTTGGTAAACAGTCCGACTCCCTGCTTTACACTGAAGCTCCTTATATTAATATCATAAACATATATCAGTTCAATCTCGACTCAACTTGTGTTGAAAGTGTTGATTCTCTTGGGAACAGCAATTAATTTTTGTCCACTGTAGAGGACATTTATTTTTAGGGAGATTCTCTGCCATATGCCACAGTCCCGGATCTTAAAGTGGACATGTGCAGTTTTTCAGAGATACCAAATGTTCATACCAAACTTTATTTACTTGCTTTTAAAAAGTAAACCCCAATTAAAATTGAAAAAAAAAAAAAAAGAAACACTCAAATAAAATAAAATAGCTAATAATAATAATTAGTAAGAAGAAGAAGATGAAAAAAAAGATTGATTTGCTTCTGCATGTCAGGTTTAATAATTAAATACTCAATATTGTTAGTTGTGTATATGGTCTATGTCTGGGAGAAATATCACACCTGCAGAGCTTTAACTGCATATCCCAGCTGTGTTTGTTGAGTATCAACAGCATTACAATTTTCTGGACCTTGTTCCAGCACACTGGCTCTCTAAAACCACGGTATCACTTCCACATTACTAATCCTTTCTTCTAGATGCCATTTTCATCTCTTCAGCACCTTTCAGCTGCATTAACATGTCGCATGTCTTTCTGCTTTTTCCAGTAAATTGCCTTTTAAATCTGACATACATCTAGCAGGCAGCTAGTTGGTGGTTTTATCTTCACCAGCATGAGCTGCAGGCTGCGCTTGACTTAAATTATTCATTGTTTTGGACCATAACTATGCCTTTCTGTTACAAATATAAACAAATGGCGGCTGTATGTAAGTCATTTTGGAATACAGTAATCATTATTTACAGGCCATTTAGAAGAAACAAGGGTCCCACTTTATATTAGGTGGCCTTAACAAATATGTACTTACATTTAAATTAATAATTTGGTACAATGCACTTATTGTGTACATACATGTTTTTACATTGTACTTATATTTTTAAAAATACCTATATGTAATTACATCTGTAATTAATTTCTGTAATTACATTTATAATTACACTGTTGACCCACCCTTAAACCTACCCATACCACTTATCCTGTCCCTAAACTTACCCGTATCCCACCTCAATAGCAACAAACGTGTTTTGCAATACAATATGAACACAATAAGTACATTGTACTTATTTTTTGATGTAAGTACATAGTAGTTAAGGCCACCGAATATAAAGTGTGACCGAAACAAGTAGATTTTAATGTGTCTCTAAAACCGTACCTGTGTTAAGCTTTAATTACATTTCAAAATCTAATAATTTGTTTATAAATAGCTGTCATTAAACACTACAATTCTTTTGAATTGGGCCAACCACCAAGTAATATGTCAGTTTTAAATTTTAAATGCTTATTGTTAGTTAAATATTCTCAAGGGAAATGGAAAGCTGTCTATAGAGCAATACGCTGCAGAACATTTGATCATATCTCACTGTGATCCTGTGTGCTCTCCCTCTTCTGTTATTTGTCATGCTGTGATGGATGGGCTGCTAGTTTGAGTGTTTTGATTAATATTCTGCTCACACTCTCGAGCTATAGTGTGTTATGTCACAAACTGGTAGTTTGGTCAGTAGGGGACAAAAGGTCAGGTGATATGTCAGGTCACTGCAGATGCCAGATAGAAATCTAATATAATGTATTTTTAATCTGGTTCACCAACAAAACCCAAAGACTGGAACAAGTGTTTAATCAAAGCATTTGAAACGATATGTCCAAACATTATTGAATCATTCACTCAAATGATTTGTTCAAAAACATTGATGTATTCAGGAAACGAAACAATAGGGCACATTTTATAAAAATAAAAAAAAATCACAATTGCTTACCATTAGTGAAAATTAGGAAATTGTTAAAAATCAAATAAAATATATAAACAAACTATATAAAAGTCCAATATATATTAGTCGTTTTGTGCTGATAAAAAGTCAGGGTTTTGAATAAATCAGAGTATACCAGCTCAAGACTGACAAATGGGTTTCTGTTAAAGACAATAAAAACTCAATGAAAAGGCAAATGACTTAGACAGCTGAATATACAGTATATTGGCTTAACTAGAAATAATTACCCAATCATATGTAACTGTATCCTAATGGATTCCCCATTGAATACGCCAAGCTGTCGAAGAATTATGAGTTACATTGTTTCATTACCACTCCACTGTATTGTGAATATTATATTTCCTCTCTGTCAATACTCGTCGTGTGTAAGTCACTTATGAAAACACTGATATGACATGAAAGAATGTTTTTGCAGTCGGTTATACAACAAAGGTTTTCCCAAGGTCCCGTTTTATTTCTTATTTCGAACAGATTGTAATGTTTACTTACCCAGTGAGATTCACAATGTGTCACACAATACTGTAGAAGTTAAGGTTAGAGTCGAGGCAGAAACTGGAAAAATCTTTCATGATGCTTTTAGGAACGTGCCTTTGTGTCTAAATTGAGTGAAACACTTTAAAAAAAAAAACAATACTGTCTGATTTTTTGGATGACACGTGAAGAAAGAAGAAAGAAAGAGGAACTGAATTCTTGCTGAATGATTTTAATCTCTGCCAAATATGACGAGATATTCAAAAGAATCTTCAAAGCCACTCTAAATGAAATAGACTCCCCTCACAGCGGTTTTCTGACGGACAGAATAATTGGACTTCAGTTTGATGAGTTTAAACAGTATTAAACAGAGATTCTGACTCAGTAATTGACCATTAGATCAACAGGAGATGAAGAATTGTGTCTGATGGTCTGCATGCTCTCAAAGAATCACAATATCAACAGTTATTGGCTAGATAAAATTAGACAAATATTTTGCAGGGAATTCATGCATATTACATTTTCAATAACAGCACGGAAGGTTATTGGTAATGACATGTAAAAGCTGCAATATAACAAAAACCCATCCAGATGGAACATTAAATGAAATGGAAACTCTTGGTATCATTCACCTTCATTTGCATTCAAGGTTGTAAACTGAATTATTCATGAACTCAGAGGGGTATGGAGGTCTCATCAAGATGCTTTGATTCAAAAACATTTTACACCATTATCCATTAAAGCATCACATGGGAATATTGCACAATTTAGTAGTCTATAAGTACACTTTTAAAAGCACAAAAGCTTGCGTGTTGTCTATAATAATCTGGCTGGTTTAAAAATGTATTCCTTGTTATACCCTGTTGAAAAAAAAAAAGATATGTTTTTTAAAGATATGTTTTGAAGCATGGTAGCTGCTTTAAGCTGGTGCTTAGTTGGTCCTGAGCAGGAGCTTTTTTTTTTTTTTTTATCCAACAGGGTAATTTTATACGCTTACATAACCAAGCATTTTTTAAAGTCATTTAAAGTAATTTTAAAATTACTCAAAAACACAAACCTGCTCATAACAAATGTTGACAATGGTGTCGTCAATGTAATTTTCAATGTAAAGTTCTTAGATGGAAGTTTTCCAAAAACCCAATCGTTAAAAATCCTGTTAAAATTGGATTCTCTCTTGTCCTTTCATGATGATGGATATTACAAAAATAATTTTAGTTTGTATGATCCTATATTATGCACATACATCAGAGAGCATGCCAAATATTGCTTCCAGACGTAATGTCTCCCATGCTGTGGTTTTGTAGCGTATTCGTTTTCACAAAACAAAAATTAAACAACTAAACTGGCTCAATAATCTAGCTCATTGAATGTAATGGAACATTCTTTGGAGAAGGAAATTAAATCCCGCTGAAATCATTATAGCTGATAAATGTCGTGGCAATTATAACAGGTGGACTCCTGCCACTGCTTGCTCTGTGGAGCTCTTAATGTCCTTCCCATAATGCAACAGTTTGGGGAGGTGTTTGCCGTTCCAATTAATGGGAAACTGGTTTTCAGAAGTGTTCTTTTCTAGAGTGTGTTTATGAGCATGTTTGTGAGTTTGCATATTAAGTGGTTGAATCCCAACAGATGCATGCTAAGAGAATCTCCTGAAAACAATTGAATGAATATTCTGTCATTATTTACTCACTTTTGAGTCATTAAAAACCTCTATGATGGTATTTTTGTCAGTGGAACAAAAGGGTGAGTAAATTTTAATTTTTAGCAAAACTGTTCTTTTAGCAAGTGTTTTAAGCAGATAGCAGGATTCACCGACTCTGCAGTAATACTCTATTCAGTTTTAAATCCATTCTGGTAAGCACATATCAAACATCCAATGATTTATGGGATCCATTACTGAACAAAGTAGGGAGAAACTGTGTAAAAACAGTGGCTCTTAATGCATCTCATACTGCATCTACATAGCATATACTGCACACTTGTACAATAAAAACCTATAACAGTTTAAACTGTAGAATGGATGCTATACATGGCCTATAAAATTCTTGCTTTGCCATTGAGATGAAATTAGAGTTTCAGATCAATGCACATCATCTGACACAGACAACACACTTTGTCAGCAACGTTTAACACAGTTCTAACATCTTTCCTCTGACAGTTTCATCTCGGTTGTGTGTAGTGACGTGTGAAGAGATTTAGATGCCAGCTAAACCTACCATCAGGGCACTGCTGAAATTGTCCGGATAAGCAGCAAAACTTCTTACACAAAAAATAAATCCTGGTTGCAAAAATAAAGAAAATAAAAGTATAAAACGAAAACAAAATCTCAGCTTCAGACAGCACGGCAACAAAACACAAAACCAGTAATTATTTATAGCTTTGCATGGCTTTGTTATAAATATTAAGAGGCATACACAATAAAAAAAAAAAAAAAAATGTAAGACTGTTAAGTCTAGTATTTCCAATACAATAACAATGAAAATAGATAAATTATGGATTAATTACATGGATTAATATGGACTGTTATGTTTAAACACACACACACACACACTTTACAGGTTCATTAGTTAACTGTATTAGTTAACATGAACTAAGCATGAACAATGCTTCTACAGCATTTATTGATCTTAGTTAATGTTAATTTCAGCATTTACTAATACATTATTAAAATCAAAACTTGTATTTGTTAACATTAGTTAATGCACTGTGAACTAACAATGAATAACTGTATTTTCATTAACTAACATTAACAAAGATTATCTATTAATAAATAGGGTAACAAATGTAGTATTCATTGTTAGTTCATGCTAGTTACTGCATTAACTAATGTTAACAAATGACAACATTGTAAAGTGTTACTATATATATATATATATATAGATTATTTAATTATTTAATTGTTAATTATTTTACCAAAATAAGAGGGATCATACAAAACGCATGTTATTGTTTATTTAGTACTGACCTGAATAAGATATTTCACATAAAATATGTTTACATATAGTCCACAAGAGAAAATGATAGTTGTATATGAGTCCCTCAGTTGTCCTCAGTGTGAAAGATGGATCTCAAAATCATACAGTGATTGTTGGAAAGGGTTCAAATACACAAAAATGATGGAAAACCAAATAATTTGTGGGACCTGAAGGATTTTTCTGTAGAACAGCAGGCAGTTTAACTAAACAAGGGACTCATGAACAGCTATCACTAAAAAAAAAAAAAAACAGCTGTGGATCATTCAGGTAACAATTATAAATTCAACTATTATTTTCTCTTATGGACTATATGTAAACATATTTTATGTGAAATATCTTATTCAGGTCAGTCCTAAATTAACAATAACATTTAGTTTGATTTATCTTATTTTGGTAAAATAAGTAACATTTTGCAGATTCTGAAAGGGGTGTGTAAACTTTTGTCTGTGAACTGTATAGATAAAATTTTATCTAAAAATATACATGAAAATATACAAATTGGTACAAATACAAATTGGTTATTGTTTGTACAACCACAAATAAATGTTTTGTTGAAGTAAAATTGACTCAACTGAATGAATATGACATATATTATATTATATACTAACTTTAAACGGCATCGGATTTAGTTAGAACTTTAACAAAACTGAATAAATACAAATTCTTCCACCAAGTAACATAATTCATTAGCCTAACTGCAGGCCTTTTACATTTGAGACATAGAAGGAATATATAATGTGTGTTCACAGGTGGGCAGGTTTCAGACGTGGCTCCTCCAGTCAGCATTCAGATTCTGATCTTTCTGTTTTATAAAAGTAATGGAACCAAAGGGACTCAGTGTGCTCTATGTCTCAGTCTCTAAACCTCCAGTTCTCTATATTTTCCGGGCAGCTTGCCGGTTTTGAATGGCACTTCAGGGGAGCTGAGCCCCGGCTGTAGCACATGTTCCTTCCCAACTACACACTGTTCAACAAACACTCACCTAATTCCTGCCTTCCTCTTCTGTCCCCAACCCACTTACAGACGTCCTCTCTTGTCTTTTCTCCTCTATCTCTTTATCTCCCGCTCATTTGACTATCCTTGTGCAGATGATTTGTATTCATGCTGAAGTGAGCTCCTGCTCCCCATGCTCTCAGAAGCCTTGCTAAGATGGCTGGAGAACTGTTGGATTTGCGTAATACCTCCCCACGGCTTCCTCTTAGCAATCTCATATGCCACATTAACAATCCCATTGGCTCTCCCGTCAGTCATTGTTGTTTCAATAGGGCAGCGTTGTGTGCGCAGCCTACCAACGCTTCTGCCATGGACGTTTTCCAGTCGTGTTGTCCTGCCAAGGCCTCCCTCAGGCTGGCTCCTCAGGGGTTTCCTGCAGCGCTAACCCGAGAAGACAACACTAACACACTGCGGCACTTTTATTATGAAAAGACGGATGGAGAAAATGCTGTTTGTGTCACCTAGACATCACTTAAACATCTCTAGAGTAACTTTATCCTCTCAGGTAGGGCTCACAGACATACTAGCAGGAAACATGGCTACTTTGGTTGTGTTAGTCTGTCAGGAAGCTTTAAGAGTAATTATACTGTATTTAGACAAGCATACAAACTAGCATCTTGAAAACCTTACTTAATCATGGGCTTCTAGGCTGACATTTTAGCAGTTTTGCAGTTTAAAGCTTAAGGCCCATTCACACCCAAAATTTTAACTATAACGATAACTAAATTAGGTTCTGTTTATTATAAACACACCTTGCAGTTTTGTGGTCTGCCACATCAAATGTTTGAGCTCTTTAAAGCAGGATGGTTTCTGATTGGCTGTCAATATTTTTAGCGTTCATTGGCTGAAAAAAATAAAAAATAAAATTTTGAAAGTGAATCCAACAATATTGTTCCTCTACATCATTATACAGGCGTTGTGATATGGACTCTTTTGAATTAAGAACTATTTTGTTTTAAAACTAAATTGTTATCGGTATAGTTATCGTCCTTTGTGTGAACAGGCCATAACTGGTGCAGATTTAATAAATCAATGTTTTAAAATTAAATATAATAGGTGGTTTGATGATCTGAATAGTTGCTGCACTAGAGAATTGCAGAATCTTTGCTGACAAGATTAAGAACTAATACTAACATTAGCACTACAGCAAAATAAATAATGTTTTACCCAAGGTTATAGCATGGCCGCAGGAACTAGGGGTGCTGCAGCACCCCCTGCCGCAGGGCCGGGTCTGAGTTTTTCCTTGTGCCCCTCAATCATCCCCAAGATGACTTAAGTGTTGTGATAGTTTTGTGATTAATCTTTTATTAAACTGACCAGAAATATATAACCTAGTGCGGTTGTATCTTTCTTGCGTGCCTCGCGGCAGGCATCCATACATCTCCTGTTCAGGCGATATTACCGTAATTTTACATTATGACTTGTAAAAACCACTCACGTCCTCGTCCTTTTTATGAGCCATTTTCCGAAGCTTTCTCACTTCTCAAGATGGGCGGCTACCGTGAATCACATAAGCACAGCTTTTTAATTGCGCTCTAGTCTCTGGTCAAACGCGCACAAACCACTGTCTGTAGCCTAATGTAATCTATTAACTACGTTACATCATAACGTTTTAGGCAAGAAGCCTATCCATATTATGACAAAATATTTTAATAAGTCTGAATTTGTATAACCTGATCACGTTTAATAAAAAGACATTTTAAGTTTAAAACGCTGCACGTCCACGATAATTCAAACAATGAACAAATATACAGCGAGCAAAGAACATTTACATTATCAAAGAATAGGCCTATCACTGAATTCAGTCTAGCGTGAGTGTAAACACTCTAAAAAAAAAGCTATAATCAGTGATGCTGTCTGCAGTGAATTAATCTCTTATTTACATCGCATGTACATCTATACTTTGTTGTTTCTGATGAGAGAATTCGCCAAAGTGTACTGACAAAAACTTTTGCGTATCAGCGATGTTAATATTTAGTAAAATCTCTTTAAATAATAGAAATATTAAAGAAAAAATTATTGAACTGAAATTACAAAAGCACAAATATATTGGTTCACATAGAACTCTATCTTCATTTGTATGTTAATCTATAAGGGTTTGGGCTGTATATTAGGATTTTGTCAAAAAATCTATCAATTCAAATCATATCAATTTGCTATGGTTATTATATATATATATATATATATATATATATATATATAAAATACATACTGAACCTTAAATTAACAAAAATTACATGTACATACAACCTTTGTTTACTTGACATTCTATGGACAACATTATAAAATGTGGTATATGAGACTTAAATCAGTATTGAATGGTTGTTCACAGAACAATTGTAGGCCTAGATATACATTCACAACACTCTACTTAAGTGGCATTTAAATGGGAAAAAAATACAGTTTTGAATATAATTATTTATATTATATTAATGTGTATGTAAATTGCATATTACAACGTAAAAATATTTTACAAAATATAAAAATTTTATTTCAATATATGTATATACTTTAAATGCGGATGCAGTTTGTGAACAATGACATTTTCCTTTTGCAGTAAAAATGATCAAGAGCATAAATAGCATGCAAGTATTGTGATTTATGACTATTCAATACAGACCCGATGCCTCAACTAATGAACTAGTGTGTGCAACCCCAATCTACTGTGGACTGTATTTATGCAGCACTGAGAAGGTAAAAGAGGTATTGTTACAACCGTTCGATTTTTGTTTTTTCCAATCCACCACACTTACAATCAATTTCTTCTTTGCCCCTTTTAAACAAA
The DNA here is from genome assembly GCF_012432095.1 of Onychostoma macrolepis. Classification (NCBI taxonomy): domain Eukaryota; kingdom Metazoa; phylum Chordata; class Actinopteri; order Cypriniformes; family Cyprinidae; genus Onychostoma; species Onychostoma macrolepis. The sequence goes on along the minus strand of NC_081166.1, from coordinate 4,490,333 downwards.
AAGACTATTGCACTTCCATTTAGAAGTTAAAATGGCTAATAATACGGTGTCTCATTCCTCAAAGACTTGCACCTTGAATGAGTTTTAAAACAAAACAAACGGCTCATACTGAAACAGCAGCGTTCAGCCAGCAGGAAGAGGATCCGCTCAAGAAAAACAGCGTTTTATATTCTCCCATGCATCCTTGACTGACGGATTGCATTCAGCAGGATATCCGCAGCCCATCCTCTGGTGTTTCTCTCCATCCATCACTTTCATTTAATTATTGCATCCATTAACCATGTGACACCACAGGTTACACCATGCTAAGGCTCACCCCGCGAGACCAAATTTTTCTGCAATTAAGCCAATCATATGCATGTCTTTTTAATAATGTGGGTCGCAGAGTCGTTTGCGCCCCTGGTGTAGATTGAACAGCAGCTAATTCCCACTCAAAATGAGCAGCCGAGGAAATAACAGGTCAGTTTGGCTCCCACCTCATGTTTTATTCCCAGCGGCCTTGGTGAGAGATTGAGCTGGCCTTACACCGCTTCTGTCTGGGTCCGTAAATAACAAATGCAGGGCAGTGCTGGCTTATTTGTGCATTGGTGTGTGAAGATGATTAGCTAATTAGACTGTCAAGCCCTTCCCTCATTCCGAGTTCAGATGGACCCTCATTACTGGCCATTACAGACCGTGAATGGGGCCGCTGGTTTAGATTAGAAACTCTACAAAGTTTACATTTACAACACGGCCACATGGTCACTGTGGCTCAATGTCCTTGACTGAAATGGTGTTCTGTAGACAGCTGTATGAAATATGGAGCGGATCATAGGCCTACTTATGCTCAATTTTTTAACGTCTGAACTATTAATATTAAATTTAGTGATTTGTCTTAAGGGTTGCATTGACATAATGTACTCCTGAAGTAGGACGGAAGTGGAGAGTGGGATAAAACTTGTGTCTAATGGATAGTACATATCTGATGGATACATTATAAATTTGGATTCTAATCAAAACTTTTTCCACATCATGCACCTGCTATATCGTGTAGAGTATTAGAGCCTTGACAAGCTTCACAGAACGTCCCATAAGAGAATTCTGTATAAACAATAATAAATTATATCCACCTGGGGAAGACAAACAAACATATATAAATTATTATTATTAATGTATTTATTTTATAATTTATGTATTATTTATTAATATACAGTATATTATAGTATTATAATATTAAAAGTTTTAGAAAATAAAATGTGTGTATATATATATATATATATATATATATATATATATACACAGGTACTGGTCATATAATTAGAATATCATCAAAAAGTTGATTTATTTCACTAATTCCATTCAAAAAGTTAAACTTGTATATTATATTCATCCATTACACACAGACTGATATATTTCAAATGTTTATTTCTTTTAATTTTGATGATTAGAGCTTACAGCTCATGAAAGTAAAAAATCAGTATATCAAAATATTCGAATATTTACATTTGAGTTTGAATAAATGACCATCCCTACAGTATAAATTCTGGGTATCTCTTGTTCTTTGAAACCACAATAATGGGGAAGACTGCTGACTTGGCAATGATCCAGAAGACGAACATTGACACCCTCCACAAAGAGGGTAAGTCACAGAAGGTCATTACTGAAAGGTGTGGCTGTTTACAGAGTGCTGTATCAAAGCATATTAAATGCAAAGTTGACTGGAAGGAAGAAGCAACAGGGATGACCGCAAGCTTGAGAATACAGTCAAGCAAAGCCGATTCAAACACTTGGGAGAGCTTCACAAGGAGAGAACTGAAGCTGGAGTCAGTGCATCAAGAGTCACTACGCTCAGACGTCTTCAGGAAAAGGGCTACCAAGCCACTTCTGAACCAGAGACAACGTCAGAAGCATCTTAACTGGGCTGTGGAGAAAAAGAACTGGACTGTTGCTCAGTGGTCCAAAGTCCACTTTTCAGATGAAAGTAAATTTTACATTTCATTTGGAAATCAAGGTCCCAGAGTCTGAAGGAAGAGAGGAGAGGCACAGAATCCATGTTGCTTGAAGTCCAGTGTGAAGTTTCCACAGTCAGTGATGATTTGGGCTTCCATGTCATCTGCTGGTGTTGGTCCACTGTGTTTTCTGATGTCCACAGTCAACGCAGCCATCTACCAGGAAATTGTAGAGCACTTCATGCTTCCTTCTGTTGACAAGCTTTATGGAGATGCTGATTTCATTTTCCAGCAGGACTTGGCACCTGCCCACACTGCCAAAGGTACCAAAAGCTGGTTCAGTGACCATAGTGTTACTGTGCTCGATTGGCCAGCAAACTCGCCTGACCTGAACCCCATAGAGAATCTATGGCGTATTGTCAAGAGGAAGAGGAGAGACACCAGACCCAACAATGCAGATGAGCTGAAGGCCACTATCAGAGCAACCTGGGCTCTCATAACACCTGAGCAGTGCCACAGACTGATCGACTCCATGCCACGCCGCATTGCTGCAGTAATTCAGGCAAAAGGAGCCCCAACTAAGTATTGAGTGCTGCTCATTTTCATACTTTTCAGTTGGCCAAGATTTCTAAAAATCCTTTCTTTGTATTGGTCTCAAGTAATATTCTAATATTTTGAGATACTGATTTTTGACTTTCATGAGCTGTAAGCTCTAATCATCAAAATTAAAAGAAATAAACATTTGAAATATATCAGTCTGTGTGTAATGAATGAATATAATATACAAGTTTCACTTTTTGAATGGAATTAGTGAAATAAATCAACTTTTTGATGATATTCTAATTATATGACCAGCACCTGTATATATACTGTATACTGTACATACATATGTGCGATTGATTTGATTAATGATTATTATATCAAGTAATTCATCTGCTTAAAATTCAATTAATTGACAACCCTTCCATTTTTCTACTTAAAATTACCACTTTTTCATATTTGCTTTTCTTAAATTTAAGGAAGAAGCAATCAGTGCCAATCATTGGAGTGTGTGCTCACCTCACCGCACGCTCTCTCCACCGGCGCTCGGTTAACAGGCTGTATATTACACACGTCAGTGACCAGAGCTCATCCACCTGTCGGTTTCCTCCAGCCCTGGCAGAACACCTGTCACCCGCGGGATTAGCATCAAGCTACGGCTGTTTAAGATGGAGGTCACAAAGGCGGACTGCACTGGCAGGAAGCCCAGCTGCCCTTCCACAGCTCTCTAAAAGCTTCTTTCCAGGAGCTGATTTTGTTTCCCTCGGCACATGGCGTTCCTGCATTGATCCAGACCCTCGTCCGAATATCTATAGGTCTCAGACCCTGCTCTAGGGTCCAATAAGAGTGAATATGCTTGTAAAGATATTTACAGACACTCAAACTGTGACACGTGCCATAAACTCAATGAGTCTGCCATCAACCATCAGTTTATGTATTGTACTGCCTGTAAATCCTAATTGAGATAATGGAGTGATATTTTTTTTTTTAAATCTATCGAAGACAATGAAAAAACATAATAAAATTATTTTTTTAAAGGTTATGTAGATGTATATACTATATAATAACAATAATAATAAACATTTTAAACATGTTAAGGATGCAATTACCTATATTGAAATTTTAATTTCAATAAAACTTATATTTTGTTCTTTTTTTCCTGTTTAAAAAACAAACAAACAAAAAAACACGTTTATTCTGCTCACAAAAGATGCATTTATTTGATGAAAAATACATTAAAATCAGTAATATTGTTTATTTTATTTATTTATTTATTTTTAATTCAAAATAACTGTTTGCTATCGAAATATATTTTAAAATGTAATTTATTCTGTGATGCAATGCAGAATTTTCGGCATCGTTAATCATTACTACTTCAGTGTCACATGATCTTTCAGAAATCATTCTAATATGCTGATTTGGAAGAAATATTTCTTACTATTATCAGTGTTGAAAACAGTTCAACAAAACAAAACAAAGGTATTTTTGTGGAAAATGTGATTATTATTTTTTTCTTTTTCGGGATTCTTTGAATAGAAAGTTCAAAAGAACAGCATTTATTTAAAATATATATTTTCTGTAACAATGTAAAAGTTATTAGTCACATTTGATCAGTCTTATTAAAAATCATTTGAAATGAGTAACTGAATACATTAAAATAAAAATAAAATAAAAAAACTCTTCTGAATCCCCAAATACAATATTAAATACTAAAATATATTTCAGTTTTCTCTTCTTTCTCAATAAATAAATAAACATTCAGCCTACTCTCCAATCTCATGGAAAGCATGAGAAAACTACTGCTTATTCTGAGTAGATTATTCATGGAATCCCAAATATGCAATCATCATAATCAGAAAATGTTGCAAGCCAAATTCAAACTCAAATCGCCCATGTCACTGCTCATCGTGTCGAAGCAACTGCTAGTTTTAATTGCCAGTAACTATTAATTTACTCGATTTTTATGGATGCAAACATTACTTGCATAATTTGCATAAATATTATAAAATCATTTTTCTCAATGATCTGGTGTAACATCGGTTTAAGAATCACTGGACCAAGCATGTTCTGTAATGTAAAACTGGATGCACACGTTTAATCTCACATACATCAGTTTGTGACAATCTCGGCCCAACGTAGAGGACATAAATCTTGCCTAACTGACGTTGCCTTCTGAGCTCTGAGCCCTACATAAATATGGAAGCCAATCTCTGGAAAGCTTGCTTATCAGTTGTAAAATGACAACAAGTGTTTATGTGTTCAGCGTGTTTTGGTGTTCTGAGCAAAACGTTTCATTGCCTGACAGTGAGAACACAAACAGAGCTTCAGGCGAGATTAGTTTAATCAAAAGCAATCCACAAACGTGTCGTCATGTCCCACGTACTGCTTATGTGTACAGGACAGCAGGAGACACTGCTTTATCTGAGCTGAATAATGGAAAAGACAAACATAGGAACAGGCTCGATTTCTGCATGAAATGTGTCGTTTTGAGCACCAGTCACACAGTAGCTGTGTTTTTTGTTGTTCTTCTTTTCTCTCCTCTCACATCTCATCGTATTTCTCCGTCTCTGCCTTCTCGGGAGTGGATGTGTGAGACGTGTGGGTTAATGTAAGTTTATGATGGCTTGCTCTTGATTTTGACATGACAATAGCTCAACGTTAAGAGATGAAGAACGTTTTCGGCTCTGTGCTCAAGACAGTCCTGTGCTGTTTCTAAAACCCTCAAGACATTCTCAACCACAGAGAGTTTTGTGCCCCACAACTGCAGAATTGAAGACCCCCCCATTTCAGACATTTTAATCTTATTATTATTTTTTTGTTTTTGTTTTTTCTGCCAGATTTCGTGTTCCAGTATGGGTCAAATACAGTATTCTTAAAATCTTATATAAATATATGACCCTGGACCACAAAACCAGTCATAAGTAGCACAGGTATATTTGTAGCAAAAGCCAAAAATACTGGTATGGGTCAAAATTATCGATTTTTCTTTCATGACAAAAATCATTAGGATATTAAGTAAAGGTCATGTTCCATGAAGATATTTTGTAAATTCCCTACCGTAAATATATCAAAACTTCATTTTTGGTTAGTAATATGCATAACTAAGGACTTAATTTGGACAACTTTAAAAGCGATTTTCTCAATATTTAGAATTTTTTTTTTTTTTGCACCCTCAGATTCCAGATTTTCAAATTGTTGTATCTCAGCCAAATATTGTCCTATCCTAACAAACAATGGAAAGCTTATTCGAATTATTAAGCTTTACTCAGCTTTCAGATGATATACAAATCTCAATTTCACAAAACTGGCCCTTATGACTGGTTTTGTGGTCCAGGGTCACAGATAGATAGACAGATAGATAGATAGATAGAGAGAGAGAGAGAGAGAGAGAGAGATGTCCACATAGACATTTCTGACTTTATAATTCATTTTTAATAATATAGAAATGGAACACGTTCAAAAAAGAGGTCATTGCTCGTATTAATTGCAAGTGTTTTTTAATAGCTCTGAACAAACAAATCCCAGCATCACTTACCTGAACACAAACAATACTACTCAACAAATTATTACAGTCTTTGGTTGTTTCTGAAAGACAAAAACAAACGCAAATTTGAAATTGTAAATGTGATGACTGCCGAGTAGTGCCCATGTGTGATGGTGTGTGTTTCGAAAGGCATCAACATATGGGGCTTTGTGGGAGAAAGTAATTAAATTTGATCTAATCCCTCATCCTCCTCCGTAAGATGCCAATATAGCAGCGATGAATTCAGAGGCTGAACGTGCGTCACGGCAGGAGGATGGAGCAGCTCGATTCTGGACGCTCTTTCTGCGCCGCTTCCACGCCGAGGTACGAAGAAGTGAGCGACACATGAAGGATTATGATCAGGCCTGGAGGCTGCCATGTGTCAGCTCTATTGATCCCACAGCCGGCTCGAGTCAATGACCATGTGATTATCATCAAGCATGTCGACACCTCTCACACACATGGCATTAAGCTCTCCTGCCAGTACAGGGGCTTCCTCTTCCTATTGACTCATTTCACATTGAGATGTCAGAATACCTACAGTCTCCATCTGCCGCTCCAGAGAAACTGGAGGGGATTTCATTCGAGGCGGAAATATCCCATGTGTACAAACATATGCACAACAATAGGTCGAAAGCTACTGTAGCTGGTCATCTTTCCAAGAAAAGCTCACATTTTACCTGCTTCTAAACATTTACATTTATATCCATTCAAGTAGCCTGAGACTTTATCCAGAGCAAGTTTAGTTTTCCACGATGTGCCAAAGTGATATGTTCATCTATCAAATCACTTATTGCATTACATACACACCAAATGCATAACAGTCACAGCACTACAACCAGATTTGAAAAAAAAAATGAAATGGAAAAAACCTAAAATTATTTCCAGCAGCTTCGCATGAAAGCCAAAAATGGAACTGCTTGGACACTTGCACCTTGCTAATTTACTTGCTTGTTTCAAATATATATATAAATCCATTCAATCAAGGCTGATTAAAATAGCTCATTTCAGAACTCAATCTAGAAATCCGAGTATTAACTAGTAACTTTTGTAAAATATGACCCTGGACCACAAAACCAGTCTTAAGTCGCTGGGGTATATTTGTAGCAATAGCCAACAGTACATTGTATGGGTCAAAATTATCGATTATAGGCTAAATATTGTCTATGTATAAATCTCAATTTAAAAAATAAAATAAAAAGGCCCTTATGACTGGTTTTGTGGTCCAGGGTCAAAAATTGTTCAAAAATATAGGGGTGAAAGAAAGAAATATTTTTGTTCAACAAAGAATGCATTAAAATGATTAGATGTGACAGTTAAGAAATTTACATTGTTTATATGCATGTATTATATGACAATAAGAAATATTTCTTGAACAAATTAGCATGTTAGAATGATTTGTGAATGATCATGTGACACTAGAGACACTGGAGTAATGACAGCTGAAAATTGATAAATTACATTTTTAAATATATTAAAATGGAAAACAGTTGTTTTAAATTGTAATTATATTTCACAATATTACTTTATCAAATAAATGCAGCCTTGGTGAGCATAAGAGACTTCTTTCAAAAATATTTAAACATTTTTTATTACTATTTTCATTTAATCCAAGACCTAATATTATTAATATTATCTTCAGTTTTCTGAGCTCTTGTAAAAGCAATTTCACATTACAATCTGTATAAATCAAAGCCATTTTAATGTCCATTTTAATGTTTCAGCCAATCTGTAATATGATTTTCTGTAATTCGGCATAATAAATTTATGATTGGTCATCAGTTGGAACACAGTTTATACAGTATATTCTGTATTTATATTGAGTACATGCATTATATCTTTCTTAATCTCATACACCTCCACCATTGAACTTTATGCATATGTCAATATACTTGGCATTTTATGGCTTTCAGTATTAAATATTTATAGAGATACATGCTTTATTGCAACCTCTCTCACCCAACTGGGTGACAAATTCTGACTGTCGAAAGATGCCTCATTGTGTTGTCAACATCAGCTCATACACCAGCGATTCTACGTTTAAAATTCTAACAGGATAAACTGTCCTCTGACAAAAATTGAAACGCCAAACATTGTCTCATCAAATGGAACCGCCATTAAAAGTAATTATCCCACGCTGATGACGTGTAAGTGTGGACAATGTCAGTTTGACACTGTTTCTGTACCCATAAAACAAAAACTTTAAATGAAATAAAATATATACATAAAAAAAGTGTAAACTTATTTCAGCTAGGTTCCAAAACAACATTTCTTGTTTAACTGAAATAAAAATTAAAGAAAATATTATATATTTTAAAAAAATGCCAAAAAAAAAAAAAAATTACTCAAATTAAAATGGAAGCAGACAATCTAAAAATATAAACATTCAAAATATCAATAAAAAACTATCAGTATCTCAATGATACTGATAATTGTGAATTTTTCTCACAATTATGACTTGTTTTGCAATTCAGATTTTTTCCCCTCTAAATAGTTTTCATCTTGCATTTTTTGGTTTGTTTGTTTCTGCCACAAAATGAAAAAAAGAATAATAATAATTGTGACTTTTTATCTCACTATTCTGGCTTTCTGTCCCGCAATTGCATCTTTAGATCTCACAATTCTGACTTGTTTTTCAGAATTCGGAGTTTAATGTCCATATCTAGTTTGAAATTTGCAATTTCAAATTAATATTGCATAGTTTATATTATGCAATTCTGTGTTTATATACAATTCTGACTTTGTATGAATATATATATATATATATATATACTTTATATAAAGTACAATGCATGCTTCATGTATATATAATTATGTAAAATTGTATATATACATATACTGTACATATATATAATATACACATATCATTATTTTTACCATGGCAGCCAACTTGAGTAACTGTATAATCTTATGCAACAGTTTTTTTATTCTTCATGTGCATTTACTATCAACAATGTCAACACCATATCGAACTTTTACAGCGGTGCATAAATGTAGATTTGCATACATGAAAAGAAAACCATTTATGTGTTAGATATGACAGGGTTTGTGAAAGCATGTTACTAAACAGACGGAACACTGCGCTCACATGCCATTAAAGTGAAGATGACACATTAAAACACACACTGACACCCAGCATGCACTTACACATTTCACCAACTGAGTATTTGACATTTGTGTGTTGTGAAAGGAACTGCACAGGCCTGCTGGCTAAAGGCGACGCGCACATTAGGAATTGCTCTCCGATAGGCCGTGATTAGCTGTCAAACTGCAAGAAAGATGAGAATGAAGAGAGAGAGACGAGGGACTGTTCTCATTGTTGGTGGTTTTATCTGGTCCCGGCAGCTCCTGCTCGTGTGATTACTCAACGCAGAGCTCTAGCGCATCGTCACCCTTCACGACTGACACTTGTTCAGTCCACTGATAGTACTGTAAAATACCAGACGTGATACTTCAATTAACAGAAGAATAGTAAGAAAAAGGTACAGTGCCCTGCAGACACACTTCATAAAACAGTAGAAATAGATAAAAGTAAAGGTGTGTAAAGGCTCCGATGGGTGGTAGTTCAAATTTGGCTTGCAATCCAGTTTCACAACCATTTCTACACATAATTATCTGTCACAATCACTATAAATAGAAGCTAAAAAAACTATTGTGAAGACGTATCATAAAGAAATGGTTAAGTATTCCATATAGTCTCTTAATATTAATCATTAATATGAAAATACATGCATAATAATAATTATTGTAATTGCAAGCCACGCTAATACACAATGTTTTCACTTGTAGGAATACAGTAAACTAATACAGTAAAAACAGTATATTGTATTTATTTTATTTAACAGATGGCTCCAGAGAAAAAATGTAATATTGTCATTGCGATTGACCCGTAAGTATATAATCAGCCAGTGTTCAAAACTATCGCCTTACTTTAGCCCTATTCACTACGGTAAACTTATAATAATGTTTTCTAATTTGAGTGGTACGAGTAGGTTTTCGCGGGAAATTCGAGCATGGCACTGCATCATTACGTCACGTCTGTAAATATAAAGAAGTTGTCCCGGCTACTAGGCTGTCGCATTTGAGGATCCTGCAGGTGGCAGATCGTTTATAGCCTTTTCTCACAACAACCAGAATAATTAAATGTATCATTTTGATGGCTGATTGTGATCCAGAAAGGATTATGTGTTTATGAAACACATGTGAATGAAATTGAATTATATTCCAGTTTTAAATGTGCTTCTGATTACAGATAGTCTGAGATTACACAAGATTTGTATTATAAAGAAAACCAGTTCGAAGGGAGCATAGTTTGCTTTTTGGGTGAATATGAATTTCGAATGGTATGACAATTAGATATTATACTGTACAGAAATTGAAATCTACATGCTAATACACACTATACTCATAGTCACACAATGCTGATGTTGTTAACATTAATAATTTGAGAATAAAGTATAACAATAATAATAATTTGCACAGTTTATTGTGATTTGAGCTAACCGATCTTTAGATTAAATCACCATTGGTAGCGAGATTTATGGTAATGCTTTTTTCCTCAGTTGGGCAGAACAAACGTGGCAGACTTGTTACTTACTTGTTCAGATGGCAATATAAGGCAGACATTATTATTTGGGTCATATATTCCAAGACATAGGCTAGAATCTGTGATTGTGAAGTACAGTAAACATCCACACCGGTGCGTGACTGACTGCCACACATTCACCTCAGAACATTAGATTCATCCACGCTGCAGCCGTGCCGGAGCACAACCCACGCACGGAAGATAATTCCGCAAAAAGCTGCAATTCCAGGTTTTCAAACAGAGATGGCGACAAAGAGGCAAAACTTATGGACTGCAGCTTTAAAGAAAATTATAGAAGATTTTCTTAAAGAAAATTATTTATCTGGTCCCTAGTCAATAATTGGTCACAAAACTTTTAGACTTTTAAGCATCATTAATATGCTACAGAATGAATGAATGAGTGAATGAATACTTATAAAATATATGTTCTTTGCTGTTCAGTCAAATTAATAAAAAATAAAAGATAAAAAGGGCTCTTTTCTTACAGTAACTTTACATATTTTCAACATCCCTCCCTGGAGTACCTCCCATGAAATCCATTTATTATAATAGTTTAAGATAAATCAAAAGGTTAAAACTAAATCTGAAATACAAGGTATAAAATTCATTTTTAAGAATAAAATTACATGGATAATACAGGAGCAATAAAGATAAACTTAACTAAAGCAGCACTGACTCTCCAATATGTCTGGGCTCCTGAGAGGCAAAACAATAGGCATATAGCATATATTTGATTGAGTGTATTATTATTATTAAGTTAGGTTTGTGTTCCCAGGAAACTGCCGGCATGTCTTTAGTGAAATTACATGCTGTGAGAAGTAGCAGAAGGAGATTGAGCCTCATAGTTCTGCCTCTTTCAGCATGTACTTGGCATTCAAAAGTGTCCCTAAAGAGCCGTGAGAACAAAAAGGAGGCTAGAAGAGAGAGACTCAAACTTGCTTCATTTCATCTTCGATTATTTCATAATGTCACATAAAGCTTTTTGCCTCCATTTCACCACAATTTGATTATAATTCATAACCATGTAATTAAAGCCATCACAGGCTTGCATTTCAGTTAGCTAACTGCATTACTAATAATCAATTTGAGGGTATTCTGAGGGTAAACTCATCTGTCTCTTTAAATGTTCCTGAAGGGCAACAGATTTACTAAGTGACTTGTCAGCCAATACCATGGATCCACGCGCCTACTAGACCATTGTATCTCAGTCCTGGACTCAATCCCAGTTCACACAGGGTGAATACAGTTAAAGTAGGACACGTAAAGGAATAGTTTAGCCAAAAATATATATTGTGTCACCGTTTACTCATCCTCATTTTGTTTTAAAGCAATAGTTCATCTAAAAATTTGCTTAAAATGTACTTACCCTCAGGCCATGCAATATGTTTGTTGCTTCATCAGAACATTTTTGGAGAAATGTAGCATTACATCACTTGCTCAACAGCGGATCCTCTGCAGTGAATGGGTGCCGTCAGAATGAGAGTCCAAACAGCTTTGTCTTGTAAAGTGGCTTTGTAGCTTTGTCTACAACAGTCTTGTAAAGTGAAAAGTTGTTTGTTAGAAGGAAACATCAAGACATTTTTAAACTAAAATTATTGCTTTCAGCTAAAATGTGAGTCCTCTATCCAAAATATTGTTTTCTCCAGTGAAAAAATTTAAGAAATATGCACACATCAAGAATTGTTGACAAGCAAAAATAGTTCTAAACAAAAATGCTGGTGGATTGTGATGCAAGAGGACAACAGGGGATGGACTTTTTCCTGTGGAAAAAGAGTGATTATGGATTATGGACTAATATTTCAGCCAGGTATTGTGGGTTAAAGCTAATCCGCCTTAATGACTGTTTTGTTGCTTACAAACATGCAACTTTTCACTTCACAAGACATTAAATTGATGGTCTGGATTGGTGTAGATTACTTGTGGATTATTGTGATGTTTTTATCAGATGACGGCACCCATTCACTGCAGAGCATCCATTGGTGAGTAAGTGACGTAATGCTAAACAAACTCATCTACATCTTGGATGGCCTGAGGGTGAGCATATTTTCAGCAAATTTTCACTTTTGGTTGAACGTAAACCTTCTTGACTTAAATTTCTTTCACAGAATGCAAAAAGATGTTTTGTGTACAGTACTGCCATTCCAGCACATTTGTCATACTATTTTCAATGCAATGCAATATGCATGCACATTAATACTAATATTGCATGCTGTTTATGATAGAAAATATGTGAATTGGATGTTGCAACTGTGATTACTTTTATTTGTGACAAGATAAAGTAGAAAATGTAATTCACAACGTAACATTACCATAAAAAGTGCATTATAGTTAACAGAAAATGTTACAAACTTTGTCCAATTTCAACAAAAGGTTCCTCTCTCTGAGATGTTTTACACAGGTGAAGATTGTGGGCAAGGTATAATAAATTTTGCTGCCATTGCTAATGAAAAAAGTATAAACAGATTGTTCTGTGCTTCACCATTCCTGTTTAGAAGAGCAGATATCCATCATTATGACAGCCTGCTGTATTTGACTTCGCTATATAGTGGAAGGTTAATTTGCCCTGGTCAAAAGTTTCACTACCAAATCATTCATGTCTAGCACTTTAAAAAGTCAACAACGCTCGATGTCTCTCATCATTCATTCTGAAACGAAAACAGTTCATTTCCTGTTAGATTAGAGTACACTCAGGAATCATGTTATTTATTTTCACAGAAATGACTCATGATTCTCCTAGTTCATGGATAAAGTGATTTGGTTAATATCATGCTATATATATAAATATATTATATAAATATATTATATATATATACAGTGGGGCAAAAAAGTATTTAGTCAGCCACCAGTTGTGCAAGTTCTCCCACTTAAAAAGATGAGAGAGGCCTGTAATTTTCATCATAGGTATACCTCAACTATGAGAGACAAAATGAGAAAAAAAAATCCAGAAAATCACATTGTAGGATTTTTAAAGAATTAATTGGTAAATTCCTCGGTAAAATAAGTATTTGGTCACCTACAAACAAGCAAGATTTCTGTCTCTCACAAACCTGTAACTTCTTCTTTAAGAGGCTCCTCTGTCCTCCATTCGTTACCTGTATTAATGGCATCTGTTTGAACTCGTTATCAGTATAAAAGACACCTGTCCACAACCTCAAACAGTCCAACTCCAAACTCCACCATGGCCAAGACCAAAGAGCTGTCAAAGGACACCAAAAACAAAATTGTAGACCTGCACCAGGCTGGGAAGACTGAATCTGCAATAGGTAAGCAGCTTGGTGTGAAGAAATCAACTGTGGAAGCAATTATTATAAAATGGAAGACATACAAGACCACTGATAATCTCCCTCGATCTGGGGCTCCACGCAAGATCTCACCCGTGGGGTCAAAATGATCACAAGAACTGTGAGCAAAAATCCCAGAACCACACGGGGGACCTAGTGAATGACCTGCAGAGAGCTGGGACCAAAGTAACAAAGGCCTCAAATCCTGCAGTGCCAGACGTGTCCCCCTGCTTAAGCCAGTACATGTCCGGGCCCGTCTCAAGTTTGCTAGAGAGCATTTGGATGATCCAGAAGAGGATTGGGAGAATCAGATGAAACCAAAATAGAACTTTTTGGTAAAAACTCAACTTGTCGTGTTTGGAGGAGAAAGAATGCTGAGTTGCATCCAAAGAACACCATACCTACTGTGAAGCATGGGGGTGGAAACATCATGCTTTGGGGCTGTTTTTCTGCAAAGGGACCAGGACGACTGATCCGTGTAAACGGAAGAATGAATGGGGCCATGTATCGTGAGATTTTGAGTGAAAACCTCCTTCCATCAGCAAGGGCATTGAAGATGAAATGTGGGTCTTTCAGCATGACAATGATCCCAAACACACCGCCCGGGCAATGAAGGATTTCAAGGTCCTGCAGTGGCCTAGCCAGTCTCCAGATCTCAACCCCATCGAAAATCTTTGGAGTCCGTGTTGCCCAGTGACAGACCCAAAACATTACTGCTCTAGAGGAGATCTGCATGGAGGATTGGGCCAAAATACCAGCAAAGGTGTGTGAAAACCTTGTGAAGACTTACAGAAAACCTTTGACCTCTGTCATTGCCAACAAAGGGTATATAACAAAGTATTGAGATGAAATTTTGTTATTGACCAAATACTTATTTTCCACCATAATTTGCAAATAAATTCTTTAAAAATCCTACAATGTGATTTTTCTGGATTTTTTTTCTCATTTTGTCTCTCATAGTTGAGGTATACCTATGATGAAAATTACAGGCCTCTCTCATCTTTTTAAGTGGGAGAACTTGCACAATTGGTGGCTGACTAAATACTTTTTTGCCCCACTGTATACACATATATACGCTATGTTATCCTGTATGAGGATAATTAAAATAATCTGAATAAAAATGTGAACAGTTAAGTCTTCTTAAATTTAAAATACCAAAAACATATAATTAAAAAAAAAAAAAAAAAAAAAAAAAAGGATGCTTTACATGTAGGACTAAATAAATAAATACATTTATGATCACACATGAAAAAAGTTCTAGAAAGTGTCCACACTTAAATTTCAGTCACTTTATGCATATATACATATAGATAGATAGATAGATAGATAGATAGATGGATTTAATTAATTTCAGTTCAATTTAAACTTATTTCAGTTATTTGCCAAAACATTTAAGTTTTCATCAACTATTTATATTCTATTTCAGCTTTAATTAGTTAATAACAACACTGCTGTACAAAAAAGGAATACTAGAAACAATTTCTCTCAAAATACAAATGACGTTATGTGGCATTTTATGTTTTTAACTTTGGCCTCTCACAGTTTACAAAAGCAGAGGCCGATGTTTTGGTTGTAAATGTTACGGTGCAATATATCCAGATGCCAGAGCCAGACCTGCTACATACAATGCGCTATGTGATGTTTCCACCCAATGCCTCCCTCGATTTATCTCTTTGACAGCCGATCCATACAGATAAATCACCTCGTAAGGTTTTTCTCTCTACACACTCCAACCTGCACTGTATCAAACGATTAGGAGCGCACCAGCCTCTTCAGGGAGAGAAACAAAACTCTTCACTGCAGTAAACTTTCACATAGAGAGTTCTATATATCTTTGGCTTCTCGTCTCATAGCTTCTCTTGTGAGAATGAAAAGCATTAATGCCTTTTCCAAATAGAAAACAGCTAACTGACCATAACGGCTCTTCAAAAAGGTCCGTTGCCGTTCCATTGAGAAAGAGCTTTGAGAAAATGATTGACCATCATTCTCTGATTTACAGAGTCTGTCGTCTATGCTCGCTTTATTCGTCTCTCTTTGCTAGTGCACAATAACGGTTTGTCCATTCGTCTGTATAGGTCACATTTATTTTCCGCTCTGTTTGAAAAGGCACACGGGTAACAAACCGAACGTAAGCGGCGTCGACGGGTTCACGCGAGCCCAAAACAGCAGGAAAAATGACAGCTGGTCTGATCTTACACAGAAGCTGCTAGCTTTGAAAAGTGATCTTCTGAGTTGTCAGAATTTTGATATCTAACCCAGGAATGGAAGCCGTTGAATAAGTGATGTTGTTGTTTTGGAGAGCTTGCTGTATTTTGGTCCACGGATTGCATGAATGATTGAGATTTATCAGTCGAGGCCTCGGAAGCGCACAAGTCTCAGCGGGAAACATCATGGCTTTATTGTCACTTTCTTTCATTCTGACATTCTCATTCCTACACCAGGAATCAAGGTGCATGAGACAGGATGAATTTTTAACCAGCTGTCCTCTGTGAAATGTGCCCAGATGAATAAAACAAAGGCTATAGACATGCAATGAAAAGTCTTACCTGCAGACTGAGTGGCCCAAATAAACGCTTGATTGCCTGACAACATATAAAGCCCTGGAGAGACAGAGTTATGGACTGGAGTGGAAAGAAAAAGAAGATAATGATGAGCAAGAAACGAGAAATCTGTTCAGAAATGCAATTTTGTGATTTTTTTTTTTTTATTAGTATTTTGACCGTGCTGATTTTTGTAATTTAATAGTTATATCAAACTAGTGATGGGTGCTTTCGAAGTTCTTAGTGAAGCTTCAAAACTTTGAAAATCATTTGTTTGAATCAGTTGTTTGAAGCATGTAGCAAACTGCCAAAGTCATGTGATTTCAATACATGAGGGTTTGAACCAGTTTGGTATGGTTTTTACCTCAGCTCAGATCAGTTTTATAAATTTGTAGACATGCGACATCTGACAATGAGACACAAATTTTGTGTAACAATAAGGAAAAACAAACAAAACAAACCCTGCGAGCTAATAAAATAACACGTATTATACAGACACTTCATAGGATGTGATGATTTGTAATTGCATTTAATGTATTATACTTTCAATAAAACATTTGGAACGGGTTTTTGCTGCAGGACTCATCAGCATGTGGCGTTTCAAGGACTTCGCAACAGTGAATCATTTTACAAAGCAATTGGTTCAACTGATTCAAAGTTTCTCCCATCACTAATATTAAACAGGACGGATGTTTTACAATGAAACAAAACCTCACTAAACTCATCCAGTTCTTTGCCTATACTTACTTGCTGTCTGTGTTGTTTTCCCTCCAAAATGATGTCACTTCCTGGATTTGTTTGCAGTTGGCAAACAAAATATGGGTGCATTACCGCCACCTACTGGGCTGGAGAGTGGAACAGTGATGTAAGAAAAAAAAAAAAAAACTTTAACCTCTAAATCCTATTAAACATACCTACTTTTCTTAAGTATCTCATCTACGCATTGTATATTCTATTATGGTGCAATCCATTATGCAGCAATATTTCATGTGTAAGCTACTATACCCATTTCTCTTAATTCTTCCAACACATATGGCCTTTCTCTTTCATAAGCAGTACAATATATTAGTACATGCTCTACATTTTCTGCTGGCCCATAAATAATGCAATTTCTATACTTATGTTTGTTCATTCTATATAGGGAATAATTTAGAGCTGCGAGTCCAAGGCGAAGTCTGGTAATGATTGAGTCTTCTCTTCTATTTTTGAAATTCACTCTTTCAACCCCAACTTGATTTTG
Organism: Onychostoma macrolepis; assembly: GCF_012432095.1. Classification (NCBI taxonomy): domain Eukaryota; kingdom Metazoa; phylum Chordata; class Actinopteri; order Cypriniformes; family Cyprinidae; genus Onychostoma; species Onychostoma macrolepis. The sequence continues at coordinate 4,472,696 of NC_081166.1, read as the reverse complement.
AATATGAAGCTATCATCCTCTTCCCCCGTCATTCAAAAATTCTTGCCATTTTCCCTTTGTAACTCTTCTGATTTGGGCCTTAACTTCTTCACTTAGTGGAATAATCATGTCTATATTTAATCATTTCAATACTTGCTTTGCCAGATGATCAGCTTCTACATTTCCATCCACTCCCACATGTGAGAATTTGAGCATATCACCTCATTAATTGGCCGGGTACTACATCATCTTGGGGCAAACTAGGGCCATTTGAGATGCCAAATCCTTCATTTTGAAAACAGTTGCGAGCTGAAAGACAAAAAAAAAAAAAGAGCAATCAAATTGGATAGTCATAAAATTTCCACAAATACATGTAAGCAAATGTTTGTGCATTTGTGCAGTGATGCATGTTCTGCTTACAAGTAGTCAAAAATAATTAGAACTACACATATAATGAGTTAATTTTGACCACAACATGAAGGGAACTGCATATAGACAATCTTGTATAAACATTTTTTAACCGTCTCTCTCACACACATCAAGCTGCTGCGCTCCTGTTGGGTTCTCATTAGATGGCTGTCGTTGCAGCAGTCATACTGTGCAATCCAAAATGCTCACAGGCTAAGATTCACCACAAAGGAAATGAATTGGCCATTGCTCAGCATGAAGTACTGATTGTTTAAAAAAACAAAACAAAATGAGAAGTATTTAATCATACCACATATTTATTGGTAACAATTTTAATACTTTTAATTGTCAAGGACACATTAAATTGATCAAAGCAGCAGTAAAGCCATTGTAAATGTTCAAATGTTCTTTAGTAGAAAGTCAGCATATTAGAGTGATTTCTAAAGGACCGTTGTACATTGAAGACTGTAGTAATGATGCTGAAAATTTAGCTTTACAATCAGGAATAAATTACCTTTTAAAATACAGGTGCATCTCAATAAATTAGAATGTCATGGAAAAGTTCATTTATTTCAGTAATTCAACGTAATTCGGCGTGGCATGTAGGTGATCAGTTTGTGGCACTGCTGAGGTGGTATGGAAGCCCAGGTTTCTTTGACAGTGGCCTTCAGCTCATCTGCATTTTTTGTTCTCTTGTTTCTCATTTTCCTCTTGACAGTACCCCATAGATTCTCTATGGGGTTCAGGTCTGGTGAGTTTGCTGGCCAGTCATGCACACCAATACCATGGTCATTTAACCAACTTTTGGTGCTTTTGGCAGTGTGGGCAGGTGCCAAATCCTGCTGGAAAATGAAATCAGCATCTTCAAAAAGCTGGTCAGCAGATGGAAGCATGAAGTGCTCCAAAATTTCTTGGTAAATGGGTGCAGTGACTTTGGTTTTCAAAAAACACAATGGACCAACACCAGCAGATGACATTGCACCCCAAATCATCACAGACTGTGGAAACTTAACACTGGACTTCAAGCAACTTGGGCTATGAGCTTCTCCACCCTTCCTCCAGACTCTAGGACCTTGGTTTCCAAATGAAATACAAAACTTGCTCTCATCTGAAAAGAGGACTTTGGACCACTGGGCAACAGTCCAGTTCTTCTTCTCCTTATCCCAGGTAAGACGCCTCTGACATTGTCTGTGGTTCAGGAGAGGACAACTGTAGCCAAATTCCTTGACACGTCTGTGTGTGGTGGCTCTTGATGCCTTGACCCCAGCCTCAGTCCATTCCTTGTGAAGTTCACCCAAATTCTTGAATCGATTTTGCTTGACAATCCTCATAAGGCTGCGGTTCTCTCGGTTGGTTGTGCATCTTTTTCTTTCACACTTTTTCCTTCCACTCAACTTTCTGTTAACATGCTTGGATACAGCACTCTGTGAACAGCCAGCTTCTTTGGCAATGAATGTTTGTGGCTCACCCTCCTTGTGAAGGGTGTCAATGATTGTCTTCTGGACAACTGTCAGATCAGCAGTCTTCCCCATGATTGTGTAGCCTAGTGAACCAAACTGAGAGACCATTTTGAAGGCTCAGGAAACCTTTGCAGGTGTTTTGAGTTGATTAGCTGATTGGCATGTCACCATATTCTAATTTGTTGAGATAGTGAATTGGTGGGTTTTTGTTAAATGTGAGCCAAAATCATCACAATTAAAAGAACCAAAGACTTAAACTACTTCAGTCTGTGTGCATTGAATTTATTTAATACACGAGTTTCACAATTTGAGTTGAATTACTGAAATAAATTAACTTTTCCACGACATTCTACTTTATTGAGATGCACCTGTATATTCAAATAGGAAACATTTATTTTAAATTGTAATAATATTTCAGTCATGACAACTCTCAGAAAGGATTGTCAAATTTTTATTAATGTAAATAAAATGTGCATAGGTTTGTATTGGCGGACTAGATCAGCTATGCTGCTGCTGCTACTGCTACTGCTGTGGAGCAAGTAGACTTGCTTCAGTAAAATGCGCAGAACATAAAATTAAAAGGAACATGCTGCTGCTGCTAGAGAGAGGAAAACCCCCCCTGTAGCAGATCTATAGGCAGGTGGTGCTGGGGAGGCAGTGGGCTAATGCGAGAACACGCACTGCGCGCAGCCGTGGCATTCACTGAACGCGTCCAGGCTATATAGGCAAACAGTAATGAGTACGTGAACACGATTGGCTGGGAACATTGAATTGAATGAACCAATTCGAGTGCAGGCAGAGTTTCATGGATGAACTATTCATTTCACAATGTATTTTTGATCAAATAAATGCAGCCACAGTGAGCATAAAAAGCTTCTTTCAAAACCTCAAATTCATACAGTCTGCTCTCCATCTAGTTTTAAAGCAATTGCACAACCTTGCATGTGGAGCTTTGTTTTTATGTGTTGTTTTTCAAACGTTACTCTGAAAAACATTATGGCTCTGACCCATCATGCTTGACGTCCACCCGAGGGTCCTTGTGTTCACCTGAGCAGAAAATTCTGACACAGGTCAATCATGCTATTTGAAGCAGACAGAGAGACATGAAGACACATTCCCTTTTCATCCTAGTGATCCTAGAGGTGATGTACAACACACAAGCAGTGTCATTATTGACAAATTATCATTGGATTCTATACATTTCTATTCATATTAGTAAAACACACACACACACAAAATAAAACACAGCATCTGGAATCTGGCATTTAAACTTTGAAATAAACAAAGTTTTAGGATTTGAAAAACATACATTTGGGAAAAAATGCACCTCAACATACCTTTATTTCATATCATTATTTTAAATTGATCAATAAGTAAATAACCAAATTACAGCCATGTTACATGAGTTTCACGTAAGCATAACAAATGTTGAGAATTTCAAGCTGTCTTGGTCATCAGAATGTTTTTGAAGGGTAAAATACATGTGCAACGCTCAGAGATGCTGATGACTGAAGAGGAAAAATGACAGTTCTTACCCTTTTCTTCCTGCAGCCAAATAGCCAATAATGTCCCCTTAAGCACAGGTTGCCAGGACAAAAAGACCTATTTGATCGTTCCCTGTCATGCTGTAAAATTCGCAGCATGGCCTAGAAAGAAAAATCATGTACTAAGTGACTCGTCCACACATTTAAACTTTGAGTAAACTTTGCTTGAACTTTAACTCAAAGGTACACACAGCTCTGCAAGCTGGAGGATTCATTTTACTCGATGATTTTCTCACCGGATCAGGTTTGGACGTGTGGATGAAGGTATAGAATCCCTGACGCTGTAGAAAGGAAAACAAGAACTCTCCGTTCTGACTCATGGGTCAGTCACTGAGCTAGTATATGGAAATATGTGTGACTGTATCTGTTTATACAACTGCATAGGACCAGATCTGATCAAAACAAAATCTTTTTATGGGTTTCAAAGGGAAGGCGCTATTCTTGAGAGAAACTCAAAACAGTCTGGTAGCCCAAATAGAACAGCAACATAAAAGCTCTCTTAAGTTTACCTCCCTCTCAAAACCTTCCCTTTCAAGGATGTTTCGCTATTTCTCAGATCAGTTTTTCAACAGGCCACACACACAAAGCCACGGTTAAAATGTCCCAAGAGGAATCTCTGGATATGACAATGGATTGACCTGGCAATTTCATATTGTACCCCATTTATTTTGCACATACATGTCCATGGTTTTAAAGTTAACGTGAAATGCTCAAACACATTTTTACCTTTTAATATGATGCATTTGCTTTCAAAAAACAATATTTAGCAATACAAATTACATACAAAGTAAAAAAATACAAAGGACACGGTTTTATTTAATTCACCTTGAATCAAGAGAAGAGGGAATGGGAGGAGTTAAAAAGTAAAATCCATTAGCCAAATGTAAAGTCAGTTCACATAACAATTTGTTTTATTGGGAATAACATGCACTAATGAATCATTCAAAATAATATGAGAAACATGCATTATGGAAGCAAATAGACTCCATTTTAATTTCCTGATGACCTTAAGAGGCGTTCACGCTGGCACTGATTTGCAGTGACAAAGGCACCAGAAGACATTCATTTTCAAGAAAGTTGAACGATCATACTCTGAGATTCACTGGAGTAAAAAGTGCAACAGCAGTCTCACCTATAAATACATTCATGGTGTCCCAAAGTTCTCCTGTCTCCAACTGTTCACTGTCATGGTTAATCTAAATAAACAAAATAAAATATTACCACGACAGCAATTCTTTCAAATTGAAGCAAATTGAAATGTATCCTCACAGCTTGTGATATCCCCCTAAAACATTCATTTTCATAGATTACAGCTACGCCTGGAAAGATATGAAACTAACATGAAACTAACTGTTGAAGAACAAAGGCTGTTTAGACTTTAAAATCTTGTCTGGTGAAAAGAGGAAGAAACAGAGGGACACAGAGAGAAAGAAGCCTTTACATAGGCTGAAGGTTCAGAAATGGAGTCTACCTCTCCTGTCTGAAATGAAACTCATCTGAAAGGCAGTGACACACAAAAAGAGTCTGTGAATTCACAGCAGGTTTCCATGGCTGGCTTTCCTTTCAAAGGGTCACCATCATACATTTTACTTTTTCCCCAAAGTCCATAATAGTTAGTGAAGGTTTCTTCTCCAAAAAAGAAAGAAAGAAAGACATTTTGTCTACTTTTCTAACTTCTACTTTTACACAGCAAGGCATTCAATTAAATGATTCAAACTAATTATTCAGACTTATATTTCAAATAATGCTTCTTTTTTACTTTCTAGAAACCTAAAGAATCTTTACTCTAAACAGGAAAAAAATAAAAAATGAAATACACTTAACATTTTGAAGTTATTTTAAATTGTAATAATTTCACATTAAATGTACTGTTTTACTGTATTTTTGATAAAAACGACCCCAAAATTTGGAACTGTAAGTTGCTAAATCACCCGCATCGTCTATAAAGCATATGTTCTATCTAATAATTATCTCAAAGAGTCTAATTCAAAAACACCTACTACAAATCATTCTAGATCTGACAGAATATTTTAGTGACATATTGAAGATGAGAAAATACTCTAAAAATGACTTGGTCCAGATGGGAACGCCCACATTGAATAAATTGTGAATGTTTAGCCCTAAAATAAGGACATTTACATCATATAAATAAATAATATAATTCTTTAAAGATGATGTGTGTAATTTTATTTGATGCAAAAGTACTTACTTTCATTTCCAACTGTAAGTAAATCATTTGTAGGTTAAAACTGGAGTTTGTTTAAGGATCCCGACCAGTAGTTGGTGTGTGTGTGTGTGTGTGTTACTATGTTATTCTTTGTAATTTTTTAAGGTTTGTTTGCTTGAAAGCACATTAACATTAGGTTGTTTTTTCATGGGCAGCTATGTAGGTAGATGTTTGAGGGAGGTGTTTATTGGGGTATTAATAGTGCAGAATGTTAATTTCATAAAATCCAAATTTGTATCTATTAATTTGATGTTCTGTGCTGAAGAATCCAATAAAATAAATTTGAAATAAAGAGTGCACCTTTAAAGTTATTTCTCAATGTTTTTCATTTCCCTGCTCATTAGTTGCTCTTTGTGTATAAAATGTCCCTCTCTGAATTACTTCAGGCACAAACTCTCAGATATATACTCTATGAAATATATACATATTATCTCTGGAGATAGACTAAGTACATTAATGGATTTTGTGAGTGCTCTTTTCCACACATAACTGAGCACCTAAATTAGGATGATTATAAAACTCTCTCTCTCTCTCGCTCTTACACACACACACGTCTGAAGTGTAACTAAGAACTGAAAGAAAAAAAATATTATGTGAAACTATCTTGTCAAACATTGAGAGCTTAAGGAAACTAAACTTTTCCTCAAATTATGACTTGTGCAGACCTTTATACTTCCATCTAAAGTGAAAAAAGAACAGACAGCAAGAATCATAACTTAGATTATTATCAGATCTAGTCTCTGTTCCAAATCCTAGAAAGCTAGTAGGCATCTGGGCAAATATATTTTACACACTGTACATGTGTAAACAGTTAAGCTCAAAGAAATATATTTTTTGGAATTGAAAATATATTTAGTTTCAAACTTCATGAACCAAAATGTATTTCAGGGGCAATGAAAAAATATTTATATATTTGCATAAATATATTCTATATTTTACATAAATATGATCAAATATATTATGAAACATATTTTTACTATGTTGAAGGTTCCAAATATGTTACGCAAGTCAGTTCACTGTTTGGAACAGAGCCCAAGTGTTCATTATCCCTATCTTTACATCCTTCTCCAATGTCACTTTTGTCCTACCTCACAGAACTCATGAAAACAAAGCATTGTCATGATATCCAGTTGATCTGACTCTCTCGATCCCATAATTAGCCTCCCTGGAGAGCGACGGCGACGGGCCGGTGGAGACAGATCATCTCAGTCCAGTCTCTTCCGGCATTATGAGGTGAGACATCACTTGTGAGGCGAGCTTGGTTGGCCAAGTTTCATCTACTGTAATAGTGGGCTTTGGCCAGGGGAACTATCAGGAAAACAGCATCTCTGAAAGAAAGATCAGCAGAATGGAACGAGAGCGAGGGTTGTAAAAACAGCTCCACTGGGAGCTGCACGTATCACTACTGCAAAGCTTCATTTTGTCCAACGCTCTTCTGATCATTTCAGCTTTATATTGGCTACAAATCTGTAGTGAAATGTTGTCGCACTGCAATACAACCCGGTAAATATGGTAAAAGAATAGTTCTGATAATAATTCTGACATCATTTACTGACCTTCACGTCAGTCCAAACATGTACGGCTTCCTTGCTTCCACTGAACACAAAAGGCTTCTTTTCAATTTTCCCAGTTTAATCATCAAGTCTAAAAGTGCAATGTTATGTAGAGGTTTGCGTGAATGTAAAATGATAGATTTTTAGCATTGCTTTTCATATCCAAAAGCAAATATACCATATTAAAATGTGTATTTATGGAGCATGCATTTGCATTTCTTTCATTAAAAGAAGCCGAAAAGATTCTATACATGCAAAACTAGACGTGCATTTAATTATCAGCATTCTAATTAATAATAAATGAAAGATTTAGCATCTCTTTAAATTGTTAGTCAAGCTTCAAATCTGGCCTATAGGTTTGAGCCAAGAATGTAAATGTTGGAGGATTTAAATATGCATGAAATTTTAATGAATTTACAACAGAAAAACACATCAAACATTCTCTCAAACCCCTTGAGATGTTTCCTCCTAACGTCCAGGGTTTGCTTTTCAGGCCAGGATTCACCTCACCATACTGCTGTGAACTGCATCCCTCAAGTTTTAAGTTAAGTAAGTTAAGTCATGACATATTGTCAAGTATGGTGACCCATACTCGAAATTGGTGCTCTGCATTTAACCCATCCAAGTGCACACGCACACACACAGTGAACACACACCCAGAGCAGTGGGCAGCCATTGCTCAAGGGCACCTTAGTCATGGTATGGAAGGTAGAGAGAGTGCTGTTCATTCACAATCCCCACCTTCAATTCCTGCCGACGCGAGAATTGAACCGGCAACCTTCAGGTTACAAGCCCGACTCCCTAACCATTAGGCCACGACTACCCCCTACTACTTTAATTTTGAGTTTAACAAAGAAATACATAATTGTATGCAGTGCTGTAGATTACTTATAAATTGTAGTCTGTTACTGATTCCAAATTACATGACAAAAACGGTAGCTAGTTACATATTGTTACATTACACATTTTAGTAATATAATCAGACTACTTTTTGATTACTTTTAGATTATTTGTGACCTCATTTGTTGATCTCATTGTTTTAAATAATTATACCATAATGACATAAAAATTAATTCATTTTTATATATACAGTTGTGCTCAAAATTATTCATACCCATGGTAAATATGATCAAAGGTGGCTGTGAAAATAAATCTGTATCATTAATCCTTTTGACCTTTCATTGGAGAATAAGAATTTAAAATGGCAGAGAAATCTCATTATGAAATACATGTTTTTCTCTAATACACATTGGCCACAATTAACAGCACCCTTTTATTCAATACTTTTTGAAACCTCCATTTGCCAATTTAACAGCTCTACATTTTCTCCTATAATGCCTGATGAGGTTAGAGACACCTGACAAGAGATCAGAGACCATTCCTTCATCCAGAATCACTCCAGACCCTTTAGATTCCCAGCTCCATGTTGGTGCTTCTTCTCTTCAGTTCACCACTTATTTTCCACAGGGTTCAGGTCAGAGGACTGGGACGGCCAGCAGAAGCTTGGCTTTGTGCTCAGTGACTCATTTTTGTTTCGGTTTTGATGTTTGTTTGTGGATCACTGTCCTGTTGGAAGATCCAACCACAGCCCATTATAAGACTTCTAGCATGGGCAGTCAGTATTAAATTTTTTATATGTTGGTATTTAATTGAATCCATGATGCCGTGTGTCTAAACAAGATGTCCAGGACCTCCAGCAGAAACATAGGCCCACAACATTAAAGATCCAGCAGTATATTTCATTGAATATATGGGGTTCTTTTTTTGTTTTATCCCAACCATCTTGAGAGTTTGCTGCTAAAAAGCTTTTTTTTTGTTTGTTTGTTTCATCTGACTATAGAAGCCACTGCTATTTGAAGTTCCAGTCGAGTCTGACAACTGAATATGCTGGAGTTTGTTGGAGAATCACCCCCATATTTAATTTTAATAACATATTTTATTAAAACGTAATAATAGTATCCACCTCTAAAACCCCTTTTTCATTTCTTGTCAGCTCTTCCCTCCGACTGACTGTCATATAGAGACACTTTTCAAAATCCTATCAAATCCTGCTGAGTAAAGAATGTCCCACTCTACATGCATTTTCATCAGATTCATTTAGGTGTATTTCAAAATACAGAACTAAAATGGGCTGATGCCATTTTATGTTGACTTTATATTTTATAATAAATAATGTATTTGATCAAATACAACCAGTCTGATGCAAAAATGTGAGAATGTGATGGTGTACCAGAGAACTACATACTGCAACATTTTGTAGTTACAGTGTGAACTTTCTCCAATGAGGTCAATCAAACTAAATAATTGAAGGTTTTTTTTTTTTTTTCTCTCTCTTTAAGGAGAAATATTTTAATGTACTGTTCAAGAATATAAAACTACAACTCTCTTTACCTGCAAAATTAAATTCCTAAGTCTATTGATTTTTTTCTGCCTTGAGTTCAAGAGGTTTCCAGTGTTTCTTTTGTGATTTCTTCCCTTGATAGAAAAATGTAATATGGTGAATCGTTCGTTGGAGAATATTATGAATTATTTGCGATAGGGGTTAAGACATAAGATATAAGCTAAAAACTTTTGGTTAATCCTTCTCAAAAACTCTGATAAAGTTTTGGAGAACTTTATAAATATTTAAGCTTTTTTCCAATTGCTTCCTTCCTGCCTTGCAAAAACATTTCTGCTATCAATTTACATGTAGAGTTTTGGGACAAAATGCAATTAGAAAGCAAGATTACAAAACTGTTGACGTTTGGCTTTCACAAAAGTTCCTGCATTAGTGCTGATCTGGTGGAAAAGTACAAATATATTTAGGATCATGTAGAGACACTTTGTTCTCACTTGTTATTCTCTTGTAGTCACCAGGTCTCCAGAGAAAGAACAGAGAAAAACCTCAAATGTCTAGAAAACACAAACTAAATTTAGACCTACCTGACTTTTAAATTAGATGTGCTTTTATTTTGATTTGCTGGTACAGAAATAAACCAATTAACCACTGGATGCTCTTTGAATCTGCCATGGTTTTAAATATCTCTGGTCAGAGGACATATCCTACCAATAACTTTGCCTGGAAAACACAAACAAATAAAGTAAAAATAAGTTCAGAATAACTTTTAATATTAATTAGTGCCGTCAAACGGTTAATCGCATCCAAAATAAACGTTTTTGTTTACATAATATGTGTGTATGCTGTGTATATTTATTATGTACGTATCTATATATAAATACAAACACATGCATGTATATATTTAAGAAAAATACATTGTTTATATATTAAGTATATTTTTATATAATATAAAATATAAGAATAGAAATATAGAAATGTATATATACACGTAAATATTTTCAAAATATATACAGTATGTGTGTGCATTTATATATGCATAATACATATACACTACACATACATATATTATGTAAACAAAAACTTTTATTTTGGATGTGATTAATCGTTTGACAGCACTAGTATTAATATATTTGCTTGTGTATCCTTCTATGGTTCTGAGTTGCCATATGGTTGTTTGTCCCAGTGGCATTATTTAACTGACCTATTGTGAGTCTGTTCCTCATACACTGATTTGTCAGGCTCCATGATGGGAATATTCCACATATGTGTTGCCACATGGAGTTCTGCTGGGACAAAAAAAGTAATGTTAGTACTTCAAGATGAGCTAATTGGACATTTTTTAAGTGAAAGTTCATGACAGTGTTTTGTCACTTGTAGAACCTGATAACAAATCTATTCAAGCACCATCCAGTGAATCAGTAGTCATTTCTGCCTTCAAACTCTGAAATGTCCTTCTCCATACACTTCCACACTTGTCAAGTCCTCTCATTATCAGTGTAAGTGTGAACATGTGAGATCAGCTCATTCCTGATGATTTCTTTTCTTGACAATATGACATCATCAAATTTAATGGTCTGTAAGGGAAAAATAAGATTAAATCTAATGAACAGCGCCAATCTTAATTTTCCAATTATCAAATCCCCCATTGATAACCATGTGGACAGAATCCCTATTACTGTGATGATAAGCTTAGTTAAAAACTATAATGAAAAATGTAATAAGGCAAATGGCCTTTGGACTTAAGAGCTGGAACTGAGCACTTTGACTTAAAGAGTCTAATAGATCACAGGCTGCTGTTCATCTCATTGTACCAGCAGTTAACCCGGCTTGGTCCCACTCAAGACATGCAAAGCCATTCCTCAAAAACTACAAGCACTTTTATATCCCAAGAGTTGATTTTTATGACAACATACACATTTCAACTGTATTGTCTTAATTAAAAGGTCACATTAAAGCTATTTTGGAACTTTTAAAATACCTTTATTTATTTTTGATACTTTTCAGACTTTTTTTCAGATAATTGTATACAGTAAATGTTCTACCCTTGTCTTTAAAAAAAAAATCATAAAAATATGAATTATTAAATTTTTAAATTATGATTGCCACCATGAACTCAAAAAAAAAAAAACAACATAAAAATATGAATTATTACATTTTTAAATTATGATTACCACCATGAACTAATTAACTTAAATAACTAATTAACTTAAATAATTAACTTTCTTTTTATGTTTGTATCTGCATTGATTACCAAGGAGGCAAGAGTATCAATAAAGGAAAATGAATTAATTTGGCATAATTTCCAATAAAGTTGTAATTTTGTCAAAATGTGAAAAAAGAAGAAAGGCAGAATATCATTTAATTGTCTCCATTTAGGATATATGAGATGCAAAAGAGTCCAAATTAAATTGAGGCCATTTTGCATTTGCATTCTGACACATTTAATTTGAATGACCGGAGACATTTAATGGCTTTGTAACAATGCAAGATAAGGTACAGACTCCTCTAGTCTTCGGTCTAGGCTGTATATGAGTCAATCAGCTACTGTCACTAGAGTCCAAGAAAGCACTGTGCTCCTGTATTCCCGTGTCAAAGGGAAAATGTATGGTTATGTCTTATCTCTGTACAGCAGCATTGCCCTCATTTCTTATAAGCGAAACCAGTTTTAGAATGTTATTGTAAGATGGCTTTGAGTCATAAATGAAACCATTACTTCACTGAGCCTGCAAACTCAATGGGATCTGTGATGTCATGTGCCTTTCACTGCAGAGGAAACCAATAGGATACAAATAAAATGTCTCCCATGTTCACATCAGCTACTGAATTCAGTAGCTCTTTTCCAAAACCTATAGCGAGCTTCCGACCTACACAGCATTGTGAGCCATTATAGGCACTCCTGCCATGAAACAACACCTAATGTTGTCCAAATTCTAAGGCAGCACTGCATGCATCCATCACGGAGAAAGCATTTTTAGGAATAATACAATTCTTCCCCAACACACTTTTTTGGAAAATAATCAATATATTACTATAAGTCACTGTAAATTTGCTCGGTCACATGCAGTGGAAAATTTGTAGCTGACTCCATAAAACAAGCATGTAATCACTAAATGATAATCCCATAAATAGTACTCACCTACCAACATCTGCTGTTCAGCAAATCAAGGAAACGTTGCACAATGTAATCAATATTCATAACCAAAGTCGCGCCGGGCACAGCTTGTGTGCTGAGCTGCTGACAGAAAGTAAACTTCCTGTGGCGAGAAGACAAACATAACAGGAAAAAAATATAAGACATCTTTGACAAAAACATGCATCTTTATATTCATGTTGCAACAGATTTTAGGCCTAATAATAATAAAAAATTTTTTAAAAAATTAAAGTTTCAGTAAAGTTTATTTTTTAAGCTTTTTTTTTTTTTTTTTTCTCGATGGCAACTAAGTGTGTGATGAGAGGCTGCCAGGACTTATAAAGTGTCTCACCACTTTTTGAATAATTCCTACACACGTGCAAAAAAAAAATAAAATAAAAATTTGCCCTTTTAAACATGTTTTAATTGTACGCTACCACTCAAAAATCTGGGATTAGTATTATTTTTGAAAGAAATTACTATTTTTATTCAGCATTTAATTTATCAAGTCACAGTAAAGAAATGTATAATGTTACAAAAGATTTATATTTCAAATAAATGCTGTACAGGTGCTGGTCATATAATTAGAATATCATCAAAAAGTTGATTTATTTCACTAATTCCATTCAAAAAGTGAAACTTGTATATTATATTCATTCATTACACACAGACTGATACATTTCAAATGTTTATTTCTTTTAATTTTGATGATTAGAGCTTACAGCTCATGAAAGTCAAAAATCAGTATCTCAAAATATTAGAATATTTACATTTGAGTTTGAATAAATGACCATCCCTACAGTATAAATTCTGGGTATCTCTTGTTCTTTGAAACCACAATAATGGTGAATACTGCTGACTTGGCAATGATCCAGAAGACGAACATTGACACCCTCCACAAAGAGGGTAAGTCACAGAAGGTCATTACTGAAAGGTGTGGCTGTTTACAGAGTGCTGTATCAAAGCATATTAAATGCAAAGTTGACTGGAAGGAAGAATTTGGGTAGGAAAAGGTGCACAAGCAACAGGGATGACCGCAAGCTTGAGAATACAGTCAAGCAAAGCCGATTCAAACACTTGGGAGAGCTTCACAAGGAGTGAACTGAAGCTGGAGTCAGTGCATCAAGAGTCACCACGCTCAGACGTCTTCAGGAAAAGGGCTACCAAGCCACTTCTGAACCAGAGACAACGTCAGAAGCATCTTACCTGGGCTGTGGAGAAAAAGAACTGGACTGTTGCTCAGTGGTCCAAAGTCCTCTTTTCAGATGAAAGTAAATTTTACATTTCATTTGGAAATCAAGGTCCCAGAGTCTGAAGGAAGAGTGGAGAGGCACAGAATCCATGTTGCTTGAAGTCCAGTGTGAAGTTTCCACAGTCAGTGATGATTTGGGCTGCCATGTCATCTGCTGGTGTTGGTCCACTGTGTTTTCTGATGTCCACAGTCAATGCAGCCATATACCAGGAAATTTTAGAGCACTTCATGCTTCCTTCTGCTGACAAGCTTTATGGAGATGCTGATTTCATTTTCCAGCAGGACTTGGCACCTGCCCACACTGCCAAAGGTACCAAAAGCTGGTTCAATGACCATAGTGTTACTGTGCTCGATTGGCCAGCAAACTCGCCTGACCTGAACCCCATAGAGAATCTATGGGGTATTGTCAAGACGAAGATGAGAGACACCAGACCCAACAATGCAGAAGAGCTGAAGGCCACTATCAGAGCAACCTGGGCTCTCATAACACCTGAGCAGTGCCACAGACTGATCGACTCCATGCCACGCCGCATTGCTGCAGTAATTCAGCCAAAAGGAGCCCCAACTAAGTATTGAGTGCTGTACATGCTCATACTTTTCATTTTCATACTTTTCAGTTGATCAAGATTTCTAAAAATCCTTTCTTTGTATTGGTCTTAAGTAATATTCTAATATTTTGAGATACTTATTTTTGACTTTCATGAGCTGTAAACTCTAATCATCAAAATTAAAAGAAATAAACATTTGAAATATATCAGTCTGTGTGTAATGAATGAATATAATATACAAGTTTCACTTTTTGAATGGAATTAGTGAAATAAATCAACTTTTTGATGATATTCTAATTATATGACCAGCACCTGTACTTTTACACTTTCAATTCATCAAAGAGCCCTGAAAAAAAGCATCACAATTTCCACAAAAATATTAAGCAGCACAAATGTTGTCATCACTGATAATAATAAAATATTTTCTTGAGCAGAAAATCAGCATAACAGAATGATTGTTGAAAGATCATGTGGCACTGAAGACTAGAGTAATGCTGAAAATTCAACTTCGCATTACACAAATAAATAAAATTTTAAAATAGGAAACACTTTTTTTTGGTTTTTTTTAAATATTATTTCACAATATTACTTTTTATTAAATAAATAAATGTAGCCTTGGTGAGCATAAGAGACTTCTTTCAGAAACATTAAAATATATTCTAAATCAGTGACTCATTTTAGTTAGGATGCTTCCTATGTACCAAGTAGATACCAGGCATGCCAATTATTATTATCCTAAAATCTCTCGCTGTAAAGTAACCGAATTGATAACAAGCCCCTCAAATCACGCAAACACCAGAAACAGCAGGGGTTCTCAAAGATGCCACAGTTGCTTCACCTTGCAGCATACATAATAATTACATCCTAA
This sequence comes from Onychostoma macrolepis, assembly GCF_012432095.1. Classification (NCBI taxonomy): domain Eukaryota; kingdom Metazoa; phylum Chordata; class Actinopteri; order Cypriniformes; family Cyprinidae; genus Onychostoma; species Onychostoma macrolepis. The sequence continues at coordinate 4,457,389 of NC_081166.1, read as the reverse complement.
TAATGATTTATGAATAAAAATCTAAGAAGGCTGAAGGCTGGAACAAAATAAACTAAAAAGGCCATTTAGAGGCCATTGGAAAAACTAAACATGGAGCCAAAAGGACCGCTCATGATTAGATTTCATTTTGCAGGAAAATGATCATGTCTATTTTTTTTGTTTCAAATCGTTTTCAACGGTTTTCTTTAAAAACCCCAATTTTTATTCACTTTCCATATTTAATAAGTAACAATGAGCTGCCAACAATGGCTTTCTGCTCCTTTCAAACACTGCAAATATGATTCACGCAGATTCTCGCTCTTGGATTTAGCAGCCGCTGCACTTCCACTGAACCTTCGAAACGAAGATAAAACAAAAAAGCCTGGAGAAAAGTTCTCAGGGTTTCACTGTTGTAGAGAAGAATAACACGAAATGGTAAAAGAACCAGAGCTCAGCTCTCCATGCCATCTCAAGAATTTGCCAGGATTTCACTTGCTTTTGAACACTTGGCTAATTTGAATGCAGATCTGTAGTCAGTCCTGAGAGAAGCAGACTGACAGCACCATAATTAAACATCTTTACAGTAGGTCCTGCAGGTAGCCCTGTCTGTCATGATTACTTTGACTAGGAAATTCACAGAGAATGAATCATGCCCAATGATATTCATTTGTATGCGCTGTCCGTGTAGTTTCAGCACCCGATTCCCTTAAAGGCACAGTTCACTTACTTAGCCTCATGTCATTCTAAATCTGCAGAACACAAAAGCAGATATTTAAAAACAATTTTTTTTTTTTTTCCAAAACCTCTTTTCTGTTTTGCAGAAAGAAAGAAAGTCTTACAGGTTTGGAATGACATGAGGGTAAGTAATTGATGACAGAATTATTTATTTATTTACTGTATTTATTTTTCATTTTTGGCTAAAGACCATAATATATATATATATATATATATATATATATATATATATATATATATATATATATATTTTTTTTTTTTTTTTTTTTTGAAAGTTTACTCAACTTCAGGTTTTCCAACATGTAGCTGAGTTTGTTTCTTCATCAGACCAGACTTGGAGAAATTTAGCATTACATCACAAGCTCGCCAATGGATCATCTGCAGTGAATGGGTGCCATCAGAATGAGAGTTGGAACAGCTGATAAAAACAAAACAATCCATCATTAATATGATTTTAACTTCTATACATAATTTTGAGGAAAACTAAAAAAGGACTGCATTTTTCCAATGAAAAAGTAATCTTCTCTGAATCAGGAGAGAAATATGCACAGATTAAGCAAGTAAAAACAGTTCTAAACAAATATGATGGTGGATTTTAATGTGAGAGGACAACAGGGGATTAACTTTTTCACTGAAGGAAGCGTTATTATGGACTTTACTATTATTATGGACATTATTATTCTCATAGCACCCATTCACTGCAGAGGATTGGCAAGTGATGTAATGCTCAATTTCTCCAAATCTGTTCTGACGAAGAAACAAACTTATCTACATATTGGATAGTCAGAGGTTGAGTAAATTTTCAACAACTTCTCATTTTTGGGTGAACGATTCCTTTAAGGAATTATGACTTGAATAAATGGTGGTGAAAAGCCTGTAGTTTTCTTGCACCGAAATATGATGTGTTAAAGCGGCACATCTGTTTAATGAATTCAACTAAGTATGAGCATTCAAGCATGCTCTTTAAAAGGGTGGCTGCTAATAAAGTTACCATTAATGAGGTCTGTTCATCAACACCTTTAATCCCTGACACATGTAGCACTTTCATCTTCTGTCTCAAACAAGAAATACTGTACGGACAGAAAAGGCTCAATGATATTGATAACATTTTCCACCCGCACTCCTGCACACCTCATTTCCAGCATTCCTAACATCTCAACTCTGCATTCTGAGCAACAACATGGTTCTTTGAAGCCCTTTTGCATCTCCATGGTCCGTTGCACCCGAAACCCTGCCGTGCACTCCTCTTACCCACTGGGAGCACGTTAGTTCAAGGAGAAGACATTTCAAAGAGGCTTCTACAGGAAGTGCATGGGAGCAGAACATTAATTGATTTGTTTGTGGCTAAACATTCTTTCCCCAGCTCTCACGTTGACATTGTGTTCTCCATCAGCCATCATACAAGGCGTACAGAAATCCGAGTGGAGGAGGTGAACTCGGACTCTTCTCTGGAAAGCTTTGAATTCTCAGTAGGTGTCTGCACACCAAAGATGTGTGGTGAATTCCCACTGGGAATGGAAGAGCACGATCTATGGTTATTTTCTATTCAATGACATGCTGCTGTACCGCCAGCGTGGAACCTCGTGAGCACGGCGTGCACTGGAAAAACAATATGAGGTAAAGCTCTCAGGAAATGCAACCCATACAGAAGCAAAACTGCATTAAACAGCAAATATCAGCCCCAGAATAAATTGCTGGATAAAAATGCATTGGGGCATCGATCAGGCAAAAAATTACAATTGTGTCATTATTTGCTCACCGTTTCATGCAGTCCCAAAGCCATGTATTTCTTTCTTCTGTGGAACACAAAAAGGAAAATGTTTTGAAAGATATTCATGCTGCTTAGTTCTATACAAAAAAGACAAAGTAAAAAAAAAAAAAAAAAAGGCTATCCAGGTCCAAAATTGCATCATAAAAGCAGAAAAACATTTTTTTTTTATGCTCACCAACACTTATTTAATAAATATGCAGTTAAAACAGAAATATTGTAAAATATTATTATAATAAGATTTTTTTTTCTATCTGAATAGATTTTAATATTTAAGATTTTTTTATTATAAGTTTTTTTCAAACTTGTTCCTTTGAATTCAAAGCTGGATTTTCACATGATCCTTCAGAAAACAATATAATATGCTGATTTACTTCTCAAGAAATATTTCTTATTACTAACAATACTGGAAACAGTTGTGCTGCTCAATACTTTTCTGGAAACCTGAAATTATTAATTAATAATTATTAAAAATATAGATATACAAGATTTTACAACAAACACTGATTGTTGGAATTAAAAAAGTCCTGTTTAAGTGTTCTGAAAAAAAAGAAAACATTTATGAAGGTTTATAGGCCTTATGGACAGATGAGACAGATAGATAGATAGATAGACACAGAGGATTTTGTGAATTATGATTTTTTTCTTTCAGTACTATACCCTGCTGTTAATTACATACCGATTAAGACATTTAAATGTTCAAACAGAGAAATGAACACACGGAGAAACAAACACACCTCAGGCAGGGAAAGTCTTGCGTATGAGGCTCCGCTTCGCACTCTTCTCACTAACAGTACGATTCATATATATATATATATGTTTCACACCAGCTTATTAGACGCCACTTTTAAGCACAGGAGAGGCAAGATGTTTTATAATAATGTTCTGTTTTTATTTATAGTAGGTCTCACGTTACGTTTTTCTACTGCTATACAACCTCCAATCTCCTGAAATCTACTCCCCCATGCCAATATTCTGTAGCAAACATTATACTTTCCATATATTTCTGACATTTTTATTACATCCCCAAACATTCATGAAATTATTAAGACTGAAGTGTTATTGTCAAACCATGTTTTTAATGCTAAAGTGCTTTTTCAGATTTAATACAAGGAGACCTTCTATATAAGAACATTTTGTTCCACAAAATCTCGTATGCTGTGTAGGTTATCCAGAGTACACTTTTACGTTAGTCCAGATTCCCTTGACAAAGTGCACAGTGCACCTAGAACGTCTTATACATAATGAAGAGGGGTCACTCTTGAAAGCAAGGTACATTAGTTTGCTTTTAACTCAATGATGTTGTCTCAGATATTTTTTTAGAGTAAAAATCAAGGATGTGCATTTATTTGCATTAGAACAAGAAAGGAGAATGTAGCTTTGAAGGCTGTGAGCGTTGTACAGTTTCAAGGACTTACAAAGGACTTTCTTTTCTGATAGAAGATTGTGACGTCTTATTAGAAGAGACAGTCTCTAACTTGTAGAAATTTATAAGTTGTGGAAACTAGAAACATTAGATACAAACAGAACTATTAGATACAAACAAATGCAGACAATTGTTGGTTTTTCCCACCTTCTATAAACAGCAATGAATGGGAGAAAATGAAAGATTGAATTTTTTTACATGAAGTTTGTTGAAGACATTTTATGGTGGTGGAGCATTACAGATGATGTTGGACTCTCCGTATAGAGACATCTGTAAATAAATGTTAATAGGTTGAATATTCCTATGCATATCAGATATACAATAGATATACACAATGCTAAATGTAAATAATATAGCTGAGTGAATTGTATTTAAGGCTTAGAGATATGCTTATTAACAAAAGTGAGGACAAAACACCACCAAAATCGTTTGTTGTTGATTTCAAAAGACCATGTATTCAATCAAACAATGCTTTGGTCCCAATTTCACTTGGTAAACTGGACATAGACAGGTTGCATTACAGGCTTAAAAACCATGAGCAAAACTTAAGAAGATAAAGAAGACACTACAGACTACAATATCGAGGATAGTACGGCATCCTTACCTGTGGTATTCAACATTCCTGGTACTGTGTAGCTATAAACTGGGTGATAATGAAGCAAAACCAGTGGCGGCTCACATGCAGTGAAGAGTCCTATGGCAAATATCAGCAGTGTCTCTACTGCGCTCTTCAGGTCAGCTGTGGTACTACAGATGATTTGAAGCAGTCTCTGGCGCCATACAGTGGTGAGAAAAAAAAATAAAAAATAAAAAAATAAATAAAATGAATGGACCAAGAGTATATTATTCACTTTTTTTTTAACCAGAGGACATAGAGAAAACAAAGCCCTGTTTTTATTTACTCTCCAGTGGGGTTCTCCGCTTCCAATTTGATTCCTGCAAAACGGTTGCTTAATACTAGAGAAAAATCCATCTCTCATCTGAAAAGCAATTCTAGCAATCTACAAACACAAAACTGAAAGCAGGGAGATGATTGAAATGTAAAGAGGAGAGTTTCTGTTGAGGTTATATTATTATTATTTTTATGTTTCAACAGTGGCCCTCAAAACACAGAATATATTCTGTGTTTTGAGGGCCACTGTTGAAACAAATAAAAAAATTATTACATATATATATATATTTATTTATTCTGAGTTGAAAGCATAGGGCTGTTAAAGCCTTGATTATCAACTTAAAACAAACAGACCTGATGGTGCATATTAAGTAGGGAATAATGTAGCTACAATCACGGTCATTATCGCAAAAAATACACCCCGACAAAGTCACCACCACGTCTGGTAGAGGTTTATTTTGCAAAAATGGCAGGGTTACTGTACATCACATCACGAAATACACAGCTACTTAACATAATTAATATACATGAATAATTTTTTTTGTATTCTGACAAAAAGGTGACTAGTGAAACAAGCACCAAATTAGTTTCCCAGTACAGTTTAGATGTCATAATAGTGAAATATTTTCCCATGAAGCAAATGATTGCATAATCAAGCTTTATTATATATTTGAGTAAATATACAGTTTATGTTCATAATTAACAAGTTATATTTATATTGTACTGTTGTTATTGGTTTAAATCATTGGTGATGCTTCATGGTTTTATTATTTTGGATTTAAAGCAGAATATTATATGCAAACTATAGAAAAATACTTCCATCTCTTTTATCATGAAAATGACAGGTAATATATCTTGCTCTCTGAACATTGACATTAATCAAAACCATTATTTCCAGAGAAGATTAGCTTCATTTTGAAAAATGATGTCGGGTTCTGTCCCAATGTCCACATGAATATAATAAACCACACACACACACACACACAGTCAACAATTCACAGACTCACATACATACATATTCACACTGCCATCTAGACCTCCAAGGTTGTCTCTCATCTCAAATGATGCTACAAATTAAGGAACAAAACTCGTAGAGTCGTTTCCTCTCACCTCGGTGCTGTCTCTAACACATGAAGAAGAATCTTCAGGGAGTCAGGTATCAGTATAGTCATGAAAAGCCTGTGTCCAACATTGGCCATGTCTTTGCTTCCTCTAAAGATCAAAGTCACTGCATTGCTGATGGGTTTGTAGAGCTCATTACATGCTTCACTACATGAACCCACATCTATAAGTCAATCACCTGACCGCATTCTAGTCACCCAACTCTGCTCTGTCAAGCCCAGGGGCTGCCAGTCTTTCCGTGGTCATGGAGCCAAACGCTGAATTGTATTGCTTCAAGGTAATCCAATCAAAATGAGAGGGTACACCTTGATTGGAATTTGTTGCTGTTAGTTGAGATAATGAAAGGGGACCAAGCATCTCCGGCGAGGAGATAAAAATGCATTTTAGTGCCTACTTTAACAAGAAGAAAATGGAATTATTGATCTGTTCTGCCCCTGTGATTTCTGCTGTTGAGTATTTGAACAGTGATATTTATGCAGGCGGCCACAAAGATCCACTAGCTGTGCAAGGTTGGAGAGAGAAAGGAAAAAGCAAAAGACACAGCATAAATTGTCCCAGCTGCAGCTTATTCTGGCCAACAACTACTGAAGTAGACAGGTAAAGTCTGACCCTAAAAGGTCAATAATTCTAAAGAAATGTATCTGTTTACATTTTCTCCTGAAAAGCATGTGATTTGTAATCTGAAAGAAAATTACTCGATAACCAACCATATGCTTTTTATAGATGGTGTATTTACAACATTGACCAGAAGGACTATGGGGCAAACCAACCATACACTGATCCTATAGTGTGACAAACATGAGAATTGACCAGTCACTGTTTTTAAATGTCATTAGGAAGGGTTAAAAAAAGAAAAAAAGAAACCTGGGGTGTTGCTCTGCATCCTAAAGAAATTAGTCAGAATTGCAGTCCATCCAAAAGTAATGAATACAGATTAGTTCACAATCATGACTCAATCTTTCTTGCTATTTGCATTCCTCAAATAAAACTCAATATATTTTGCAACTATCCTTGGCAAATCCAGTTATTAGGTCAGTAAAAAGACTGTAGACGGGCTGTCTGAATCTGAGACTAGTAACCTACAACAGTGTTATTTGAATCTTGATCATTTTAATGCATCCCCCCCCCCCCCTATACACAGTATACTGTAACACTTTGGCAATACTTCTTTCCTCATGCCAATAAAATCACACTAACCTGAAGCTGAATTTGTGTGAGAAAGAAAGGGAAAGGAAAAGGGAAAAGGTTGATGCTCATTTGCTGACTGACCTCTCTGACAAGAGGAATATTAAACTGCATTTCATCTCTCAGCTTTAATAAGGCTCACTAAAGATGCTCAGAGCAAAGTCAGGGCAAGGTCAGAGTCACCTGATATGCTTGTTCAACAAAATCCACTTATCTCTCACCCATCACCATAAAGACCCCCGTCCTAAAGATATGCCAACCAGTGCCCTTAAACATTCAATTTTGGGACCTTCCAAAAACAAGATAAAGAACAGTTGTGCTAGTCTCCACACCATTTTAAATGTTGGGAGTCTGAATAGATTGATGCTACACATGAAGACATACAGTATTTAAAAAAAATAAAATTCCAATTTAACGTTCCCAGATTTAAGTCATCCGTTTATGGAGGTGGTACATAATTTGCCCTCTCTTCCAACACCAAAACCATACATTAGCTAATGTATGGCAGTTGCCTAGCCTGTGATATTTTCATGTTTCTCACATCTGCTACAGCAACACATGCTTAAGCACTAGACATGCAAGAGACATGTAGCTGAGGAACAGTCCGATTCAAGGCAGCACTACATCTACAGCAGTAAGTTGACATTTAAACAGATTAAACTCAAAATACCACTTCCATTACATGCAATTTATTGCTGCAGAAGTACTTGGATTTATACCACATAAAACTGACATTTGTCCACAGAACAAGAGCACATGGCAGTCCCTTAGCCCTTGACCGATGAAGAGTATAGTCCTGTAGCAAGGGAGCTTTGGGAAGGTCTGGAAGAGCCTAAAGCTTTCTGGCCATAGGTACTCGATAAGTGATGTTGAGTCACTAGACTGACCAGAGAAGGTACTTTGTAAAGCTCCTTGGACACTTGAGCCTAGAGATGAAGTCGTGGAACCCGAGGGGTGATGAACTGAAGCAGACAGACCAGGAGATATTTGGCTACTGCCTGCAGAGCCAGAAGCAGCCTGAGCTGAGAAGGTCCAAGACCTGTACCAAAGAGAGTTCCTCCGAGAACTAGATATAGAACTCTCGGCCACAGAATCCACAGAAGGGCTCAGGGCTGGCAGGAAGGAAGACACACTGGAAGTCTGAGCACTTTGAGGCAGGGGGGAGGGGGAGAAGAACTCCTGTGCCAGAGGCCTGAAACCATTTGCTCCAAGGTGAGGCCGAAGGCTGCCATTTTCAAAATGCCTCTGAGCCAGTCAAGGAGGATTCACTTGGAGAAGCCAGAGTGTATTGCCTGGACACAGAAGGGGCATACTGGTTAGAGGTACCTTGAAACTGGAAAGGTGCTCCAGTGAAGGTGCTTCCTGTCCGAGCAGGCACATAACTATTAGAACCCACCAGCTGAGTTCCAGCCCTGCTTTAGGAGCTTCATGAATATAGGCCAGAAGAGCTTGGATCACTTGTAGAACCATACTTGGCATATGCAGGGGACCCAGAGCTATACTGACTTGGCTGGCTGGCCAAGCCACTATATCTGCCACTTCCTTCTTGTGTGGCGAAGAATTGGCCAGGACTTGCTGCAGATGTAAGGGTTGAGAACTTACTCTGATGCCACTGTACCAGAGGTCTGAAAACCTTTTGACCACCTAGAGGAAGTCTGCCATGGAGATGATTGGCTTGGGGACAATGAGAGTCCACTTGGAGCAGCCCGACTATACACTTTTACATTCAAAGGGGCATACTGGCCAGAGATACCATGCAGCCTCAGAGATGAGCCATCAGTAGAGGTACTTCCTGTCTGTACAGGTGCATAGTGACTAGAGCCTGCCAGTTGAGTGCCAGCTCTGTTCTGTGAGCTTGACGTATACTGGCTGTAAGAGCCATGTCCACTGGTAGACTGACCAACACCTAGGGGTGAGGCAGCAAGCTCGGTATAGCCAGATGACTAGGGACTATACTGACTTGAGGTACTTGGAGACTGTATGGACAAGCCACTATATCTAGCACTCCCTTCCTGTGTAGAGGCAAACTGGCCAGGACTTACTGCTGAGGTAGAGAGCCTACTGGGAACCTTAAAGCCTCGAGATGGAGAGCCTTGAAAACCTTGGGTCTTAACTCTTTTAACGCCATTGACGAGATATCTCGTCAATTAAGAGACAACGCTTCCCCGCCATTGACGAGTTTTTACGGCAATCCGTGTTCTAGGTGTATTACGGTAAGGAAAGCCCTAGCGCATGTCCTGAATGAGTTACTGGACTTCCGGGTCTTTAGGGTGCAAATAGAAGACGTTTGGCATAAATGGAAGGATCAGAGAAAATGTAGATCATATATAGATCATAGCCTATGTAGATCATGCTTTGAGCATTTTGAATCTGATCGGGACGATGTAGTCAGTGAGAGAGATGCATTTACAGACACAGAAACATCTGTAGTTATAACCGATCCGTCGATCTAATAGGGCTGTGTGTGTGTGTGTGTGTGTGCGCTCTATCTATCTATCTATCTATCTATCTATCTATCTATCTATCTATCTGTCTGTCTGCATGTACAGTATATGTATGTATGTATGTACGTAGCCTGTGTGTGTATAATCATATGTATGTATATGTTTGTGTGTGTGTGTGCACGTGCATGTACAGTATATGTATGCATATGTATGTACGTAGCCTGTGTGTGTATAATCATATGTATGTATATGTTTGTGTGTGTGTGTGTGCACGTGTGTGTGTGTGTGCATGTACAGTATATGTATGCATATGTATGTACGTAGCCTGTGTGTGTATAATCATATGTATGTATATGTTTGTGTGTGTGTGTGCACGTGTGTGTGTGTGTGTGTGTGTGTGTGTGTGTGTGTGTGTGCGCATGTACAGTATATGTATGCATATGTATGTACGTAGCCTGTGTGTGTCTTCGTGTGTCTGTTCATTTAATGCAATTTAAATTATTCATATAATTATTTACAGGTGAAAGAATATGACATCTGAATGTGTTTTGCATGAAAATGCACTACTTTGATAAAAATGCATTTTTCTCAGTTTTTTGCCCAAAATGTTGTATTTTTGATGGTACCCACCTGCATTCAAATGGTCATAAAACATGAACACATGAAGATAGAATAAAATAGTTTTTTTGTTTAAAAGCAGAGACTTGGTTCTTTATTTTGATATATAATATGTTCTTATATTCATAGCAGAAAATATTCTGAGGGCCGTCAAAGTTAGGTGAAAAATCATCAAAAATGCTGGCGGTGGCTGACAACTTTTTTAAAAAACACTGGCGGTGAAATAGTTAATGATTGAAGGTTGCCACCTCTGAGATGACTGGCTTGGAGAGAGAACCTCTCAGCGTTGCTTGATGGTAGTGGCTGGAAATTTTTTGCACCAAAGGAAAAAGCTGGTCCTGGTACATATTGAGGGGAAGCTACCAGTTGAGTGCCATCCCTGCTCTGGAAGCTTGATGTCTACGGACTGTAAGAGCTTTTACCACTGGTAGCCTGACTAAAACCTAGGGGTGAAGTAACAAGCTTGGCATGAGGATCCAGAGGTATTCTGGCTTTCAGCATTTGGAGGCTGGGTGAGCAAACCACTTGTAGAAACAAGCTGGCTGGAACCTTCTGCTAGTTGTGGCCCAGAGCTGCCCTGATAAGTAGCAGTAAAGAGACAACGGGAACTTCCTGAGGATCCAGTGGAAGAAAGCTGAAGAGGCTCCTCCCAATTGAAGGCCAGAGCGGTCGAGAGCTCACTGTAAACATGTTTGAGGAGCTTTGCTCACTGGTGGGCAGGCCAGAAACATCAAAAGGTGATAAAGATTTAACAGAGTCAGGGGTAGACCGACTAGAGCTTTGAGACAGGATGGACAAGGAATTGGAGCGTCCACCTCGTACTGGTGTGGAAGCAAGTGGAGCAGAAACTCCTTGCAGTCCAGAGCCATCCTGAGGAGACCAGCTGTAGGAATCTTGTCTGACTACATTGTCTGAACCCAGGAGTTTAAGCAATGAAATGCTATCCAAGACACTTGGTGCACTGCGAGTATGAGACATAGGTTCATAGCTGCTGGAAAAGCCTCCTTTTACATACTGTCGTGAAGGGGAAAACCTAGGCTTGCAGGCATTCAGGCTTTTCCCAGGAACCGTATTAGGGGCCACTTCAACAGGAATGCTTCTAGTCACTGGAGCCTCCAACACAGAAGACTGGATTCCCCCAAGGGAGAAGTGCTTGTGGACAGGCCAATTCTGTTGAGGCTGAACAGTTTAAGAAAACCAACCTAGAAAACATAAGCACAGTGAATAAAGAATGCAGAATAAAGAAACTCACCTTCACCAGCAACAGCATGTTTCAAGAAAGTCAAAATAACCAAGTGGTGGGCCCTAGAGAGGAAGGAGAAAACAAATAAGTGATAAAACTCTGCATACTACATGTAACTGAGAAGTAGATTAAAGACTTAATTTTAACCAACCTTTTCCACCCCAGATCCAAAGCTGAAAAAAAAAAAACCATTAACAAAATTGTTGTTTTTGAAAAGAAACATTATTACACCAAACCACTACCACCAAAACAACTACAAATCTATGCATACACTACTAACCAGGCATTTGTCTTTTATAAGCCCATTTGTCCAATCAGCTGGCATGTCTAAGGCCTGCACCACAAAGCATGTTCTTGTGGCTACCTGAAAATGTGTGAGAATATACAGGTGCATCTCAATGAATTAGAATGTCGTGGAAAAGTTCATTTATTTCAGTAATTCAACTAAAATTGTGAAACTCGTGTATTAAATTCAGTGCACATAGAGTCTTTGGTTCTTTTAATTGTGATGATTTAGGCTCACATTTAACAAAAACCCACCATCTCAACAAATTAGAATACTTCATAAGACCAATAAAAAAAAGAAAAGAAAAAAAACATTTTTAGTGAATTGTTGGCCCTCTAGAAAGTATGTTCATTTACTGTATATGTACTCAATACTTGGTAGGGGCTCCTTTTGCTTTAATTACTGCCTCAATTCGGCGTGGCATGGAGGTGATCAGTTTGTGGCACTGCTGAGGTGGTATGGAAGCCCAGGTGTCTTTGACAGTGGCCTTCAGCTCATCTGCATTGTTGGGTCTGGTGTCTCTCATCTTCCTCTTGACAATACCCCATAGATTCTCCATGGGGTTCAGGTCAGGCGAGTTTGCTGGCCAATCGAGCACAGTAACACTATGGTCATTGAACCAGCTTTTGGTACCTTTGGCAGTGTGGGCAGGTGCCAAGTCCTGCTGGAAAATGAAATCAGCATCTCCATAGAGCTTGTCAGCAAAAGGAAGCATGAACTGCACTAAAATTTCCTGGTAGATGGCTTCGTTGACTGTGGACTTCAGAAAACACAGTGGACCAACACCAGCAGATGACATGGCAGCCCAAATCATCACAGACTGTGGAAACTTAACACTGGACTTCAAGCAACATGGATTCTGTGCCTCTCCACTCTTCCTTCAGACTCTGGGACCTTGATTTCCAAATGAAATGAAAAATTTACTTTCATCTGAAAAGAGGACTTTGGACCACTGAGCAACAGTCCAGTTCTTTTTCTTCACAGCCCAGGTAAGACGCTTATGACGTTGTCTCTGGTTCAGAAGTGGCTTGGTAGCCCTTTTCCTGAAGATGTCTAAGCGTGGTGACTCTTGATGCACTGACTCCAGCTTCAGTTCTCTCCTTGTGAAGCTCTCCCAAGTGTTTGAATCAGCTTTGCTTGACTGTATTCTCAAGCTTGCGGTCATCCCTGTTGCTCTTGCACCTTTTCCTACCCAAATTCTTCCTTTCAGTCAACTTTGCATTTAATATGCTTTGATACAGAACTCTGTAAACAGCCACACCTTTCAGTAATGACCCTCTGTGACTTACCCTCTTTGTGGAAGGTGCCAATGTTCGTCTTCTGGATGAAGAAAAATGAATTTTTTCACAACATTCTAATTCATTGAGATGCACCTGTATATAGTGATGTTTTGAAAGTCATTAGTGCAAGAGATTGCACACTTTGCAGAAAACATGCAAACCTTCACGATGTGTTCCCGCTCTTTAAGGAAGTTTGATGAAACTGTGTTTGTGTACCTGCAGTGATTATGCATGACTATGAAACAGTGATTGCCATGTTTCAGTTCATGCATCAAGGCATATTTGAGTGTGCTATTGTGGGGATATATGTGACCCTGGACCACAAAACCAGTCTTAAGTCGCTGGGGTATATTTGTAGCAATAGCCAAAAATACATTGTATGGGTCAAAATTATTGATTTTTCTTTCTTCAGACAAAAATCATTAGTACATTAAGTAAAGATCATGTTCCATGAAGATATTTTGTAAATTTCCTAATGTAAATATATCAAAACTTAATTTTTGATTAGTAATATGCATTGCTAAGGACTTAATTTGGACAACTTTAAAGGTGATTTTCTCAATATTTAGATTTTTTGAACCCTCAGATTCCAGATTTTCAAATAGTTGTCTCTCGGCCAAATATTGTCCTATCCTAACAAACCATACATCAATGGAAAGCTTATTTATTCAGCTTTCAGGTGAACTGTAAAAAAAAAAGGTACGGCTGCCAAACAAAAACCCTAAAATTACAATAAAATACCTTAATTGAAATAAAGTGCAAAAACAATCATTTTACAGAAAATTTCATTGAAGGTTTTACAGTAAAAAACTGTTATTTTAGAGATTTTTCTTGTTTCAATTACGATATTTTACTTATCATTTTACGGTTTTTGTTTGGCAGCCGTAGCTGCCAGTCATTTGACCGTTTTTTTACAGGACTTTTTTTACAGTGTAAAACCCTTATTTTACAGATTTTTCCTTGTTACAATTATGATATTTTACTTTTAATTTTACGGTTTTTGTTTGGCAACCGTATCTACCAGTCATTTGACTGTTTTTTTACAGTGTAAAACCCTTATTTTTACAGATTTTTCCTGGATTACTACAATGAAAGCACTAAATGTTCTACAGAGAAACACTGTTATTTTTACCAATTATTACAATCAAAAGCCTTCAATAAAGTGTAAAAGCATGCTCAAGATGGAAAATTCAGTTTTATTTAGAAGACAAAATACAAAGTCTGTACAGATGCCATAAGAAATTAAAACTTAAAAGAAATACAGCACAATTACATTTAAAATACTGTACTGGTGAAGAACATAGAACACTTTCATAAAAATGTTGAATTAAATATATTCAACTTAAGGACAAGTTCACTTCCAGAATAAATATTTCCTGATAATTTACTCACCCCATAATCAAGATGTTCATGTCTTTCTTTACTCAGTCAAAAGAAATTAAAGTTTTGAGAAATTAAATAATTTTTCTCCATATAGTGGACTTCAGTGGGAGTCAACTGGAATGTTTTCCTCAAAAACCTTAATTTCTTTTCGACAGAAAAAAGAAAGACATGAACATCTTGGATGACATGGGGGTGAATAAATTATCAGCAAATCTTCATTCTGGAATTGAACTAGTCCTTTTAAACTGAACAAAAATACTAAAATATATGTACAAGATTGTCAAGCAATTTTATTATTCAGATGTAAAATAACATTATCAATGAATTCTTCATAAACATTTCTTCAGAGCCCCCAGGAGGAATTGAATAGCTAAAAATTGCATTTCTATCTTATCAGTTAGGGTTACTCTCATGATGAGGTCATGAGTACATAACATAAGTCTTATATTAATCCACAAAAGTCTACTGACTCCTGTGGGCTCCATGTACAGTGGTGTCCAAAATGATTAAAACACTAGTATTTTCAGCAGCTAAAAAATGGTTTTAAGTCAGTTATTTCTATCTTTTGCTGTAGTTTTTCAGTAGGAAATATCAGTTTACATTTCCAAACATTCATTTTGCCATTAATTTTAATAATCCTGTGAGATTTTTGTTTGCACAAGGAGCCTGACAACAGCCAGTGCTGCTCACAGAGATCTGATCTGATCATCATCAGTCTGTCTGGAATCACATGAAGAAACAGAACAAACTGAGACAGACTAAATCCAGAAGAACTGTGGCAACGTCTCCAAGACGCTTTAAGAAACCTATCTGAAAAGTTACTTGAAAAACTAACCACAAGTGCACCTAGAGCAAAAGCTGCTTTAAACGCAAAGGATGGTCACACTAAATGTTGATTTAATTTAGTTATTAAAGTTAATTGATAAAGAAAATTTATTTATGGCATTATTTTTGACAACATCCTCATTTAACAGAATTTTTACACAAGTGCCTAAAACTTTTAGCTTTGCAGGTAGGTTTCTTGAAGCATCTTGGAGACGCTGCCACAGTTCTTCTGGATTTAGACGATGAGATCAGATCTCTGAGGAGCACTGGCTGTTGTCAGACTCCTTGTGCAAACAAAAATCTCAAAAAATTACAATTAAGGGCAAAATGAATGCTTGGAAATGTAAACTGATATTTCCTACTGACACTATACAGCAAAAGATAGAAATAACTGACTGAAAACCATTTTTTAACTGGTATAAAATAAATAGTGTTCTAATAATTTTGGGCACCACTGTAACTCTGGTAATATATGTAGAAAAACATATGTATTTTAATTCTACATATGTTAGTTAAAAACTAATAGCTATATTAGTGTAATAAGTAAAACCAAAATTTAGACAATTTTCAATTTAGACCCTAAAGAATCATATTAGCTTGTACAAAAATGGCATTATATGACCCCTTTAAAACTAGCTGACAGTACCCAGACAGCACACGTACGTCTGGCCGACGTCGGCCCAATATCGAAACGTCGGCCTCACTACCTGAAACATCTAATAAACATCGGCCAGGCGTAGGTCGATATAATTCGGTCAGTGCTCTGTTTTCCAGCTTATCAGTCGTCGGCCCCGAGTCGGTTCACGACCACAGGCCGATGCCGCGCTTTTTTCTGTTTGCGGCGAGCCCAGTTATTCGTCTCTTAGCAACCCACAGAGAGAAGCCACTCATCCCGGAGACATCTGGGTGGGCGATATGACCATATTTCACAATATAGTAAATTTTACTTCACAATAACAATATATCTTATATCACATGTATAAGATCAAAGTAGCAAATTACAAACAATAGGACTAATGCAATAGAACAAAGACCAGTTAAATACATTTTCTCTTTATTTTGTTGTTTGATTAAAATTATGACCGAATGCAGGTAACATTAGGCTAAATTATACTGTTGTCACTTTAAGAACCAAAAGCACAGATCCAGTATACGGACAGGTCACCGGGTTCCACCTGAATGTTTATCTTGACTCCAGACATTAGCGACTGTGTTTAAGTCAAGTGAATTTGGAGATGACTGTCTGTATTTGAGCATTCAAGCGAGGCGCGGTTTTCTGTGTAACATGGTCATATATCGCCCATCCCTAGCTAACAGTATTAGCTCATACTAAAGTAATACACATTAACTGGTAGGACATGATATGTAATCGCGATTAGCATCTCACTTCAATCTTGATGTAACTATAAAACATTAGGCTATACATTAATAAAAGGTACTTACCTTTTGCAGTTTGCTTGTCTGTTAGCTGCTGGTAGAAGTGTCCATATTCGCGTTTAATCGTTCTCAATCGTCATCCCACAACACAAACTCACTCAAAATATGAATTTAACACTCAGATAATACATATAAAAGCCATTACTAGAGGAGCGACCGCAGCAGACTGCAGAAGCCGGGCAGCAGCGGTACACTGACACTGCTGTGAAAGTGTACATTCAAATTTGACCGGGAAAACGGCGCGCTCGTTAGTCATTGGCCAGATTCCTGAGTGACAGTCAGCTTAACCAATCAGCTCAAAGCAACACAGAGCGACAGCAAATAGCGTTGCAACTATGGAAAAAAAAAAAGATTACAGTTAACTTAATTAAAATAACTTAATTAAAGATTACAAATATGTCTTTTTATTTGTTTATTTTTATTTGTAGGCTGTTAAATTTAATTAATTGATCAAATGGTGATTTCACATTGCATCTGTGCTATTCAGTGTTCACCACCTGTCATTTCCCTCTGATTTTAGGGTTTAGTTAGGTTTAGGGCCAGAGGGACTATGTTTTCAGACAGGATAAAAAAAAATATGCTGATTTAGGAACAGGTCTTACTTGGCAAAATCATGGTAGTCGTGTGTGTGTGTGTGTGTGTGTGTGTACCTGTTTTTCTATTCAGGTGGGGATTTAAACCTGAATACACACAGACTCATGGGGACTCGTGTCACGGTGGGGACCTAAATTGAGGTCCCCACGGGTAAACAAGCTAATAAATCACACAGAAAGTTTTTTGAAAATCTAAAAATGCAGAAAGTTTCCTGTAAGAGGTAGGTTTAGGTGTAGGGTTGGTGTAGGGTGATAGAATATGCGGTCTGTACAGTAGAAAAAGCATTACGCCTATGGAGAGTCCCCACAAGGATAGCAAACCAGATGTGTGTGTGTGTGTGTGTGTGTGTGTGTACGTTTGGCTACTTGTGCGGTTATACATGACCAATAAGCACCCTTTTGTATTTTAACAAATCCATGATCTTTCCTTTAGAAGCACCATTTGTACAACTACTGTATGGTATTTTCTGTATTTGGCCCTTCAGTGTTACACAGCCTGTTAATCCTCTGTCCACCATAACACTTATTAAAAATACTGCCTGCAAGTTAAAAAATTTGTCTACATACTTTTATTTAATAGCATATATACCGACTGCAGTAGGACTTTATAGCATTTGTGATATGAGACAAGTAAACTGAACTTCTCACCATGGAAAGTGACAATCTGTATTTTAGTTATTCAAAAGTAAAGACAATGTATAGGTTGCCCTAAGAGTGATGTTCCATCATGAACAGTGTGGTCCTTCCCACATAGCAAGCGATCTTGGCCCAAATGTGGCCTCAAACTGGCCTCCTGTCGGCAATGTACCCTTTCAGCCAGAGCTGGGCCATGTGTGGCAGTGATGGAATAATATTGCAATAAACATATTACAGATATTTTAATGAAGTGTAGTATTATTTAAATTTAATCTTTGAAATGGCAAGTCAAAACAGAATGAAACATATAATTTCAAAATTAAGCAAATAAATACATCAGTCAACTGCATTAAATTAAATTATATGTTATATATTATTCTTAATACAAATATCTAATTTTAGAATCTTTACACACACACACACACATATATATATATATATAGAGAGAGAGAGAGAGAGAGAGAGAGAACATTTAACTTATGCAATATTAATTTGGTTTTAACATGGGGCACATACATTTATTAATATGCTGTCATTCACTAGCATTAAATAAAATGATCATAAAAGTATTTTATTTTTATTCAAATCTTCGGTATCCATGTGATGCTTTGTGTGAGGAACAGATACAAATTCAAACCATTCATAAATGATATGTATCTCCTTCCTCTGTAGCTATAGTAACAGATTCAAAATTTGCCGTTAAGAAGTTTTATAAGAAGTTTTACGGCAGCGATATCAAACGCTCATTGGCTCTCGCCGGTTTCGTCACAGATTGCGACATGCCGTGTTTCCGGTGATGCGTGAGAAACGCGCGCTCAGTCAAGGAGTTGATCGGGAGAGTATTTTCAGCGTTTAACAACTTAAATTATGCCCTGCTCCTCGCACTAAACTATTATATTCCGTCAGAGAGGACCGCGACTGCAACGCATCGTCATTTGGACTACTGTACTGTGGTACTGCTTTTTACATTTCTGCAATAAATTCTTGTGATTACACGTCTGTCTGTTACATTTCTCTTATAACGTTAGACTGTACTTTATACACTCGCTGATTTTTTTTTCTTTATAAAAATATTTTTTTTTTAATGCAATACATTTTTTATTGCACGGTTACATGATTTGTGGATTTTAAGGCTGATTTTATATTCTATATAAAATTACAGAGTTTTAATGTAAAAATACACCTAAATATAAAACCAATAAGATTTACTTTAAAATTACAAAAAAGAACATTAAATTGCAAGAATGGACATAAAACTTTAATATAATGAACTACGTACATTTTTTAATTGCAGATTATTTTTGTAATTTTACGTAAATTTGTACATAATTTAAGAAAACTGAAAAAATACTGTATAAATAATCCAATAATGTTTTTGTATAAAAATGAGAATTACTGTAATTTGTCATTAATGGAATAATACTTAAAATAGCAGTCAAGTTGTTAATTTACAGATATTGTTTGTAATTTTACAGTTTTGAACAATTTAAAATAACAAAAAATACCGTAAAAAAATAACAGTAATTTTCCTGTATAAAAAAATTTAAAATACTGTAAGTTGTCTTTAATGATATAGTAACTAAAATAACAGTCAAGTTGTTAATTTACAGATATTGTTTGTAATTTTACAGTTTTGAACAATTTAAAATAACAAAAAAATACCGTAAAAAAATAACAGTAATTTTCCTGTATAAAAAAATTAAAAATACTGTAAGTTGTCTTTAATGATATAGTAACTAAAATAACAGTCAAGTTGTTAATTTACAGATATTGTTTGTAATTATACTAAGTTTTGAATGTAATTTGAAATAACAGAAAACTACTGTAAAAAAATCTAGGGTTATTTTCTGTAAAATTAAAAAGTGTGATGTATAAACCTAAATTTCGGAAAAAATTGACCCTAATGACTGGTTTTGTGGTCCAGGGTCACATGTTGCAATGGTTTCCTCAGCACAACCATCAGGTTATTATGGGAGCACTGCAATTACCTAGAACCACAAGAGAGTATGTGAGTGAGTGTGTGTAACACAATGGCCACTCTATGATTTCGGCTCAAAGCCAGATGAGGTGTGGGTCGACTCCCCAACCAACAACTGCTGATTAATATTTATGGATCTTTAATCACAATAAGAGAGTTCTTCCTGTCCCCAAGAGCTTGGCAGAGTGACTGTCTGAAAAGCTCAAGGATCACATTAATTAAAGCGAGTGGACGTGATTGTGAATGGTACATCCATCATTCCCGCACTCATTAAACAGGTCGCATTATCCAGGATAAAAAGGCAGCAAAAATTGGCCTAATCTAACAACCTGCAATTAAAAGCAGTTGGAGGAGCTCTTTAATAAGGGCACAGATTCACACAAGATGGTTTTACATGCCAAATCACTGGCTCTGACTGACAGAGACATTTAAAAAAAACAGGATTTACATTAAGTCAAAGGTCACATGACACACATCTGATCCGGGATATCCCATCACAGGTGGACGGCGCTAAAAAGTTGACTCAAGCCACATTGAAATGTAGTCAGAAGGGCATTTTTAAATATAAAGGTAAATACATAGTGATGCATCCCCTAAAACAGTAAAAGATCACCTACAGAACTAACCAGTCATTGCATAAACACAATAAATGACTTGCAATTTAATAAGAAAATGCCCATACATATACATGCATCAGTCTTGGATTTTGCCCAATGCCACTTTTATTGAAATTGGTTGCAATGGGATGGACATTCTCATTCTAAAAGTATTTGATTGGCCAAAAATTAGTGGTCACAGCAGACATATTTAACACACGTGTCAATACTCGGTGTACATTTTAAATCTCAGTTGACCACCTGTAATCAGATCACCAGACATGGATGTAAGTACCAGGTATAAACAAGCTCTTAAAATATGTCAGTGCAACAAAAACAGATCACAGAATTGCCTTCATTGGTTTTACAGCAAAGGATCAACATTGTTTTTAAAAATGAGCAATTTTCTAATAAAACAATAAATTCGATGGAATAAATCTAATCCGAGTACTCCATTCCTGAGGTTAAGTGTGCAGGTTACAGGCATATCAGCAATGTGATCCACATGTTCTTCAGTGCTGGAATAGTTTAGTTTTCTCCTTTCAACACAGATGCCAGCTCACCATTCTCCTTCAGCTCCTGTTAAACAATATAAACATTTCCCATCCGTTATGAAACACCTTCACAGTTCATCTTTCCTACATTCAGGTTCAGAGCTGTAGAGCTGCATCTGCCCTCTGCTGGAGTAAAACACCAACTGCAGTACATCTCTACAGGCAGATACAACACAGCCATTCAAATGTTTGGGCTTCAAATTTCACATAAATGAGGTTTTATTGAACTGTCTATTCATCAAAGAATCTTGCATCATGGTTTCCACAGAAATATTAGGCAGTAGAAATGTTTTCAACACTTTTCAACCCTGGCTGCTGAAAATTCAGCTTTGCCATCACAATAATAAATTACAAATTTCAAAATGTATTCAAATAGAAAAACTAGTGTTTTACTGTATTTTTGAATACAGTAAAAATACAGTGAGAGCTTGTACAGTGAAAATAAACGCAACCTTGGTGAGCATGTTTATTTAAAAAATAAAAAATAAAATTATATATATGTATTGACCCCAAACTTTTAAATGGTAGCGTGTATGAGATTTAGATTTGCTCTCTAAATATCTATACCAAGGAAAGCAATCTGAAAAAAATAAAATAAGAAAATAAACCCTTCTACCACTATAAATACTATATTCCTGAAGTCTAGAATTATTTACATTCATTAATGAAGCATTACAAATGCAATGCTGTTTGTAGTGCCTAATTCTAAATTTATCTTTATCATCTTAGTAAGAGGATCCATGTTAAAGGCTTTTATGCATTTCACCTTGATTATGTCCACGCCTCCGATTAGTTCCCCTTTAACATACACCTGTGGGTACGTCGGCCAGTTGGAGTACTTCTTGAGTCCTTGTCTAACCTGTGGAAACAATCAGAAATGCACCTTTTGGCTAAAAACTCAAAAACAGACCATTTATTTAGGGACACTCATGTAGTAAAAATAAAATTATATTCTAAACATGACTGCTTAATTGTTATTTAATTATTCAGTTCTCAGTCTGTAAGGAACACAGTCTTTCTTGAAGCTGCTTTTACCAAGAATGGAAACAAAGTTAAAACGGAAGGAACTCTCACCTCTTCATCTCCTAATATGTCAAACGTATCGTACTCAACTCTGAAATGTTAACGAAAAACATGTTACTTTAATAACATACATTTAGTCTTTCAGTAATTCTCTTAAAGATCTTCCAGTCTTAGTTAAATGACACTGTAGATACATGAAGATTCTGGAATTGTAAAAGTCTCTCACCCTGTGCCGTTCATTATTTCAAGTATCTGACGGCTGAATCCACATTTGGCAGCCTGAGTATTCACAAAGACACGAGTTAAGAGGGTGAAAACGCTAGAACATCTTTCACATCATGAAAGGCTGCAGTGAAGCGAAACCCTGCGCTTGAAAGCCAATCAGACGAAGCAAGTTTTTAACTTCCCCAAAACACACGCAGACTAGTGGAGAAGCTCAAAGAACAGAGTACATGAGATACGAGCGGCTCCTGTGGGCCCAAACCAACACAGAACCAAACTTTCATTTAGAAACTTACAACTACAACCACCTACAAAAGATATTGTGAAGTGCGTCTCAATAACTAGGGGAGAAAGAGGAGGTAATAGAACAAGAGAGACAGAGAGAGAAGCCAGTCAGACGAGAGAAGAGAGAGGTCTCGTGGGGAAACACTTTAAACTACTGCAAAGAATGTCTTTCATGTGTGAGTGTTAAAGATCAATACAGTTATGAGGAGAGAGGTGAGGGGTCTTTCTCCTCCATTAAAGAAAGAACGCAGCTCTATCAGTGCCGGAGCCGCCTGACATCGATTTCCAGCATTTTACCCCTGCATGGCTTCGTTTACTGTACGTTAAAGGAAAAGTTCACCCAAAAAAGATCTTTCTGTAATTATTTACTCACCTTTATGTCATTTCAAACCCACGTGACTTATTCTTCTTCAGTGAAACACAAAGGCAGACTTTTTTGCAGCAATATTACTTCATAATGTTCTAAAATAATATTTTAAAATGATGATAATTTATCAATGCATATACTATGAAACAATTAAATAATTACATTTTCTCTTCAGTGGAAAGCAAAGGAAGAAATTTAGCAAATGCAGTTAGTTTATAATGGTTTAAAAAATTATTTTATATAAATTATTTTTTAATTAATTTGAAATTATTCTAATAAACAGTAACGGTGTTGTTATTATTATCAGGTGAAAAAAAAATTTAATGTTGCCTTGGCAACTAGGTGAAGCCCTAAAAATCACTATAACAAAAATAAATAAATAAATAAATAAACATTTAAATGAAAACTAAAATATTAATAAGAAACTATACAAGTACATAAAACTTAAATAACACTGAATAATTATAATAAAAATGTATATGATATTTGCTAATAAATGCAAATAAAATAAATGTTTGATTTAGTTTAAAATATTGTTATTTCTGGACGGCTTTCAATGTAGAAAGAAGAAAGAACACTTTTTGGCAGCTGAATGGTGTAGTTAAGGCATCTACCAGCTAGTTGACCCATGCTAAAAGTCCTAAAAGACAAACTACTTCAATTAACTAAAACTGATAATCAACTCCTTAAAATTGGGTCTGTTCTTTACACAAAGCTTGAAATCATTTTTTTTTTTCCTGTATGTTTGGAGCAAGAGAGACATGGTCACTATGAAGTTGTTGTATGAAAAAGTGCTCCGTTAGAAAAAAATGACAGCATATGGATTTGTAATAACATGAGGCTGAATAAATAAAACAGAATTTGTTGGGTGATTTATCCTTTTAACATCCCCAGCTTTCTCCTCACTCTTTTAAACTGTGTTTCAGAAAAAAAAAAAAACATGAGAGAGAAAAAGAGTATTTAAGTTCACTCACCTCTTTATTGCCTTTCATGAAGAGCATGACGGGTGATTTATTGATTAGAGATTTCAGCCTGTCAGAAGAGAGAATGTTTAAACAAGTCCAGTCGTACAGAGGGGGCGTTTGAGCGAGCGTGTATCTGTCATTACCTGTTTTCCAGTGAGACGGTTTTGGGGAAAGTATTCTCAAGTTCTCCAGACTCGACCAACTCCTGTGGAGGATACAAAATATCTCTGAATCCGAACTCGCTTTGAACTCGACTCACACATACACGCTTTCCTTTCATAACTAAAAGCTCCCTGCTGAGATATTTTACCTCTCTGTAAAGGTAAATTCACTATCTTAATGAGGAAGGGCCTCTAAGACTCTTGAGAGTAGAGAGAGGGGGAAAGAGGATGGATGCTGGCTAATCTAGCCCTCCTCTCTCAGCAGGAGCACTCTGCTTGCTTTAAGCAGTACGAGCTCGCTGGGAATGTAGAGCAACATACAGCTAATAACAGCTAGCCGAGAACACACGCCATCAAAAAGTCCTGAAACATGAACTCTTAAGATAATGTGCATGGGATAAAATGCACAACATCAAGCGATGAAGAAATCTGTGTTTGGAAAAACAGGGAAATATCTAAAAATAAATTTAAAAAACAAACATTGCTATGCACTGATTTTCATTGAACGCGATCAATATTGTTAAAGTTTATTTTCGTATCTTGTACCTTCATGATGTCCAGTCCTCCGATTAGCTCTCCGCTGACGTAGACTTGCGGATAAGTGGGCCAGTTGGCGTAAGTCTTGAGTCCCTGTCTGACCTCTTCATCCGAGAGAATGTCAAAACTGCTGTACTGCACACTGTGGTCCTTCAAAATCTGAACAATCTGACGACTAAAACCTGCAAATAACGCAACAAAAATGCATTAAAGGTTAAAAAGCATACCATTACAGCAGTAACTCAGTTTAGTTTGTTTGTGTGCTTTTTACTAGCTTGCACTTGTTTAAAGGTTCTGAATAAACTAAAAATATTTAATTAAAAATATAATAGTTTGCTTTTAATAATTTAATGTCACAACAATTACCTTTTTGTTTTCCATTTGTAACTGCAAAATTAAAATTTATTTTATTAAACTATTAATAAATTATTATTAAGTCCACTGTTTAGTTTGCTTGTGTGCTTTATTTGCTTTAATAGCTTGCACTTATTTAAGAGAAGAAACTGCAATTATTTTATAAAACTAATAAAGTAAATAAATAAACCTATTCATATTTTTAATGTCACTACAATGACAAAAAGTGTCATTTATTATTGCAATTTTTTAAATTAGTCTACTTTGGTTTTCCTGTGTACATGATGTTAGCTTGCACTTGTTTTAAAGTTGAGAGGAACTAAATGTTTTTTTAAAGCAAAAATGAATATATACTCCATTTTTATTTTAGTATCAGCTAACGTTTTAGTTATTCTGTTGTGCTTTTTGTCCATTTTATTATTTTTTATTTACTTTATTATATGGTTGTTATTAATTATTATTACTATAGTAGTACATCATGTTAAACTAAATTACTATGAGAAATGATTCTTGGCAAGTAGCTGAAATAAAAGTTTAAATGTTTTTATATTTTCCAATTATATATATATTTTTTTATGGTTTTGGTTTTAGTTTTAGTTTAATAACCTTGCTACACTGACAACAAAAGTTGTTTCTTATGTTTTTAGTCACACAATTACTCATTTGTCCATTTATAGATACTACGCAATATTGGGCAACACGACAGAGCTGGAACAAAATTTCTTGATTTCTGAATTTTAAATAGCAGTTCCGTTCATATGGGTGACTACAAGCCAAAAATGAGAGAAGATAAAAGAGAGAGAGCGCAATATTAGATGGGAGGAGACAAAGAGAATAAGAGAAGCAAGAGAAACGGTGCACAAGGAGGAGGAGTGAGCGAGAGAAAGAAACAAGATCAGGAGAGAAAGAGAGAAAGATGTGCAAGGTGATGTGTAGAGTCTGTGTAGCCCCTGCAGTAAAACACCCATTTTCATCTTGTGTGGCTCATGAGGGAATTCATTATAAAACAGCTCCAGGCGCCTCACTTGTGCTTATGCATTTGGTGGTATATTAGCTCGACTCTATCAGAGCGGGCAAACAGGCGGGCAGCTGCTTTCTCTGGCTCCGGGCGAACTCCACCAGACATGCTGCATTGATTGCCGAGTTCTTTCCCCCTCTATGCCTGCACCTACAGGGGCCGAAGACCGCTCGCTCTGGCCGACTCTGCTCCAGGAGAGGGGCGATGTTACAGCCTCGTTCCTCTTTTGAAGGACAACCCACTCAGAGCGAGAAAGGCTGAGAGATCCGAATTGATACACGGACCCTTAACCTTTTAATTTGACATGCATAACTGCTTTAGAGTTAGCGTTAGCAGACCACTTGATCATTTGGCACAACGCTCGTATTGGAACAAAAGAGTGCATTTACGTTTAGAACCCAATGCACGCCACCGACAGGCATGGCTCGCTCTCTGTGCATTATTTCTTGATTTGGACATCAGCCAAGCGAATGAGAACATCAATAAGCTTCAGCATTATAATATCTCCGAGCCGGACCGACCCACTGACACCTAGCGCAACTTCAAATAACATCAACGGCGCCGAGCAACAGGTTCCGGGCTCAGAGACGAAGCGGTGTAAACTCCGAGGATCTTCTATTAATAAAGCAGAGCTGGAGGAGCTGGCAGCCGTTGAAAGCCCAACATCACGTTTGAGATTAGAGTTCAATCTCGTTTTTATTTTGATCTCAGGATGGCAAACGCCAGCCTTCCCCCAGACCTTCCTCTTTACACAGCCAAAACGTCAAGCGCTAAACTGCGCCTCAGTCCATGACGAAATATGCACTTTGAACTATCAAAAGTATTTTGTTTTGAATGGGCAAAATTAATACGAGGATGTTTTCCAACGCCGAACCACACATTTTTGACATGAGGAGGAAGTGTTAGTAGGAAGAAAAAAAGCATGCCAGAAAATCAGCGAATCAAACAGAAATAAGCAAGATCAAGCAGACAGCCTAAAGTTAAACAAACTAAAGACTAAAACGCTATTAAGTGATTAAGCTGTCACTGTCAGGATTTAATAAGTATAACTTTGCCTTACAAAAGCAGAACGTGTTCCATCGTTTTTAGAGCGATTGCGTATCAACAAATGTTTGATTAACAGAAGTGGTTGTTCACCCTTGTGTCAGCTTTGAAAGCCTTGTCAACAGAATGTCTCTTTTCCATTGTAGTCAATTTTAAGTAAATACAGACCTTTTTTCACACACTGTGATGGTGCGTTTCGGGTATTAACATCATAAATCAAGCAAAGTTTTGTATATTTTCATTTAAAAGAAAATTAGTGTACATTTATAACACTACACTTTCTATTATACATTCATTTAAAGAAAACTAGTTCCACTGAGTGTGTGTTTCTAATGCAACGGCTGGATTTTTTTTCTATTGCTATTCGAGCGAATGAGAACACGTTGTAGTTTCCGTTCACAGCTATAGAGGTTTACCCAACTAAACTTCTAAAATAGTGCTTTTTAGTTGCTGAAAAGCTAATAATTAAAAAATAAAACTTTGTAAAATTTCAATAAATTAATAAATGTGGTGCAGCTCAACCAAAGCATGGCGTTAGCAACGACAAGGTCATGAGTTCGATTCCCAGGGAATGAATGAGCTCATAAAACATATACCTTGAATGCAAGTCACTTTGGATGAAGGATTAATGCAAATTTAATATTTTATACCATTTACTTGAACATGCAAATGTGCATTAAACTGTTAAAATATTAACTTAAAATCTCAGCTGGCCTTTTCAAAATACATAAATAAGCTTGGGAATCCCTGCCATACACACAGCACAAAACATGCATAAAGTTGTGAAAGTAGCGATGCAACACGACAAAAAAAGTAACTGAATGAATGCTGCATTGTGCCGCAGCATCTTTGTTGATTGTAATGTGAGCTATTTAGATAGAAAATATATTTTTTCAATCAGTAGACATTTTGGGTCAAACTGAGATGGAACCTGGAATATAGTGGCGCATCCATACAAACATCCTTCGCACTTAAGAAAGACGTAATGCACTTCTCTCACCGTCCCGTTCATGCAACCTTGATTTGTCTCACTCCATCGCCAACGGTTGCTCTAACTAACCCGCTGACCCCGTGTTAATTTATGCGTGCGAGTGTATACGTGTGTGTTTACCACAGCGAGGCTCCTGGGGCGATCCCTTCATGAAGAGCATGCAGGGTGCGGCGTTGATCAGCCTCTTCAGTCTCTCGTTGAGATCCTCTTTAGGGACGTCCCCCGCCCTGGCAGGCCCGCCCCCACCGGACCCCAGCCGCTGCACCTTATTGGTCAGCTCAGGGGCATGCGCACCATCCAACCTGTCAATCTTCTCACCGCCCTAAGGGTTGTCGGTAAACAAATAAATAAATAAAAAACACTCAAGAGTGAGTAGTGATAGATTGAGAGGGAGGAAAAAAACAGCATTAATTTTTTAGGATGCTTGCCAGTTTGTTTAGATTGTTTGCAGGGAGAGAGAGAAAACAGGCCGCAGGCTCTCCTGGTTCTTTGACATGTTACGCCAAGAGAGGGAAAGTCTTGCCAAGCCGTGTGTTTGTTTAACCTCCGATTATTTCTCAGTTGCTTGATTCTAACACGAGGAGATATTGCAGCTCACATTACTTGATCGTTAAACTCAACCTTCCCAACAGGCTCCGTTTTTCTAACCTCGCTTCCCTCTGCTAAATAAACACAAAACACTATCGCAGCACACCTAACATAAATAAAAGCTGTGTGTACAGAAAAATGCAATCTGGCATAGATCAGCATGCTTTACGAAACATAAAGAACACAGTGTAGTAGTAAACTTCATACTATATGAAAAAAAAAAGAAAATGGGAAATAAAACAGACTCAATTACATTTTTAATACATTTTGCTGGGCTTAAATTTATTCTGCGTGGTTCTTAAGTGCATATTATTCTAAAACAAAGTAAGTTTTTATTTTCACAATCTTTTAGTCGAATGTTTTAACTTTCTCCGCCTCTGAAACTACTTTTCTGCTGATGTAATTAAGGCTGCGTTGGCGGGGAAAACTAATACTAACCAATGATATTATAACCCAACATTCACAATCCGATCAAATTTAAATGACAATAATCAACAAGTTATACAATAGGTCACCACTGTTATACACAAAATATCTTCATTTGTACATAAGTCACTTTGAATGTTTTGTGAAAGCCATTTCTTGTTTCAAGTTAGTATGAATTGCTGTTTGAAGGTTACTTCTGTAATTACGTTTATTTCTCAGTAGTAGCAAAATAGTAAAAAGTAAAAGTGAAGTGTGGCCAAGTAACCCGTACTCGGAATTTGTGCTCTGCATTTAACCCATCCAAGTGCACACACACAGCAGTGAACACACACACACACACCATGAACACACACCCAGAGCAGTGGGCAGCCAATGCGACTGGGGAGCAGATCGGTGCCTTGCTCAAGGGTCTCACCTCAGTCGTGGTATTGACGGTGGAGAAAGCGTTAGTTATTCACTCCCCCCACCGACAATTCCTGCCGGACCTGAGACTCGAACCTGTGACCTTTGGTTACATGTCCGACTGTCTAACCATTAAGCCACGACTGCCCCCAATTAATAACACAAACAAGTAAACGCTTAACTAAATTTATGCAAGTGCTTCACCTAAAATATGATTTACATCTCTGCTTATAAAACCTCAGAGAGTCAAATTATTTTTGTGGTAATTAAAATGATGCCACTAATGCTGCAGATAGTTTATCATCTATCGAACTTAACATTCTGCAAGGAAAATCATGTAAATAATTATGTGTGTTTATTTTTCCTAGTTGTGATTGAACTAACCTCCCACTCTCTAAAAACATTGTTTTTATTATGTTAAAAAATAAATAAATACAAATAAACAAATTACCATAATTTGGGTAAATCTGAGCATAGCTGAAGTCAAATGTGGAAGTTTTACCTTGAAGAAGAGGAAGGTGGGAACTGAAGTGATCTCATACTTCTCAGAAACCTCCGGGACTGCCTCTGCCTCCAGCTAAAAACAGAGAGAGAGAACTACTGTAATAATGATTCTTTATAATTCACATTAATAAAACATCACAAACATCAACATGTCAAACATAACATGTGGGCTGACAGTTTATCTGGCTGTAAAAACCCAATTTAAGACAGAAAAAAAAAAAATTTCACATGAAATTGAAAACTAACACTACAAATCTAAACTCCACTGCCTCAGCTAGAACATGTAAAATGATGACAGTCAATGCTGACAGTCAAACATTTGGACACACTTCATGTTGAATTTGCATAATTTCTAATAATGATTGAAATTTATTTTGTGGATGCATAAACTGTACCTAAAAATTAATTCTTAAAATAACTAAAAACAAACATTTAAAACAAAGAAACATTATCCAATTCTGAATGTATTCTAAGGAATTCAACAATTTATTTCATATAGATTATAAAAGGGCAATTGTTGCTTGAAGAACTCTTCTGCTCTGCTGACTGTGTGATGAAAGGCACTATTAACCCTTAACAGAAGGAAAAAATTCTCTCTGGCAGTTTAAGGCCATGAGGAAGGTAAAGTCATTCAGAGCCTGAGGCATTTCAATGTGCTCCACTGGGAGCTGGAGTAGAGGGAGGAGAGCAGCTGGATCTGTGTTACTGGAGCTAGAGCCGTTTCGCCATCATTTAGAGCCCAGTGCACACAGGAACATTTGCAAGAATAATGGCCATTTTCAAACGGGTATCTCAAACACAACGTGCCATCTGCGAATGGTCAAACAAACAGAGAGTTCCACGCCACTGGTTGAGCCATTACTGGTATGTTGGCTGGTTTAGACGATCAAACAAACAGAACAAAATTTTTACTGTGCCACGGTACTGTACACTTTTTAGGAATGGCTTGCACAGTTATTTCACTGCATTAATTTGGGATAAGAGAAAGCATTTAATAATAATAAAAAAAAAAAGACAAGGTTTTAAATTCGTATAAGAATCAAAATACCAAATAACTACAGAAAAAAATACATTTCTGAAAAAACAAAAGTCAAAGGCAAAATCAAAGTATTTTCCGAATTTACAACATATACCAGTAAAATGGTTTCTGAAATTGGGGAAATATATATATTGTAGGATGGGACTTCATTTTGTCCATCTATAATTGATTGGATCATTGGATTGTAAATATGTATAATAAGCACCGCAATATTCCATAAAAAGGAAAACTAAAAAAAAAAAAAAAAAAAAGACTTCTTAAATCTGTTAAAATAAAAACATTAACTGGAAATGCAATGCATTTTATTTCTAATTATTATTTATAACTACGTCATAGATGTTCCCATAAAAAAAAGGACCTTAAATATTATTATCTGATGAATTACTTTTGTTCATACACATACACACACACACACACACACACACACACACACAGTGGGTACGGAAAGTATTCAGACCCCCTTAAATGTTTCACTCTTTGTTATATTGCAGCCATTTGCTAAAATCATTTAAGTTCATTTTTTTTCCCTCATTAATGTACACACAGCACCCCATATTGACAGAAAAACACAAAATTGTTGACATTTTTGCAGATTTATTAAAAAAGAAAAACTGAAATATCACATGGTCCTAAGTATTCAGACCCTTTGCTGTGACACTCATATATTTAACTCAGGTGCTGTCCATTTCTTCTGATCATTCTTGAGATGGTTCTACACCTTCATTTGAGTCCAGCTGTGTTTGATTATACTGATTTGACTTGATTAGGAAAGCCACACACCTGTCTATATAAGACCTTACAGCTCACAGTGCATGTCAGAGCAAATGAGAATCATGAGGTCAAAGGAACTGCCTGAAGAGCTCAGAGACAGAATTGTGGCAAGGTACAGATCTGGCCAAGGTTACAAAAACATTTCTGCTGCACTTAAGGTTCCTAAGAGCACAGTGGCCTCCATAATCCTTAAATGGAAGACGTTTGGGACGACCAGAACCCTTCCTAGAGCTGGCCGTCCGCCAAACTGAGCTATCGGGGAGAAGAGCCTTGGTGAGAGAGGTAAAGAAGAACCCAAAGATCACTGTGGCTGAGCTCCAGAGATGCAGTCGAGAGATGGGAGAAAGTTGTAGAAAATCAACCATCACTGCAGCCCTCCACCAGTTATTACTGCATTATGGCAGAGTGGCCCGACGGAAGACTCTCCTCAGTGCAAGACACATGAAAGCCCGCATGGAGGACTCCAAGATGGTGAGAAATAAGATTCTCTGGTCTGATGAGACCAAGATAGAACTTTTTGGCCTTAATTCTAAGCGGTATGTGTGGAGAGAACCAGGCACTGCTCATCACCTGTCCAATACAGTCCCAACAGTGAAGCATGGTGGTGGCAGCATCATGCTGTGGGGGTGTTTTTCAGCTGCAGGGACAGGACGACTGGTTGCAATCGAGGGAAAGATGAATGCGGCCAAGTACAGGGATATCCTGGACGAAAACCTTCTCCAGAGTGCTCAGGACCTCAGACTGGGCAAGGTTTACCTTCCAACAAGACAATGACCCTAAGCACACAGCTAAAATAACGAAGGAGTGGCTTCACAACAACTCCGTGACTGTTCTTGAATGGCCCAGCCAGAGCCCTGACTTAAACCCAATTGAGCATCTCTGGAGAGACCTAAAAATGGCTGTCCGCCAACGTTTACCATCCAACCTGACAGAACTGGAGAGGATCTGCAAGGAGGAATGGCAGAGGATCCCCAAATCCAGGTGTGAAAAACTTGTTGCATCTTTCCCAAAAAGACTCATGGCTGTATTAGACCAAAAGGGTGCTTCTACTAAATACTGAGCAAAGGGTCTGAATACTTAGGACCATGTGATATTTCAGTTTTTCTTTTTTAATAAATCTGAAAAAATGTCAACAATTGTTTCTGTCAATATGGGGTGCTGTGTGTACATTGAGGAAAAAAAAAAAAGAACTTAAATGATTTTAGCAAATGGCTGCAATATAACAAAGAGTGAAAAATTTAAGGGGGTCTGAATACTTTCCGTACCCACTGTATACTGTCGCCATGACAACCACATCAGTGGTGGATTGCCACCGGCTGTAATGTGCTATAACAAGCATAAAATACAAAGTTTTGTATACAAGTGCAATAATAGTAACAGTTGCAATAGATTTCAGTATTTATAGACCCTTTTTGCGCCGACGTCACGATTATGTTACAGCGCTAGCTGGAGGCAAAACAAAGGGAAAACTGGAGGCGGCCCATTCAAACCAGCGCAGATTCGGCTACATAAGGAGCTTAAAATATCATCTTGTTGTGATGTTGGATGCAAGAATCTATGTAGTACAGGCTCCAATTTGAAATTTTAACGCGTACCTGCTGCCACTCGCAGACAAAAAAAACGACGACAGCTGTGTTTAAACGAGATAAAACGAGCGGACTGGACAGAAACTATCGTCAAAAATGCTCGCGTTTGCAGCGCACACTTCTTATCAGAAAAGGTTAAATAAAGTATTTTCTTTTGTTGTTATGGATTATGGTTTGTGTTACGTGTCTAAAGATTTCTTATGCATCTCACAACTATGAAATAATGTCTGTGTGCATGCGTGTAAAACAACAAACTGACGATGTATATGCTTAATCATCTGTAATTGTTGTGATTGATAGTGGCTGGACTTTCTAAGAACTCAGTAAGAAAGAATATTCAAATACCGAAAGTTCAAAATTAATTTATGGAATTTTTATTTCTAGAAACTATTCACATCTTCCTTTTAAATGTACTGTAAATTTAAACAAACTTAATAGCTAGCGTTAGTGAAGCGGTCAGTGGAATCTTTCTGCCTCCAGCTAAGCCCCGCCTACAGAAAAACGTCACATTGTTTACTAACAGAAAAAGGGTCTATAGCATATACATTTTAGCTGTAAATTGTTTTATTTAGACCGTTAATTCACAAAATTCACAAATTACCTCAAATGCCATACATGGCATTTCCTTTAGCATAGAGTTTAGCTCCAACCCTGATCAAAATCACCTACCTGTGGTTTTCTAATGATCTTGCAGACACTGATTAGCATGCTCAGGTGTGTTTGATTAGGGTTAGAGCTAAACTCTGCAGGAAAGTGGATCTCGTGGGCCAGATTTGAGGATCCCTGCTTTACACCGTGCCTACACCGGACACGAGAGGCACTGCACAAAATACAATGTCAATAGAACACACTACATTATAATCAGTGATGCTGTCTACACTGGATGCGGCGCGGCACGACAAATCCCCGCCAGTAAACTGATGCCTCATTTTATTTATGACATGCTGACACAAAGTTCAAATGATTTTAACTGTCGCTTTGTCACGTCCAGTGTAGACAGACTTTAGCTGTTGCGGTGTGGCACGGCGCGTTAAGTGTTAAATGGGCAAGCACTTCATATCTCAAGAGCCGTTTCCAGTTGCTATCTGTGAGAGGAGGCCAGCGAAGACCCGCTTGCTTGGTGGTGGAATAAGAGCAAGATACCTGGCCACGGTTGCTTAAAATGCATTTGCGCAACAAACACACCATCTGAACGTGTGTTCAGTGCAGCTGGAAACATCGTAACACCAATGAGGTCCTCCCTTAAACTGGACAATATCAGCGTGTTTGTTTTTCTGTCAAAGAATTTGAAATCTAACATTATATAAAAGCCAAGGTAGGCTTAAGCATTAGTGTTTACATTCTAATTGTTATCAGGCCAACGCCGATTTTGCAGCATGTGATTGAAGCTGTTACAAATTATTTAGGCTACTTTCTTATTTAACTGTATTATTTATTTGATAGCCTCGTGTTTTGCAGGCTGCGTGTTGCCATGTTCACTGACGGAAGTGCTAAAATAAACACATACGTTTGTTAATAGATGTTTGAACCGTGCCCGTTTATTTATATATTCCCATTATCATTTAATCCAAAGAGTTCATCTTTGCCTTTCTGCAAACTGGCCAGATATCAATAAAAATAATAGCGATATTAATAATTACTTTGCAATGAGAAAAAATATTCATATTCAAAAACACAGCTTTATTGGTTTTAGCAGCCAAATATGTAAATTTCTGGGCAGACAATGGTGCGATTTTGGGGCCATTGGACTCTTTGGGAAACTTTCTTTTTAACCAATTCTGCTAATGATACAGAAACTACATGTCACAATGACATTTACCCACAATTTGCACAAATTAAGCATGAATGTTATTGGTGAAATGATTTCCAGTATTGTTGTGGGGGGTGGTGGTCCTCCTACCTTCACAAACATGGTGTGTTTGTGCTCTTTGGCTAATTCTGCCATCACTTCGTTCATCTGCGAACACTGCGGAGCCCATGGCGCATGGAAATGGACAGCGGTGAGGGACCTGCACAAAACAGAGTAGGAATGATGAGCTTTAGATCACAGACTCAGAGATCTAGAGTTAGGGAGGATTGTCTTGGGGAAATACACATTTAAATCAAATCAATGTAGATCTGAATTACAGGTTTCATTTAAATGTGAATCTAGACTGTAAAGTAGATAAAATTGCATTTTTTTTTAATCATCTGACATGACATTAAAGACAAGGAACAAAAAATTACCACAGAAGTAATGACCAATCAAAGAAATTATGTCTGCATACAAAAATAACTTCTAAATTGTCCATCTAAAGTGCGTTAAAGTAGACGTATTAGGAGAATTTTTGGGTTGTGCGTCACACAAACATGAGACTTCATGTGTGAACACTTTTAAGGTTTGAACATACTCCTTTACCGAGACCAGCCCAGATCATGGACACTAGACTGCACTACCTCAAATAGTGAATCATTTAATTATTATTTGTCTGTTCATAATTGCGTAAGTCTCCTCTGCAATGATATCAGATAAACAGGCTCTGCCACAATTCAATGAAGAACCAAACTGAAAGCGTGGAAGCATACTGGGGACGGCTGTTGATGTTGACTAGTCTGTGATTATCATCAAGTCATACTATTTGCTGAAAAAAAAAAGTCAAATTCTCAATCAAGCTTAGTTTTGACATGAAGGACACTGATTGATATTGACTACCAAGTCCAGAAGTATTCATTTTACATAATGTCTACCATAAATACAGCCTAAAAACCAATAATATTCACAATAATAGCAGCAAACTTGCAACGAGGATATTAAAGACAGCTGAAATTAAATGCAGCATTAAAACAATCTGCCAAAAGCATGCCATCTAGATCAGATTAATGTTCACTCATTAATATGAGTTTAGCTCAAATAGCTTTCCTGTAGCTCAAATAGTAGAGCATGGCGCTAGCAACGCCAAGATCATGGGTTCGATTCCCAGGGAAAGCAAGAGCTGATAAAATGTAAAAAAACTGTAACTTGAATGCAATGTAAGTCGCTTTGGATAAAAGCGTCTGCCAAATGCATAAATGTAAATGTAAATGTAAATGTAATATAGATCATTTGAGTTTCTCTGAACAGGCCATCGGTTATTTAATTATATTCGATCAACACGGACTCTATACACGATTTATCCCCTTGCATATGTGTTAAATCAGTTAAACATCTGTTCGAAATGACTTGTATTCCGTGACAGACTTGAAAAATAATGAATTATTCACTTACTTGCTGTTATTTTTTAATAATTCCTCAAAATGCTGCAGCGAAGTCGCGTCCGTGAGGTTCGCCATGCTGCCAGACATTACTAAGCGATCATCGAACCCTCCACCAGGACGCTGTACTGAAGCAAAGCATTATTAAACAATATACGATATCACTAACATCGAACACAGACAGTTATGGGAGAAATGTTGAGTTGAAGATTAAGAAGTTGTTTAAATATATAAACATTTGATTTATATACACAACATATTACGTTTTAAGTAACCTTTTCCGCTTTCTTCCATCTTTCAGAGGTGAAATTTACAGTGTGTGGCAACAAATAACCTGAATTAGCATATATCCTGTACTGTACCTTTAATTTGAATATAATTTTTATTACCTACAATACAAAACCAAAATACGGACTATTCTTGTGATAGTTTTATGTAATTTTGTAACTTCTCATTCACTATAATTAAAGAAGAATGTAAACCGAAGGTAAAAGTATTAAGAATGTGATGTGAAACATGCAACAAGAAAACCAGGGTCAAGTGTGGAAAAAAGTACAATAAGGGTGAGACTGAGGAGAAACATTTGAGGTGAACTATTCCTTTAAATTACATTGGTTGACTCATTCGCGCTCAGTAGTCTCTCGTCAAATAATAATACTCTATTTGACGTAACCCCGCCTCCGTTAGCCCGTACTGTTCACTGATTGGTTGGGGCAACTGTATGTCA
Source organism: Onychostoma macrolepis (assembly GCF_012432095.1). NCBI lineage: Eukaryota > Metazoa > Chordata > Actinopteri > Cypriniformes > Cyprinidae > Onychostoma > Onychostoma macrolepis. The sequence goes on along the minus strand of NC_081166.1, from coordinate 4,420,168 downwards.
CTCATCTTGAAAGATACAGGAACTTATAATACAGAATACCAGCAGGGCATGAGGAGTCGCACGGGAATACTGCGGCTTTTGTTTTGCTTCTCAAAACGGGCATATTTAGAATTACTGTCTTTTTGTTGTATTTTTATAATACTTGTACAGATGCCTCAGTGGTCGATGGGTAAAAGTGCCCGCCTTTGACTGCTTAATACAATGGGTTTTTGACTTTGCATATTGGTCCATATGGGAGTTTGGGGCGGATTGTGTTAATTCAAGTGTTTGAATTAAAGCTAAGCTCTGCAGGCTTCAGTATTATAAAATAATCAATGGATTGCATAAGTCCCATGCAGAATAAGAGAAGACATAGTGGAGAGCTGGAACAGCGGCACAACCAGTCGGTAAATGGACTTAATTTTATTTACTATATCCTGATTCATGCTTTAAACATGCTAAATGTACGTTACATTATTATGTTTGCCTTTGATAGTATTTGTTTGACCTTCTGTGGCATTTGCACAGGTGGTTACCCTTTACAAAAGAGTTATGAGTTATTATTAGTATATATATATATATATATATATATATATATATATATATATATATATATATATATATATATATATATATATATATATATATATATATATATAAATAAATAAATAAACCCATCTGATCATCACTGAAAATAGCTGTCATGATTTATAGGAACAGAGTGCACCAACCATGGCATGAGGGCCACATTTGATTCCATTGGCATCGTCTTACATGATCAAGCTATAAATAGTTTAATGCATGTTAATCTTTTTGAACTTCACAGAAAAGGCTGTGTAATGGACTGGGAGGCTGTGGCCGGGTTGAATGTGGTGCGGTGATGGAAACTCCAATGGACACGTGGGATGCCCAAAATCACAGCCCTCAAAATGGACACAGCGCCAATGTCCCCGGCATGGTATACCATCTCGCATATGCCTGTTATCTGCCTGATAATGGGGATTTTTATTTTTTCTTCTAGGATTCCAAATGCACATAAAACATGTTAGATCTTTTCTGACATGTAGTTCTCAATTGGGTAAAATGTGACTGTTGTATATGTCAATAATTTTGTTTTAGAAACTTGGTTTCAAATTATGATTTATTTATTTGACTAGGGCTCCGACTGCCTCTCTTCTTCCTGTCTCTCTTGTTTACAGGGTTGTGATTAACTTGTATATTGCTCTTATCTGATGTTCTTGTGTTTATGAAGCATGAGGAATGCAGGGGTTAAAGGTCGTGGTCTATTAAGCAGTCTGTTTTATTGCACTGTTTCTGCCAATAGTTTTTTGCATTTACTGAAGTGATTGGAAATAATTTTGGGTCCTGTGGCTAATTTTACACAATGATTACAAAATGTGTCTCATTTTTAAAAAGGTTTAGCCGTATTAAAATAACTATTTATACGTTTTTCTTTTTTTCTTTTTTTTGCATCATATCTCTGTACATTTTTACAGAAAATCACAATAACTGATCTTGCATTGTTGCTTCAACACTTGTTGACGTAACAATAATTGTAATTAGTCTGAGTTTTTTAAGGCGGGCAGGGCAGAGTGTTACGTGAAGCTTGTAAGAGAAATTGTAAGGTAATTGACATAGAAGATTTCATTAATCACTAATAAGGCTACTAAAGCAATTATAAGTAAGCTTACCAACAAAGCAAAGGCTTATGAACAATGTTTTGACGTGCTCTTTCAAATAAAAAAAGTTTAATTTATTAAAGAAACTTTGATTATTGTGAAAAAAAGGCCATTTTAGGTAGAAATGGCTGGTTAAGCTAAAATAGGCCACAATTTTCAGCTAAAATGGGCTGCATATATAAACACACACACACACTTTTAGACAGAAATGTATAGGCTAGTTTATAGGCCTAGATAAGTATCCATACAAAATCTTAACAGTCTTTAAAGAAAAAAATTGCATTGCAGACAGTATGGCAGAAGGACAAGCAAAGAAAGAAAACAGAGAGACAAGAAGAGAAAGGGAAAGAAAGGAAGATGTCAGTAAAATGGGCTGCATACACACACACACTTTTACACAGAAATTGAGGGTGAAAATAGGTGTATAGGCCTACTGTAGATATGTATCCATACAAAATCTTAATAGTCTTTTAAAAAAATACATGCACACAAAAGACACCAATGCACAGAAACACACCTATACAACACGATTAGTTCATTTTTAATTGCATTGTTTAATTAAATATTCATTCAACTTTCTATTTAATGAAATATGTTTATGGTGTTGCTATGGCACACTAAAGACAATAGTGTCAATTTACTGTTAAAAATAAAATGATTTAAGCTGAAATTACCTGTGTTCTCTTTTTATATTGGCCCATTTTACCTGAATGTTGTGCCGTGGCTCAAGAAGATACCTGCTGATACTCTAACTCTCATAATTTTAAAATGTTATACTTTTTCACATTTAAAAAAATATAAATAAATTTAAGAGACCCATGCTAATTTATAAGAATATCATTAGATCTCATGCATAGCTTATTTGATGGTATAATAAGTAATTTACCAAAACGTGGCCCATTTTAGCTGACTTCACCCTATCTTGTGGAACCCAAAATACTGGTACTGAACAAACTTTTAAAGGCCGCTATTAAGTGTAATTTTCAGGGATTCTGTGAGTCTTAAAAGGTCTTAAAATTTGCCCTTTCACAAATTAAGGCCTTAAACCGGAGCAGAGAATCTTTCTGTTATCTAAACATACTGAAATAAATTGTGAACAAAATAAAGTGAGTTCATGCTTGAAACAAGAACAAACATCTGTCAATGTGGAATGAAAACTTGTTTTCCCTTTGAATTAAGCTGATTTTTCTGAGCCCACTGGTAAATATTCGTTCTTGTTTTAATCATAAACTTGTTTAATTTTAAAACGGAAAATGACAAAGATAATGGTGATCATTTTATTTAATTTATTTAATTTAATTTTTATTTAGTTATTTATTTTGTAAAATGAATTAAAGTAATGCAAATCTGTTGAAAGTTATTTATTTTTTTTAAACATTGCTAATTTTGAGACTATATTGATGCATTGTGCTCCATTCAATTTATTCCTTCAATTTTCTTAACTTAAAAAGTCTTAAATTTACCTTCATAAAACGTGCAGAAACTGTGATTTTACATTTAAAGTAACATTGTTTTGTTCGGAACTGAAACGTATAGTAATCATGTTTTAGCGTGTTCGTTTAATGGTGTGTGTCTATTTGCAAATCTTTATTTTAATCACTGATGTGTTTGGGTTTGTCAGCAGGTGTTACCTGCCCCAGGACGCGGTGCAGGACAGTATTGCCCCAGGTGTATGGCAGGTGAACCTGTGAGTAACATTTGGTATTCTTTGTGGGTTACAAATAATATCCCCCTCTTCTTTCATGTCAAAAGTGTGTGTGGATAACATGCCACTTTTTAAAATATGACACATTCATCAAATTTTGTGCGCACACACGCACTCAATCTACCCACAGCACTTTCACCCGAATGGCGTTGATACAAGCAATATGATTGCCTTTGGAAATTTTGTACTTCCTGCAAATCAATATTTATTCATGACGAGAAAGAAATGCACATTTTGAACGGTTTTCCCGCAGGCCAGAGTACCTACCAGCTGATCTAACCACTACGACACGGGAACAGTCAGCATATATGAATATCAATTTGCGTAGGGTTAATGAACATTATGCACACAATGCATAGAGTGTTGAGCGAAGTTGACCTGTGTCACATCAATGTTTCTCTCTCTGTCTCTGACAGGGCCATATAAACCACATCATGAGGTATTGATCAGCATTGCCGATGACTCCTGGAGAAAATGAATCGACTGAATAAACGGCCGATGCAGAGAAGCAATCTGCAGTTTATCCGTACCGTGTGGGTTTTTTCCCGCATGCTTTGTGCCTTCCATGCATTTTCCAACTGGCCTCACCTACCTACAGTAGTACCTATTATTGTTTCGCAGCAATGAGGTTCACATTACCAAGAACACTCCGATGGTAAAAAAAAAAAAGGCCATGAATGATGGTTTATATCACACTTTTAGTGAAGTGTGTTGAGATTTTTTGCACTGTCCATTTTTCAGTGTTGCGTGGTCTTGATTTTCAAGAAGGAATTACTGCTATAAAATGTAATGTTAGCAAAGTCTGTGAAACTATATGCACAAATAATCTTTTTTTTTTTGTCTATTTTTCTAAAAATTTAAAAAATAATAAATGAAAGAATTTTCATTTTTTTTTTTTTTTAAGTATGTTCATGGTTTAACATTTCAATTGCATTTAATTTGGTAGTTAAATGTATATCAGGTTCATTTGAAGGACATTTTTGTAGATATATTGTCACTTATCTCAATAGATTTGTCTTTTGTTTTGTTTTCCTTTGTAGAAGACATTTCAGTGTATTCAGTGATTTAACCTATTTGTATCCTTTATAAACCAATCCAGAATATTTTGCATAAAGTCTAATTTGATTAAAGCTTTTGTGTTTTGTTTTTTCTCAGGCTTTAAAAAAAAAAAAAACCAATACATGCTGTTCCCAAAAGTGCACACAAGATGGCAGTGTCCCATTCTGTTTTTCTTCCAGGGGGACTTGGGCAAGTCAGTAATGTTTAAAATCCAGCTTTTAAATATTTGGTACCACCATACATCTGTTTCTCCGCTTAATTCATTTTAAATATTCCTGGTGTTTTATTGAAATCAAAACATTAAGTTTTACAGTACATGCTTTACTTTTATCGGTCCACTTCATCATCCCACGCTAACCCACCTTCAACATACGAAGTTTTATTTTCTCAATAATGACTCTGATTAATAAGAAGAACACCTGCACCACCACATATTGATGCTTTTTCCATGAGGAGCAAAGACTTGTATCAGCTATTCCCCTCAGACAGCAAGTTTTAATACTCATTTTGACATGAGCGACTCTTCTCGCAGATATGACTTCCTCAAGCTGCGGCCCAGCTCATAAAACAAGCTTCTCCTACAAGAGACTTATAAGAGTGGCCGTGTATTCATAAGTCATAGTTTCTGCTCCTGTAAGTTATAAAGGAATTACCTCAGCTCAGGAGGAGCCGTGGGGACGGGTCGAAGTTTGTGCTAAGTCAACCAAGATGGATTTAAGTATATTACCAGCTCAATCTTCCTCACCCTCCCTCAGTGTTAGCTTTTGTCGGTGGAGAAATGAGAGGCAGCGTTCAGACAAAGCTTGACCTCTTGGGGCCGGCTCTCAGAGCCTAGATTTTCAATAATGTAGGACAATAAAGCTTAGTCCTATAACCTACTGCAATATGCTACAAGTGTAAAGAGCTTAGCTGCTAATAAAGGAGGCCGAGGAGTGAGAGCGCGAGCGGGGAAAAAAAAGGGAAAACAACAACTCATCTTCAGAACTCATATTTGGAGATCAACTGCGGCCCATAAGAGCTTTTCATAAGGACAGTAATGAGATGCTGAGGAGGAAGACGAGGAGATCAGACCGGTCAAGCCTGACAACTGCTATCTGACACAGTGGATATGAACACGGTAGTCCCTCTGAGCGCTTGTGACAGGTGCACATATATGTTTGTTTAGATGTTGGTGCTTTCGGCCTCATAGATGAGTTATTATTTTCCTCTCCAGCCCCCTCCGCTCTCGCCGTGACCTGACGCTGCGTGGACCTGCTCCTGGTTTCCCGTAAGTGGCCCAGGTTGCCGGTGTGTTCTCCTTAGGGAGACAAAGGGCTATTATGGGTTTATTGTACAGATCAGCGGGGTCAGGGTACACCGTGTGCACATGCAGGGGTAATTTCTGGTTCGCTTTCGTTGTCAGCAGGGAGGAGGAAAACCAATCGAGCGATCTACCGTGCTGACTAGTTGCTTTCTTGATTATATATGCGTATTCTTAATGATGAAAGTTTTGTCGGCTACACTCTTGCAAACAAAGGTTTTGTGTTTGTATTGATGCTTCCATGAAGAACCTTTAATATTCCAAAGGTTATTTATAGTGGAAAAGGTTCTTTAGATTATTAAAATTTTGACACACTAAGAAAAAAAGAGCCTTTTGAAAAAATAAATGATCACTGAAAGGTTCTCTGGATAACCCAAAATGGTTTTTCCATGATGAAAGCACACTTTTTGAAACTTTATTTTAAAGATGGTATGAATACACCTTTAAAATAAATATTCAAAAAGGGGTTATTACAGCAATGCCACTGAAGAACCATTTTTGGGTTCCACAAAGAACCTTTCCGTGAATACACTCTTAAAAATAGGTTCTTTAGATTATTAAAATGTTCTTCACACTAAGAAGAAGGAAAAAAAAAAGGTTCTTCTATTGCATCACCGCAAAACCCCCCTTTGGAACCTTTGGACTGTAGTTTTTAAAATAACCTTTTTTTAGTGTGAAAAAAAACATTTTAATAATCTGAAGAACCTTTTTTTCCACTACAATTAATTATTTTGTGAAATGTATGAGATCCTTCATGGAACCATTGATGCCAATAAAAATCTTACTAGTACTGTGTGCTAGCTTGCTGAACAGTGTACTACATATGTTTTTTTTTTTTTTGTAAATGCTAAAAGGTGAACTTGTAAAAGAAAAAGAAAAGATATGTTAAAAATAATGGCAATAATCACTTCCCATTAATCCAATACACAGGAACTGGAATATCCGTTTAAGCGCAGTGCACTGTGGGATACATTATTCCACACAGCGGAACATCAAACATTAATATGCTACACTGTTGTCACATGACCTTGTCATTTTGTGTGAGAATGCCGTTGAGTTACCGGTTTAAAATAAAATAAAAAAGGTTGTTTTGCATACATTTTCAGCAGTGTGTAAAAATGACTTGACTTTTGGCAATTCAATCAAATAATAATAAAAAATAAAAATAAAACATATCCCAATATTCAAAGCATGGCCTTTGATGTAAAAAAGGGGAAATATTTTCTCCTTCTTTTTTTTTTTTGTATTGAGTTTTTCAAAATAATCAGCATATGCATTGGATAAATGCAGCATTAACAGTGTACAAAGTTTAAGAGAAAGAAAATGTGAGAAGAGAGAAAGAAAAAGGGGAAAAATAATTTATCCTCCCTTTTAAAAAACAATAAGTCTCTTCTTGTGCTGTCCTAGTTAAATCTTACTATTTCCCTGCTGTCTTTATCTCCACCATTTTTTGGCTGCAACCCACTGGTTGAGAATCACTGCTTTATGTCTTCTGAAAATGTGTGCTTTGTGCACATTACTCCTTTTATTTACTGTAGAAAAGAGTTGAATATTTGTATCGCTTCTCCAAATGTTGCCATTATCTCGTCATTAAAACCGAATTTAAAAAAAAGCTTTTGTTTTACGCAGGCCATTCCGTAGACTCAAGAATCTCGTAAAAGCTGGATTTTCCTCTGTTGCTCAATGGGAGATCTCAGTTAAAGAGTCTAAAGGCCGAAACGCAGCAGTGACAAAATTTCCGTCTTTCCCCTGCTTCTTCCTGAAGTGTAGGGCCCGTCTCTTTCATGGCTGTGTTCTTTTCTGGATCTCATATACTCTTACACCATTTCCACCTACTTTGTTTATGAGGCTTTGATCCACAATATTCTAGGCTAAGTTACACCCATGCTCTGCAAGGTGAACCTGTCGGCATTGTTCCCAACGGGAACCTAATACTCGTGGAGTCTTTCCTCTCTCCTCTCAAAAAACTGCTCTCTTTAGTAACAGAATTCTCCAAAGATGCTGAACAAAAGGTCATGCACAAAGACACAATTTTATGCTCCTTTAATGAGTCAAATTTGCTACCTCTGCACTCACTTAAAGATACTTTGCTAGATAACGGCGCATTATCAAAACCCTCGTCAATAAAGGGCGTAACTCGTTGAATGCGGTTAAAGGGAACGAAAAGTGTAAATGCACCACGCGGGTGACCTGTGTATATATGACCATTTTGCACTGTTAAGATATCTACATCTTTCGGCCTAATCTTTTGATGTTTCCTGTTTATGAATGGACTGAAAGCTGCGCATTGTGGGAAAGAATAAAGACCGGTGGAGGTGTCTGCATTATATCTGTTAAAGAGAGTCTCAGAGACATGAATGTGGGGCACTGATTCATTGTGTCCTCACGGTTGCCTCATTCAGACTTTCATGGAAGCCTTTTGTCCTAAATCTTAAGACCCGTCCATTTAAAATCACGCCCGACAATGCTCTCATAGACGGTTAATATGCATTTGCGGACTGGTGGGGTGGCTTTTGTTAAATCGCTGATTTGGAAGGGATTCGCTGGATTGTTTATTTATTTATTTCATTTTTATCGAATCAATATCCCATTGCAGAGAGATATTGTAATGTGTAACCTTTACCCAATATGTTTTATTCATCTTCAGAGGAAAACGTGGGATGCAGAGGCCTGAACGTCGCTGAAACGTCGCTAATAATCAAACAACTCAAATTAGTCTGGCTGAAAACAATATTCCACCAATGTGGTGAAACCTCTTAACGATCATGAAATTAAATAACAAGAATCAATGTAATGCCTAAAAATGATGTGAAATGTGAGAAACTATTACCAAGGTTTTCTTTTGTTCTACATTGGGAACTCTTCATGGGCTGAACATAATCATATAAAGGTGTCTAGGACATCTTTATCAAATATTAATGCCTCGTAGTATGATAAAAATGTCGGTGGATGATAAAAACAGCTGGAGATGAAGGGTTATTATTGTGGATCTCACAAAAACACATTTATGGTCATTTAAAAAAAAAAAGAAAAAAAAAAACATTAATAAAATAAGCCTTTGTAATATCTTTACAATTTAGATAATACTTAACTTTTTTTTTTGACAGTACAGTAATGAAAATGAGAGTTGGCATAATAGGGTATATGTCGAACGTCACCTGACCAAACCCGGAAAACAGGTCTCATCGCTTCCGCTTGTCGGAGAATGTATTAATAGCAGTATTAAATAATGGCGATATCAATGGACTTTTAAGGTAATCAGTTCAATTAGCTAGCTGTTTTATTCGACTTTTATATATAAATGTTATTGAAAAGAATAAAAATAAAAATAATTTATATATCAACCTGCTATACCTGGTTAGCAGAATACGGAAGTCTGTTGCGCATAACCCCTATACAATGACTAGAAAGCAGAAGGTGCTTAATTATACTTCATATATGGCCTAGACATGTCCTCAAAAGGATTTGTGATAGTCAGCCATAACAGTCATGTGATAATAGAAAATCATTTTCAGCATCATGTGTGCATTTTATTTTCTTTGTATTTTTCCCACAGGTGACAGGTTTCAAAACAATGCCACCATATTTGTATTGGTTTTACTGAATTATCTGTTGTGTGTGTGATGATATGTCACCAACCATGTGCAAATTTGTAGCTTGTGCTTTGAAAGAAACACACATCAAGTCATGCAAAAATGCTCTTTTATTTTTCGAAAGCCACATCTCTTAGCATCGCTTGCTCTCCTGGGAACGGAGACCTCGGCGAGACCTCTTTCCCTTCAGTGAAAAAACAATAGCACAACTGATGCTGGTGTATTTTAAGGTTTTTTACTTAGCCTCGATCACCTCTGTGGCTCTTAGTGAGCCTTGACAGTGCTCGAAGCTCTCCAGGCGCTCAAAGCATTCCCCACAGACCCACACAACATACATGATGCCATGAAAGCATGTAGAGTAGCGCTGCCGTGTCGACCTGTCAGTCAGGAGTCAGACGCCGCTAACAGTTGAAATGCTGGAAGTGTTCGAGCACGTACACACACACACACACAAACAGGCCTCTCTCGCTCTGTTTAACGCCAGGCTGCGTGTCAGAAGAGACTGAAGTGAACAAAAGGAAGCGAAGCCCACGTGTGTCATGCAGGGAAGGGAGCAAAAGCAGCTAATGCTCGCGTTTTATCTCCTCACACCCTCCTGATAAAGAAAATAAAGCATAATCTAGATTAATAATGCATGCCGAGTTCACAGCCCCCCTGTCTTGTTTGTATCTACGCAGCAGTCGTGGTAAATACATCGGAAGATGTTTACAGAGGAAGCCGCGCACCTGGCTTTAAAGGTTAAATCAAATCCGAGTCAAAGAGGGGCGAACTTGCAGCCTGTCCCCTGAGGAAGCGCAGAAAGGTAAAGAGAATTAAGACGCATGCTGTTCTGCTGGGGAGGAAACTTTGCGCTTCCTGGCAATGACAGGCCTGTCGATTCACACTCGCGCAGATTCAATTCACATCTTTCTACTCACCTCCGGCATTAAACATGCTGCTAGCTGTTCTCTGATTAGCTTGAAATATACATTTGAGGCAGCGTAAAATGCTGGAAAACACCTGCGAGTAATATCGTTTTAGTTTCCTGCTGCATTGACAGTTTTTTAGTAATGATTTTTGGATGAATGAATGAATGAATAAATAAATAACTCACATGGAAAAACAAGGAGGCAGGAAGTCACATATGGGTGTAGAGTGTGAATGTTAGCTTGCTTGAAAAAAGATTGTAGTTTGTGTTTTTAGCATGTTGTATTTTTGAAGTATAATTCATTGTTTAATACATTTTCCCCACCCAAACGTTATGTACTAACTTTTAATGTAATACGAAATGATTTATTATTAATGAATCCAGATGTTTTTCTTAAAATGTTCTTTCTCTGATCAAAATGTTTCAAACAAAACATATGAAGAGTTCATTTGCAGAAACAGATAATCATCAGAAATCATGTTTTTTCATTGTGCATTCCAATTAATCTCAATCAAACTACAGTTGGGTTCTCAATCTAACACAGTAAAAACATGACAACATAATAAAAAACATGCTTTTTGAACATTTTTAAAAACTGAGTTATCTGTTTTTGCAAATAAACTCTTCATATTTTATTGGGAATATGTCAAGTGATAATGAACTCATAGGTTTTGTGTGTGTGTGTGTGTGTGTCCTCAATATCACTATCATCCTAAAATGTCTTCTGTTAAATCCTTTTAAATTACAGTCACTTCCTAATGACATCATCATCCAGGGCAGGAAGTGACATCACTTTGGGGGGAAAACAACAGCACAAATATGAGTGAGTAAAAATGATGGCTTCGTTGAATTATGTGTTGTTTTGGTCTATTAGATGGTTTTGGTTGAACCAAAAAAAAAAATAATGTTTTGGTTGAATAAACAGTGGTTAAATAATACAGTCGTGCAAGCTGATAAATTATTAAGTTTCAGTGTCTGAGTTTGACCACTGAAAGTCTGTGAGATCCTTTCATAGAAATATTTTTCATGAAGGTATATTAATTTAATTTTGCACAGTTGAAATTGTGTTTTTGCTCAAGTTGAAGTTGGCAGATGTTAAATGATCTGAGCAGTTTACTTTGTTTACAATCCAATTGATGTGTGAAATGATGTTTCAGTGTTTGAAATATTCATTCTAGTTATTGTTCTGTAAAAAGTCCTTAAAACGAAGCATGCTTTGAGAACAGAAGTCTTTTACAGCCCATATTTTACATTCAAAACCATTTCACAATGAGTTATGAGTTCATTTTCTGCTCCAAACAGGAAATAACAAGTACACACGAGTGCATCATTTTTATTTATTGCATATTTAGCCCATGCTACAGCTCAATGAACAAAATCATCATAAACAATAAACACATTTCTTTGCGCGGTTTCTGTGATCAAAGCTTTGGCAGCCTAATCTAACCAATTAATCCATTTATCAGCGGCGCACTAACAAACATGCCCTCCATATGCTGTTTCCAACACACCCTCTTCCTCGCAGAGCAGCTCAGGAAACTAGGGCGGCTCTTCACCAAGGCGATGTGTTCACCACAATCACGTCGTTGTTCGTTCCCTTAGATTTTAAATCAGTGGAAATGAGTCAGTGCCTACAATCTTTTAAAACTTCTGCACGTACATAGACACACACACATAAAAAAAAGAAAACAATACATGTGAAATTGGGGGTAAAAGGTTTTTGAACGCAGATGTTGCATTTCACTGTTTAATTTAAAGCTCTGTGAATTTTTTTCACAGTTTTTTTCACCTCTGTGGTCCCGGTACACTGTGCCGAGCTGACAGCACTTATTTTAAGCATTTACTTGGTGTGTGTGTTTTTTTTTTTTTTTTTTCACGGCTGCATCTTCATCTTTCTGTCTGTTAATAATGTAGAGTTCACACATCAGAATGATCTTCACGTTCTCCATCTGAGCAGGTTTCCTTTCTTACTTTCTCTGCCTTTTTCTTTCTCTTTGCAGCTCTTAGATTCTCTGACAGCATCTGTCAAAACCTACTGCATACGACTTTACAAAAACACAAACATCCAGTGAAAAACCTTTAAATTGAAGACCACACAACTACATTTGATGGTTAAGCCATTTTTGTGTTCAAAATATAATGAGCAACATTCATTAATAAACAGTGGAATTTATGTAGATTGAGCAGGGGATCCAAAACTCTGAGAGCACATTGAAAATCTGCACTGTAAAAAGTGATAAGTTGACTTAACCGTTGCCTTAAAATTATTAAGTAATAACAATTAAAAAAAATAAGTTAAATGAATTTTAAAAATCATTATTTACTTAATAATTTTAAGTCAACGGGTTTCCTCAATTGTTTTAAGTTAAGTCAACTTATCACTTTTTACAGTGTGGGATTTATTTTTTAATTGAATTAAACCAATTTTGTTTTTAGAATTTTGAAAAAACAAAAAAATGCCTTTGACTCAACAAAGTGGTCAGATTTTCTTAGAAGATTCTTTGGAATCTTCTGTGTCAATATTCCAGAATTACACACACATTTTTAATATTAAATAAACATCCACCACTACTCTCTTCATCTCATAATCGATCTCTTCAACATATTATATTATAAAATTTTGCCTTTGAAGAAATTTTTAAGAGAGTCAACCCTGAATGCTTTTTAGAGTTTTTATCTCAACCAAACTTTAAAAACCTGTTATAGGTGTGCTCTTTTGTACTCTTTCAACTTGTTACTCACCATGAAAAAAGCCAAAAAATCTGGCATGGCGTCAATATGCCAAACGGCCTTCCGAGATCATGATCATCAGGTTTTTGTGTTTTATCAGCATGTGTGCTTCTGTGATTAAAGCAATTGGATGACACTAAATGCTAAATTCTAAGACATTCTGAAATTCATCAAATTGTTATTCCGCTCATTAAATTTTGCACTAAATTAGCAAATCCCCAGCCTTTTAGACCCTGCTGTATATTTTGCCCAATATCTTTCATAGTTTGGAGTGGCACTATTCCACTAAAGTTCCTCAAAGATATGTGAGAGTAAAGCATCCCAAAAGCAGTCGCCTGGTAATTTTGAGGAATCCACATCTGATGTTTTGTGTTGCACTTAAAAATGCATAAAATGCTGCTTTTAGGAAATAAATAATTCCAGCAGCTGTTTTCATCTCCATCTTTTGAGGAATATCATTAAAGAGGCTGTTTGTTTGCTTCCTCTGTGTGATTAAAGGTTCAGTTATGCACGTGGGCGGCGTCGAGCATCTTTAGAATGAAACTGTGTGAATCTGTCCAGGGCAGAGATACAGTAGAAACCACAGAAGACGGCGTTATCCCCACATGGGGTAAAACACACACACACACACACACACACACACACACATTTAGACTGCCTTCCCAGCCGTGGGACTTGTCACTACTGTGGTCTGATTCTAGACATCCAGAATGATTTCTTAGAGTTTTAAATGAGGGTGAAATTGTAATTCAAAGCAATGGTATTGAAACAATTCAGGCTTGATATGCCGTTACGACATCAAAACAATGGACGACAAAAAAGAATTAACTACCAGACTCTATAACAATATTAAGGCTACTCAATTAAAAATTTATGGGCTAATAATGCACCTGGATACAATCTGACCTGCCATTATGTGGATGTAAGACACGTCTCTAAGTGAGTGTGCGCCTCCGCTCTTACGCCAGTGCCACTGGGAATTTAAACTGCAACGTAACACAGCAATAAGGGGCTGTGTGAACTTTGACCTGTTGACCCTCCCTATTAGAGCTGGCAGCTGGGGAATTTCATTTTGATACAGCAAGGCAGTCACTAACAGTCCCGCTTCGTGCTACGAGTTGTCATTTCTCACATTTTCAATTTCTTTCCTCCGTAGTTTTCATTTCATAGCGTTGACCTTTTTGACTCTGTCATGTGGAGTGTTTGGGTGATGTGCTCTCAGGAAATAGCAGAAGTTCCGAATGATAAATTGTGGACTACATTTGGTAGTCCCGTTGCATCACAATAGTGTGCAATTGAGTGAGAATTGGTTTTGTTTGGCAGCTTAATCTGAAAGTAAAATTTCGAGGTTTCCTAAAGAAAGCTTTAACTATAAACCTTTCCATAATGCAGTTAAATTTTTTTACAGTATTGAAAATGTGTTTGACTCAACACGCAATTTGAAAATGTGTCTTTTTATGTCTCTGAACCATTCTGAAATGATATGGTGAAATTGAGTATACACATTTTATCAACTGGATTTTGACTAAAACCCGGTTTTTAGACTATGATCTGTCCTGTGAGAGACAGGCTTTGCTCAAATATGTTTCAAACTGATGCCATTTTTTTCTCAGTTGCAGTGTTGCTGTAGTTACTGCATTTGACCTAAGTAGGGAAACCCTTAAATAGTTTAACGAATGGGTAAATAAAACAAAAAGATTAGTTAATTGCAAATAATCTAAGTGGAAAATAGAAAGATGTGTAAACATTTACCTTTTCTACACTTAAATGTATGCATGGCAGAAAGTAATATTTATAGTGATTGCATTGTTTGAAAGGTATATCTTGAATATTTATTTTCTGTACACTGATATATATATATATATATATATATATATATATTTTTTTAAGTTGTAACTAAAACAAGAAAATGCTATTTCAGTCTTTCTATTTCAGAATTTCACCTTTAATTCAATGTATTATTTGCTGACTCTTTGTAATTATGTGTGCGATTTACTAGCAATTAGTGAAAATGGTTTCTACACCATTCAAATGTAGGCAACTTATTTTAGAGAAATTAAAATGACACATGCAGCAAGCACTGAGAATGTATTTGTTATGTACTATCTTTCATTATGTATTTTATTCTTTAAAAGTTCAATTCTATTCTCCAGCAGATGATGCAGGCTCTGACCTCAGGCTCCGACTGAAGGGTCTTTTTTCTTTTTTCTTTTCTTTTTTACGCCTCAGGCCTGTAGGTGGGGCAATGGCACCACATAATGGACCTTTCTGTGCCAGAAAAGCCTGAGATGGTCTCACATACAGGGGCAGAAGTGACTGAACGCCTATAGAAAGGCCTCAATAGACAGACCGGTGGCTCTTCCTCTCGGTTACCAGATGTTCAAGCTCCCAACGAGCGTCTGATTTGTGAAAATAACTGTGAGAAAGTAGGTCAATCACGTCTCGTGAAGGACTTGCTGCTGGTGACAAACTCATCGCAGGTTTAAAACCGAGACTTGAAATCTCTGTCTCTGTCGCTGGTGCTGTATGTATGGGGCCCCGAGCGCAGGTGCAGCTGACGGCCCCGCGCCGTTAATTACTCCGGTAAACTTTGTAATCACGAGAGTTTACGGGATCTACCGAAATGAGTTGTAGCTGACCCGCTCCGTCTCTTTTCAGAGCCCATTTCCACTGGATATTTTACATGTTAATTGTGTAGAATGGCTCTCCGCTCCTTTCTTTCTATAGGTGCTGCCTGGAGCTGCGCCTCGGGCTCTTTCTCTCTCTCCCTCTCCCTCTTCATTTCAGCAGCAGAATGAAAATGCTAATTATTATATGGCAACCTCGACATAACCAGCCCATTTCACATGTTCTGCTGTTTTCATTTAAAATCAGCTGTGAATCACGATCTTTGTTACACTGACACACAAAGAAAGAACTTGAGGTTAATAATGACAACTATTATTATTAGTTGTTGGTGTTTAATCATTAATATATTTGTTTTAAAGATTTATAATACATATACTTTATATTATAATTTGAACTTTTAATACTGTTACCATACATCGTCACCATTGTTATTGTTTCTGCTTTTTAATAATTGCAATTTTATTTGAACAACAACAGTGGCTAATAAAAACAAAGCTAATTACAATAATAGCCTAATGCGTTACTTATGCAAATATAAGGCAAATTATAGAAAAGTTTGTCTCGTGCAGTGTGTAGGCTATTTAAAATGCTACGTTCAAAGGAATACAATTTTAAAGATATCGAATAAAGACAGTCTGTGTGAAATCCATACGTAACTAGTTTAGAATAAATATTCTTTATATTTAAACTAAATAAATGTAGGCTATACGGACCGTACAGGAATGGTGACCTGTTTAATGTCGTCAGGCAGCATATAAGGATTGAAGTTATTTGCAGCCAACTATAGAGCTGAAGTTTGTAATTGTCACTGGAGTTGTATTGGGACATCTGCTCGACTGTATCAAAGCCGACACGAGAGTCCCAGCGGCTGAGCAAAAATCTGAGTTAATTAGCGCGATACATGTTTAATTAAAGCCAATTACAATATCTAAAATTACCTAATCGAAACCTGTTTTCACAGTGAAGGTGCCCTCAGCACGATCTGTTTCACACAGAAATAACGCATGCATTTTGCAGCACATGCACTTTGTGCTTCTGCACGATACAGATGCTGCTGGATATGGAGATTTTTTTATTTTTTTATTTTTTTGTCTGCAAATAAAAGCATCAGCAGATATTGGACACGACGGCGTGTCACACAATACAATACTTTTATTGGAGTTTTTATTGTTTTCTGTAGCGAGTTAAATGTAGCCTAGTAAAATGCATGTATTTATGTATAGATTGTTTAATTTACGCTGGACACTTTAATCTGCGAAATAATGCTTATAATTTGTTCCTTAACATTTGATAACCATATCAGACTTCGCTTTTTTGTTTTTAGTCTTTCTCATCGTCTTTTTTATATTCAGACTGTTTGATGATCGCAAACACATCCAATGCACGACAGCTGTGAAGTGATAAATTCTGGCACTCCTTAAAAGAGGATCAGAAACTGATTGGCTCATGTTTGATCGATATTAGGCTATTGATTAGTGCTCTTCCCCCGTTTAATTGTGCTGTGATCTCAAACGCTGTTCCACAGATGCGTCGAAAGGAGGCGCTCTTCATCAAATTTCTCTCAAAGATTAAAAGCTGCTCCGCCAAAAGCTCCCGCAGTTTCCTCCGGAAAATAAATGAATATATTTTCACGTTTTATTCATTTATGCTCAAATTCGTCTTTGAGGGAGAAGAATGAGATTGATATTTGTCATATTGTTAATGATAGCTATTTTAGACGAGGTAAATAATTAAGCACATTGTTTGTCTATTTTTTCTACTGTTCATGTATTATTTATTCACATATTTTATTATTTATGTATTTTATTATTTAACGCTATTTGGTTTTTAGGCTTTATTTCAACCCGCTACAAATCCACAATTGAAAAAAAATAAAATATGAACTTTAACTTGTTTTATTATAGAACATGCCTATATAATAAAACGGCCGATATAATTTTATGCAATATCTGCGCTTGTTCTAAGCACAACTTTATATAATAGCGCCAGAAACAACAATAAACTGTTATTAAAAAAAAATAATAATAAAATGATGACTTGACTCTAATAGCAGTGCACATAATTAATCAAGATTTTATTTGCCCTCATTTTTCCCTTTTCTGATCATTAACGATGTAATTAGTTGTCATGATTAAGGCGAAGAGAACATATGCAACAGTTTAAAAATGCAAAGACGAATGATTGATTCACCCTGTTTGTCATGCACTGACGTTTACGCATCTTTGATTTCCATCTCTCTCCCTCTCTGCTTTTCTCCCACACTCCCTTTTAGATAAACCCACTACAAATGTAAAAATGATTTTCGAGTCTCAATATAAGAGGACATGGTTTTAAAAGCAAGCAAATCTGAAATGTTGGTCCTCATTCGTTTCCAAATAGACGTTCTTTATTTTTGATGATCGAAAACACCATGTTGTAAAGAGCTGGGACGTTTGGAGCTGGCACATCCGCTTAAAACCTAGAAACTTGAGCACTTGGATTGATATTCCGAAGGTAAATCATCTTTCAGCATCTCTACATGAGTTATGATGAGCTGGCTCACGCCTTTCACTACATGACGTGCTCTCTGAGTGGTCAGTTGTCCGATTTTACGCACTCAGAATCTCAGCACTGCTAATTTAATTTCATGTGTCAATGCCAAATAACAGCCCGAACGCACATGTCAACGCTTTTCTGTGATGTTGGAGACGGACAGGCCCTCGCTCTCTCCAAGCAATTTTATTACGACCATTCCTCACCTCTGCAGCTTCTCTAGAGTTTTGCTGGTGTCATTTCTGCTCCAGACCTTTAAGATTAAAACTGGGCTTTGGATGATCTGGCCGTGCGCAAAGATGCAAATAGGAAAGTCGTGGTGCGCTGGTATGATGCGTGGAGGGGACATCTGGGCACTGGCCATCTGACTGACTTTGCCTTGACATCTGGGAAAGCCACTGGTGTGTGGCACGCGAATCGGTTGATGTCGCTATTTAAATGCAAATTTGTTGGGGATCATTGGAGCCTCACCCCGTAAATTCACACAAAAGGAACACTTCACACACAATAAGGAGGAGGGTCGTTTCTTCGGGAGGTCTTGGCAACGCCGAACAAATCTTATTCAAACCCACACACACCTTCTGCATGACTAACTTTTCCTTTGTCCTGCGCTCTCGGTTAGTACATCTCCCCAAATAAGATCTAACATGGGCAGACAGAATAGAGCTCAATCCGCAGCTTTCACTTAAAAAAAATAAATAAAATAAAATAAATAAACGCTCCAGTTAGAAGCAAAAAGCTTTTCCGTGTCACAGTAGAACATTTTAGAAAGATGGCTTTCTAAAAAGAACCCATGAACCCCAACACTAATCTGAACAGTTTATAATTTAGCAAGTTTTTATGATCGTCAACAATAATATTAAACAATTAAACATATGAAATATTTATTATTATTATTATTATGAAATGAAAACCATATAAGCCTTTTTTGTGTTGCAAACTGTCTTTTTTTTTTTTTGTTTGTTTTGTTTTTTGCATGCAGTAGATATTTTAGCTGCGCCTTTAATTTTTTTTTTTTTTTTGCATAACAAAAACAGACACATCTGACACTTTGGAAATGTAAAAAGCAATTAAAGCGGTTATCACAATAAACACGCCGGATTTTTTTTTGTGTCATAAATTTGTCCCGCACTTTATTTTCAAACGTCGAGGAGCGAAAGTGAAAGTTGGTGAATTAAAGAGCGCATTTTGCACGCTTTGGCTCCGGGCTCCAGATGAGCCTCAGAAATGAGCCGAGATGGATTCAGGCGAGCAGCTGATTCTCCAGTCTCCGGCCAGATGGCTTCTGAACACAGATTTGCATTCATTTTCGCCTAATATCTTCCAAAATAGAGGGGCAGCTGCATTTGTTGTCAAATAAGGTTTAAAACTCCTTTTTAGGACGGGATCGTTACCTACGCGATGGGATTGTTGAACTTCTCTAGTCAACAGTATCAGATTTAAAGGGATTTAGACTAAAACCCTAATTTGGTAATCAGATTGAAATCGCTTTGGTGTGTAATCTGTATTAGAGATACTGTAGATTAGGCCTAGGGTTAGCAAACCTGAAATATTTATCATGGTAAATTAAAATAGGGTTTGGATAAAATAAAATAATATTACTTAAAAAAACAAACAAAACAAAAACAAAGAAATCACATGCCAAATAGGTCTCCGGAAACGTTAGATTTATTTATTAGCACACGCGTAATTTTATTCGAGTTTTCGATAACAGTAATTATAAGCACATTTCACGTGAAACATAAAACAACTGTTTCGTGATTAAGACAAATAATAATCATCATCATTTACTGCCTAGAGTGCCATTTAACATTAAAGTTCACAGAGGCATTCAGTGTATGCATGGATCAAAGTCATTGCGAATTAAAGACAAAAAGCATATCAATCTTAAATTGTCGTAAAATATAATTTTATTACTTACGTATTTAATTAGACGACGATGCAATGTGATGGATTTTGAGTCGAGGCAAGAGCAACAGCTTTGATAATTCACTTATCTTTGGCAATAGTCATTAACCCCCAACACTAGCAGAATAGATTGCTGTGTAAAACACATCTCTCTTCTCCTCTCTCCGTCCATCCATCCATCCCTCCCTCCAGCGCACAGGGTCCCCAGATAACCAACATCGGACTTCCATTTTCGCCTATTAATTCAAATATTAACATACATGCAGAGTCTGCCAATATCGGAGACATGAGCACCTTACGAAATGAAAGGAAAAAATGACCCTTATTGTCCTGATAAATGATTATATTTTTATTACAAAAGACATCCTACTTCTTGCGCATAGAAGGAGAGGGTGGACGCAATGTTTCCCCCGAGTCCTTTCACACTTTCAGATGTAATTCTGCAATAATTTACAAAATTAAGCGTGTACGCACTAGGACTAGGAGTTTGACATCGCCTCGGCTCGCTCCACGCACGCAAACCGGGTCTTACATTCAAGCAGTTAAACGTTGCCATAATTTAAGACGCGCATTACGCCATTATGCAGATGCTCAGGGTGTTTATTATAAGGAGCATGTAGTCTTAAAAAGCCAGTACACCTTCCTGATTTGAGAGTAATCAAAGTGAATCGATTTGGAGGCTCGCGTCCGGGACGTTTGGCACCGCTGTCATAGTGATGATGGCCCAGTAAGACTTTTTAATTTTTTGATTCTGAAAACCAATTGCAGCGGATGGGTGGTCAGTCAGTGCTCTTTTGCACTCTATAAACTTGCATGGCAGTTTTTCAGGAAATATAGTTCCCGCGCGCCGCGCTTTATTCGCGGGCTTTCATTATCATTCATTTTTGTTCCTCTCTGATGATTATTTGACACGATGCGCACTGGAAAAGCAGTAGCAGCAGCAGCAGCAGCGACTCCAGTCGCGTACGTACTCACGGTCCAAGCTTAAAGCCCAGCGACAGGAAGCGTCAATCCTCTCCATGTATGGGCAAAGCCACGCCCACGTGCGCGTCATCCTCTGACAGCGTGGATCCCGTGGGTCTGGAGTTTTTGGCTCCCGGGAAAGGTTCCAGTCCTGGGGGATAGAGGGTTGAGTTTTGTATGCTTCCATCCATTCTGCAAAGACGCGCTAAAGGCCCCTCATCATCCTCTCCCGTGTCCGGGAACACCTCCACGGTGATCATTTACGCGTTTATTTGTCTTTTGGAGCCAGAAGTGGTGGATTCAGCAGTGTCCCGAAGCCTTTTTTGATGCTGTTGTTATAGGATGCCACCAAGCTAAGAGCATCATCACCATCATCATCATCATCATCAACAACAATAACAACAGAAAGTTGCAAGAAATGTTTAACTGAATTAAAACGAGTCTAATATCCCTGCTATTTGCGCGACTTGTTTCGCTTCTTCCACGGGAGGATCTCCATCTATCCAAACAAGCTGCTTGGAGAGGCTTGAGAATCTTTACGCACTGAATCGTTCATGTGGTGCCAACGCAGGACGGACTGAAGAAGGAGTCGGGACTGCTTTTTCTTTTCTTCTTCTTCTTCTTCTCTTTTCGACAAATCCCAAACAAACTCTCACGGCTATCCGAAGGGGCTCTTGGAGAGACGACGCGCCCTCGCTCACACTCTCATTTCATCTCTTTGGCTGGAAGTGGGTTGCACGCGAACTGTTTTAATGTTTGGGATTCAGGAAAATATACCAAGAGGGGGGACCACTATGAAAGAGGAACCGCTGGGCAGTGGCATGAATCCGGTCCGATCGTGGATGCACACGGCTGGGGTGGTGGATGCGAACACGGCCGCCCAGAGGTACGTTTGCCAAATCATCCGATTTTTTAATGCATTTCTCAGATCGACCCCTAAATCCCCAATATGCCATGTATCAATTACACTCTCCCCATGCACCTCTTCGCCGCTTTCCCCTGTTCATTACATCATATTACAGTTTAAGTGACAAATCAAGAATTCTCCCATGTTTTCATTCTATCTACATCTATCTATATCTCAAGTGTACGCCTGTTGTTTTAACCCACACTGGTGTCTTGTTTTTTCCCCGCAGTGGAGTTGGTCTGGCACGGGCGCACTATGAGAAACAACCGCCATCCAACCTCAGAAAATCCAATTTTTTCCACTTCGTCCTGGCGCTTTATGACAGACAGGGACAGCCAGTGGAGATCGAAAGGACAGCTTTTGTGGACTTTGTGGAAAAGGAGAAAGTAAGCGCCACTCTGGAATACTGCTTTGAATTTTCACCTTAAAACTTCCACACTTCTAGATCTTTGGAAACACGTGCGCCATTAAACCGCTTTGACGGATTTCACAGAAAAACAAAAACATAGATATGCATTATACACATTATTGCCAGGAATTAATCTACTAAAAATAGAGTTGCTGGATTTTAAAAGCGTAAAGATGCTGAGGGAACATGCATACAGATAAAAATGCATGCATTTCATAAACACACTAAAATAAAATTATCAACAGCCCAATAATGCCAATCTGACCCCAAACAAATGCTTATTTTCAGGAACCTAACAGTGAAAAAACTAACAATGGGATACATTACAAACTACAACTATTGTACAGCAACGGTAAGTGTAAATTTCTCTATTCAGCAAGGATAGATTTACAAGTGTTTTATTCGCTCAATGGAGCCGTATTAGTTTCCTAAAAATGTAGTTCAGTTTATTCCACAAATGTAATTCTAGTAGATGACAAACCTTCGATGATGTTTTTTTTTTCTATTAGTGAATTTCAAGAATACTTTCAGATTTTTTTTTTTTTTTCCTTTCCGAGGAAACTTTGTATAGTTTTTTTTTCTTCACCAGACTTTTTCCACATTGAAAAACAAAAATAATTTCCCACAGGCGTCAGAACAGAACAGGATCTTTATGTTCGCTTAATCGATTCCATGACAAAACAGGTAAGAAGTTTTTCTTTCTCTTGCGTGTGTGTATTTATATTTCTAATCTGTGTCATATTTTGTTGCACGTGCTTTGGTCACACTTTATATTACAGTATATTTCCATAAGTAAATACAAAATAAACAAATACATCTTCTTCTTTATATGTAATAATTTTTTGGAGATGCAGAGCATTTTATTGTTATTGATGCTGTAGCTCGTTATATTCACATGTACTGTGAACACTGTAATGTAAAGCCGTGGCTGTATTTTGGGTTGCTCTGATTAATGGGGGAGGTTATTTGGCGGATTTAATTTAATATGAATCACATTACCACGTTTTTCTTCTCGTGTAGCTGCTTGATAATTTATAGCGAATTAATGAAATGGTGGAGGGCACAAAAATATGTGTATACACTTTAAAATTACGCATTTAAAATAAAATAATAATAATAATAATAATAAAGAAATACTGAGGATAAAGGGAACATAAGCTAAAGTGTTATTAAGCTTCTTTATAATTTAGTTTCTTATGAGCCACATTATAGTCGTGCTGTCGCTTATGGAGCATATTTGTCAAACCCAATATTTCTGTATTGCGCTCATTAGGCTGTTTTATTATTATAATTATTATTATTATTTAATCGTGTTTTAATCTGAGACAATATATAGCTCATATGCTAAATGATAATTTATAATGCATGAAAATTATTTGTAAAAAAATTATATCACAGCTGCTTTGTATGTGATATAAAATCAAATAAAAATGCATTTTTTTTTTCTTTAATCTGGCAGTGCAATATTTGTTAATTGGCATTCAGTTACTAAATTCTAGTGTGCCATTATATCGCGCAGTCGCACGTGAAAACTGACTTTTGTTGTGCTGTAATCAGATCTGGTTAAAGGCATAAAAATAAAGCTCCAGGCGTGAGTCAGACACTTGAGTTCATATTGTACTCTGATGTTCTCTGAAATCACTCTCAGCTCGTTTCCATTGTCCATTTCAGCCTCTCATGGTAAAGAACAGGGCGGATCTTTAGCTTGATTCTGAGGCTCTTGTTATCTGTAGTTTATCCATCGTTTGGCTTCACAGGAGAGAAAATATGAAGGTTTTATCTGAGGCGCCTTTGAATGGAGCTGAACATGATCAAAGAGTCAATGGCGCTGAACAGCCACTTTATGGTTTTCAGTATATTTTCAGTGAGAGGCAGGGAAATAAATAAGGACACATAAAGCAATGTCTGATCAAATCTATCTAGTGCTTATTTTGATATTCGCAATTTCTAGATTTGGGCTAACGGTTTTAATTTTATCTTTGCTAGATATTTCTTAATAGAATTAATGATTAATAGAATTAATGTAATCAGAAATACAAACCAACGCTTGCATTCAGCATGCAGCTGGCAAATTAAAATTCAAAAGGGAGCTAATTGCTACTATACTTTATAATAAGTTCTCATATATTTAAAGCAATTTATTTTTGCACCGTGTTTATTTACACACAGTATGTATGCGTTTTTTCTTTCTTTCCAGTTTTATGTGTATACAACAGTGCTTGGATTTTCATACATTTATGTGTACCAATAATAGGCCTACTGTGTATTTATATAAAACTGAATGTTTTTTTTTTTTTGCAATGGTGTACTGTGCAAGAGCGCACTCCAACGCGCCCCACGGATCCCACGGAAGGACGCGTTGGAGTGCGCTCTTGCACAGTACATCATAACGGGAGCAGGGCAAACAGGGAGGGAGGGAGGGAGAAAGAAAGAGAGAGAGAGAGAAAGAGAGAGTGAGACAGAACGCGCAAAAAGCACCAAGGCCCGTGCGCACCTACAGCTCCAAACGCCATCTGTTAAAGCCAATGCTCAAAAATTACTCAAGCGTACCCCCCGACACCGCTTTTTATCTAAAGAAAAATCATTGTTAGCGGCTCAAAATAAACAACAGATTGCCCATTAGCACTCTACCCCTAAATATCTGCAGATTATAACCGCGTTGATGTGTACGGTTATGAGTATTATTTACCGCGGCCATCTGCGTCGGAGAAGCGACATCTATGTGATTTCTATTATCATTTCCCAAATAAATAGCGCAAAGATCTAAACAGAAGCATATGCGACTCTTCATTTCTAAAGTGATATGCATGTGGTATAATTTGTCATCGCAATGACCGGCCAAGTGTTGATATTCATTTCAAACATCATATTTATTTATGCAAATTAATAACACAAAGGTTATCTCTATCTAGAATGTGGGCATGTGTGTTGGTTTACAGATAAAACATTGTTTAACAATGTATGTGGGCTAAATGGATTTTATTTACGCACCTTCTCTTGTTGATTTTTAATTGATGAACTTGAACTTTGTGGCATAAAACCACATTTTATTATTTTATGTTTAATTTCGTAGTAGCCTATTTTTATTTATTTATTCATTTATTTATTTATTTTTCTGGAGAAATGCGGTTTTATATTTAATGTTTTAAATGTTATATTTGATGTGTTATCCACTTGTTTAAAACGTCTTCACTGTGACTTTTATTTCAAGGCTATTATTTATGAAGGGCAAGATAAAAACCCAGAAATGTGCCGAGTTCTTCTCACACACGAAATTATGTGCAGGTAAGAAAAAAACAAAACAAAAAAACATCCTTTTCATTTTCAAATAATTATAAACTATTTCATTTGACTGCGTAATTGAATTTTATCAGCCATAATGTCTTGTCATGTTTTCATAAATGCGTAACGCACATGATGTAGGCCCATCCAGGCCTCCGAGCATCAGCCTTACAGAAAATCAATGAATCCCTGAATAGATCTGCCTGGATACGCTGAAAAGAATCCAAATGTTCAGAATTGTCAGGCGGCTTATGCGTAATGATTTACGGTTCGCTTTGCGCCCTGCTCTGCGAGTTTCAGAAGTTCTACTTCAAAAGCGCAAATTTGACCGGATCATTTGGTGACATTGGACTTATGAATGATTTCACTGGACTTTTAACACTATAGAGGATGAATTGAAATTCACACACACAGCGGTCGGCTCAAATGCAGACGCGTGTGTGCGCACTCGGGCCTTTTTTTGGAAAGTGGCTTTTCATCCTCAGCATTTTAATCGTGCGCCATTCTGTCTGTTCTGATTTTTACGCACACGCCACAGAGAAATCCTTATCCTGTGGTTATTTTAAAAGTAGAAAAATGACGATAAATAAAATAACTACACAGAAAGAGAACCCGACGCTTATGGAAGCAAGCACTCCATTTTCCACCATATCCACCGAAAGGAATCCGAACCGTGCGCAGGGGTCACGCCACATCCTTCTGCGCGCGAGCTAATAACGCTTCAAACTTTTAAGAGCCTCGTTTAACGAACATGAAAGTTACTCGCATCGCACTCTGTTGCTTGCGTCAAAACCGCACAGATGCGTTTCCGAGTCCCAAGCAGAGGTCCACATACCTTAATCACTTTAGCTGTCAGCTTTAAGGAGCTTTACATGTTTTCCATACCATATGGTGTTAATTTGGCTCACTTAGACATGTAACCATTATACAAGTGGGCTTCTTTAAATTCAAGAGGCATAACATTTTTTTTTTTTTTTTCCTCTGTAATTTCAACATTAATTAAAGAAAGCATAATGGAAGCATCTTCAGGGCCTCAAAATGGAGGCATTGGCACATTGTAGGAGACTGATGGAGGCTTTTTGAGCTGGTAATTAATAAGTGCCCCACAGAAATCCTGGTTGAAGGTGGCATCTTGCATCCTCTCCAGACACAACAGCTTGACAATTAGAGGTAAACAAAAGCTGGGGCTGAGAGAGAGCTTTCCCCCCTCCCAGCCTCCTGGCACCCCCTCTCCTCCTCTCAGCACTAAGACAAACACCAAAAACATGCTGTTTTCCCTCCTTCAGCCACAGCGCCGGGCTCCGTGTTTACCCGCCGCCCGCATCTGCGAGAACCGCAGCCACCAACACCATCCGGCTCAGCCAGAACCTACGCCAAACACCTCGGCGGTTAGCTAGAAAAGAGGACGAGAGAGCGTGTCAGATGAATAAATCGAAACACACAGTGCTCGGAGACGAAAGACACATGCAAGCTGTTTGCTGATTTTCTCTCATATCTCATCTCATGTCTCCTTTTCTCTCTCCCTGTGTTCTTCTCCCCAAGTCGGTGTTGTGACAAAAAAAGCTGCGGAAACAGGAACGAAACACCTTCAGACCCCGTGATCATCGACAGGTAAGCCTATCTTTCTGTTTCCTGTGAGTGTAGGGCGCTGCGGCCCAGCATCCTGGCCCGGGCTTGCCCCGTGTTGTTGTGCGGCGTGCCGCACAGGTGGGTTGACGCAGGGTGTCTTTAGGGACCGCGTAATTGCTGGTGAGTTGTCAGGGAAGTGCTTTCCTCGAGACTTGCAAGCAGTTCGCCGCATCGAGAGAGCGTTTGGCTTTAAATTCTCAACTCTTTCATCGTAATTTGTTAACAACTGCTCTGCTTATCTTCTCTGTAAACAGTGCACTGCCTCTCGCTGGCTTTGTGGCACGACTGCGTGCCGCAGCTGAGCAGTAACGTTGCATCTCCGAACGTGCATGTTCGAGGCAAAAAGGCGTCTTTACGTTGCGCTCTGTAGTGCTGCCGGTGGGAAATGAGTAATGTTTCTGGGCTGGCTGTTGGCGGTTGCATGTTGATCACATTAGGGAAAGCGTGTTCAAACACACCGGCTCCCGCCGAGTGGGTAATTGACGTTCTTTCTTTTTTTTTCTGCAGCTTATGTTTCTCTTTGTGAGTCTGGCTCAAGGTTACACTTACTCGGCGAGACTTACACTTCTTCTTTTTGTCCAATTATCCCTGTGGTGGCAGCACGTACGTGGATTACGGCAGGGCAGTTCTTGGACTCGCGGCTGAAACGGTAAATGTGACAGGGAGCGCTGGCTGCTGGAGTCCGGGCCTCTTGGAGATTAGTGAGCTAGAACAAGCCTACCTTGCTCCATAAAGCCAGGAGTCTCTCTGTTTCCATCTGCTGTAAAGAGCCATGAATAACCAGCAAGCAGTGCCAGCAGTGAGAGTCTCTCTCTCTCTCTCTCTCTCTCTTGTTTTCTCACCGTAGCTGTTGCAAAGTTATCTCCCGATCACGAACTTGCCTGTCCACTGAGTGGGAAATTAGATTGGAGGGCGAGATGATGGGTAAAGCCGGGAACGAAATATGCGCCACCAGTGGATAGCAATGCTAATGTTTGACTTGCTGAAATAGCTGTTTGCTTAGCGGGGAATGTTTGGTATCTGACAGAGGGAACATCTCTCTTATTAGTAATCAAATAGCAGTGACCAGTTGTCGCTGTCACTCACCGTACATGAAGTGTGTGAAGCGTCGGAAAAAAGGACTCATGCCCTGCGTGTCGAAATTATGGCCGTGCTTGCATGTTTGGAGGTCTGAGCATTTCCCACTCTCACGTCATGTGGTTGTAATGTGGAAACCCTGCCGTAATACACGATAATGTGAGTGAACTGGTTCATGTGAGGAGAGGCTGTTTGATTCAGTTTTGGAGTAGAAGTTTTCTTTTCTTCCACGTAGCTTATTCATAATCAATATTTGATTTAAATCACAATCCATCGCTCTGTTATGAAGCCTAGTAAGCTGTCTTGTTTTCTGCTTTAGGCAGCATTCAATAAATGCTGTACACCATCAGCAACAGACATCTGAATCACATTTGAGGGGAGTTTAACATTAACATGTTGCTAAGCTAATTCCACAATGCTTTAATAAGCATACAATAGTTCATTTTCATTTATACTTTTTTGATTTTTCACAAATGTTACAGTTATTTATTGCATTCTGGGATTTTCTTGTCCATGAATAAGCAATTCTGCCTTACAATTTGGCTAAAACGTGGTGTCTTATGAGGTAGCATCAATGCTAAATATGCATTCCCATCAGCATAATGATGCTGTAAAATGTTACCTATGTAGGCAGCCAACTAGCTTTTGGACCAGAGCCCCTATTTAACCTTTTTTAGTGGAATATGAATTCCTTACATCTTCTTCTATAAACATTCTCAAAGAGTGTGAATCAATCCCTGCAACCTTGGTTATCTTTGCATTAAATGATTAGCTTGTTTAAACAGACGTGCTGAAGAGCTCTGACAGTGTGCGAACAGTAATTAGTTACAGGACCGACATTCATGCACTCACTGTAACTCAACCGCAGGAGAAAGAAAAGCTAGTGGGGCGAGAGAAAAAAAGAAAAGAGGAGTCCCGGCGAGGAGGAGGAGGAGGATTTGTTTTGGTTTTCTGAACAGAAGATAAAACACATATCACTTCCTCTTAGCAGATCCTGAAAAGAGTCTCAGGCAGTCAGAGTCGATTCTCCCCACCGGCCATGGCTTATACAATGTATTTACCTTTAAAAGAAAAAAAAAAAAAACACAAACACTTTATAACAGGGTTTCACTGATATTTACTGCATTGACTCTTCCCGTAAATTGCTGGGCTTTGTGTTGTGGCTAAATAGAGGTGGATGGATCGGATGTCTTGGCGCTTTGTGCTTCAATCTGGTGAACAATATGTGTAACACTAGTAAAAGAGGAAAAGGAGAACAGCGCAAAGAAGGTCTGATACTCGGCAAAAAGGAGGGATATTGTGGTAGGTTGAAACGGCGGATAAAAAAGCTCACATTTTGATTGTGAGGCGTCTGAAAGACTCGAGAGGATCGTTTTCATAGAGGGGCGATCTGTTCTGTTGGATCACAAAAGCAGATGTGCTTCATTAGCCGACTGCATTGTCTGCATATCACAACTGTGAACAGATGATTTTATCCAACGCTCAGAGAACAAGGTGGCCGGGAGAGCCCGGAACGCACGGAAACACGAACCTCAAATGACTGAAGCGTTCGTGCAGGTGGGGTGTATGATATGAAGCTAATTTGTAATCACAAAACCAATCCTGTGGGGTTATGTCTTGTTAGGTCCGTCTTTTTTCCTGGTCTCTGAGGAAAAAGTGGAACATTACAGTACACCAGGGAGTTTTATGCATAGCTAAGACACATGCATGCTCAGTCACCATTT
The DNA here is from genome assembly GCF_012432095.1 of Onychostoma macrolepis. NCBI lineage: Eukaryota > Metazoa > Chordata > Actinopteri > Cypriniformes > Cyprinidae > Onychostoma > Onychostoma macrolepis. The sequence continues at coordinate 4,390,157 of NC_081166.1, read as the reverse complement.
ATAAACAAGCATTTGCGTGCACAGGAAGTAGACTGGGGATAGATAGATGGATAGACAGATAGACAGAGGAAGAGAATGTTCTGCTAAACAGGGCTATGGTGACCAGAAGATCTGGTGATCCATTATCAATAACGTTTTCAGCCACATTCTCCCAGATGGCACATGGGCCAGGCATACTGCTCGTTGGCACGGGCTTGGACAATAACTGGCACCCGCTCGCTTCTGGCATTTTCAATGGAGTTTAGGAGACTTATCATTCCAAATGTGTCCTATTTTCCTGTAGTCAAGCCAGACATCTGTTTATACTATTTCTCTTGGACTTTGGTGCAGCTTTAGGTTCTTCACGAGGAGAAGAAGAAGAAAAAAAAAAACGAGAAAAACTTGGTTGTATTTCACAGCTGTTACAAAATTTCAACCTCGACGGATCTTTAAATATTTCACAACCCGACCCGGCTTTGCCATAGATTATTCATTGGTATTTTTTGAAAGCTAGATTGAGCCTCAGAAATGAGGAGTTCTACGGCTAGACTCGAACTCTTCTAGGTGATGTCTTGAACACACATGTCAAGCGCGAGGCGTCGGATCATTTACCACCCCCGTATCGGTCTGAGAACTAATAATACCCCTCCGACTCAAGAGCGATCAGGGTTTTCCTAGCCAACCGATCTCCCTTTCACTTCCTGTCAGAAAGGTCAAGACATGCTGACCTCTGACAGCCAACCCCCTCCCTCAACTGAATAATTCATGACATTGACTTTTTTTTTTTTTTTGTCAGAGTACACAGTTGTGTAGCAGGACTGTTTATGTAGCTCATTTCGCTGAGGCTTCTGCACCTGTTCGGACCGCGTGGTATTTGGGTCCCGATGCTGATTTAGCTAAACATTCATTAATTTTTCGTACAGGAGGACCTTTCCAGAAGGGATTACACTTGGTTATTAGCTAGGTCTTCCTGGAGCCATATGCCGGGGAAAAAATTGTGTTCGTACTCCGCCTGTTGCGGGTTTTTTTTAATCTTTAAAAACCAACACAGATCGTTCCTCAGTTTTTTCGCCCTTTTGTTTGTATCTTCTCCGACCAGGCTACTTAAAAAGACCTCCTCCCTCTCATCCGCGCACAGGCCCGCTCTCAGAGCTGAGCAAATGCCAGCATTTAGAAGGTCAGAGCTTTTGTTGGAAAAGCGCTATGTAAATTAGCACCAGCAAAAGGGACATTAAACAAAATTCAATTCATTGTCTCCCTTAATGTCATTTACATTTTTGGCTCGGGCCCGTCCTGTCGAGGAGAATTTTGGAGATGATTTTAATTACATATCAGCGCTGGAACAGAGGGCTGTCTGAGCGAGACACATTTGGATCACCTGTAAAGAGAGGTTTATTTACCAATGCTCTTGAATGGCAGGTTTTCACAGGCGCGTGCGTGCCGTAATTAAGCCCGTGTTAAGTGTTAATTCCCCGGCCTGTCTTTTTCCTCCCAAAGAAAGGCCTGTTTTACCCACCTTGTGGGGAGTTCTGTGGCTTTAGTCCTTGTTTATTAGCTTTGAGACATTCTATGCACTTCTAAACGTAGACAAAATTCACATTTAGCGGATTTAATGAACCAAACTGAGCTGTCATTTTCAACATATCAGTTCTCAGAACAATATGCAAAAGTTGTAACTTTAGGGAGAGAGAGTATCTTTGTACCTTATTTACAGCTAAACGTTTCATAGCAGTAGCTTAAGGTTTTGCATTACTACACTAAAATCCTATGCCCTTTTTAGAGGGAGATAAGGTACAAAGTTGTCTTTTTAAGAGTACTCTGCCGGTGACAAGCTGCCCTAAAGGTACCATTTGTGCAGATTTCTCTGATAGTATCCAAATTGTTGTCCAATCAAATGCTCTATGGAATGAGAATGTCCCTCCCCCTGATGTCACATGACTCTGACTAGTATAGTAAGTAGCAAATAATGCTGTGACGTAAATTAAGCCCTGCTCAAATAGAAGTACAATCCCCCCAGTATGTCCTGCCCGAACTTCCTGTTTAATAGGAAATACAACCATGCAGGATGAGTGAAACAGAGCGGTACGGTAGAGGGCACTTGAACTGCTGCTTTTGCCTCCAGCCACGAGAGTAATATTTTTATTTATTTATATATTACCTTGTCCAGGTGAAATTCAACAGACCGTGTATGTGTATGAATGTTTTATTCGAAAAGTCCTTGTACCTCCAGTAGAGCCACAGCAGTCTTGGAGGATGCGTATGCACGTATATGTGTGTTTATGTTCACAGAGACACGTGTGAGAGGAGGAGAGCGCCGGAGCTCCATTAGACCTGATTAATGAGGTTGCAGACAGCAGATATATCTCTGGCCAGGTAACAGCCTCACTGCCGCAGGTACACAGGTGTGCACAGCAACTCCTTATTTATGAGACAGTCAGCAAACCCTCTGCTAACATCAGAGAGAGAGAGAGAGAGAGAGAAAGAGAGAGAGCTTTTTCCTTCAATGAGCAAGTCCACTAGTGGCCAAAGTGAAAGCAGAGTGTAGATCTCCACTACGGGATGAAAACTAACACCAGAATAGTGTTCATGCTGTCACACAGTGCTATACTAGGATACTTGCAAGTGTATTGCTTTGGTGTAGGTTGTCTGGCACAGGTTAGGTGCACTCCGTCCAATGTTTAGGGCATTAGTTATAGGTGCAGTGTCGTTTTTGTACCACTAGAGGCAGCGAAGTGAATTGCAAAAATAATGACTGAATTCAAACAGGTTTTAAAGACTCCCCCTATCTGTCATAGATAGAAAAGCAGTCATGTTATTGGTTGACCCATTGTTTTCACATCCGGCCTACTTGGACAAACCAATTGCAATTTGATTCTGGCACAATTTATTTTGTGCAATAAATTAAATGTCACATTTTCTTTGAATACATAAACAGTTAAGCATTTAAATATTAATTCAGCTTGCATTAATACATTGAGAATTTTGTTAAAAAAACCTGGAAAGAAAAAAGGCAAGTGTTTTCTAGTATGCAAATGATTTATCATTAGCATACTTAAGGTTCTCCTTATGCCGGCTTGTTTGAAATGTAGACCAAAAATCTTTTGTAATTATTTGTTAATTGCTCTTTAGTCTCCTCGACATAATGATATACAAAAATGCCTTTGCGTGCAGTGTGGATGACACTGTCACCTTGAAACTCTTCAGAACCGACTATGCTTCTAAACTCCTCTGTTATGAACTAGTGACTTCTGTCTCACTAGAGGGATCAAGAGAGGGAGCGAGCGAGTGAGAACAGCTGGCTCTTTCTAACTGTGAATAACTGACAGTTGTCTGTAAGAGGTTTTAATGAAGATTGCCACCTTTTATGCGAGGAACTGAAGGGATGCCAGATCTACAGGAGGGGAGAAGCAGAGAGCTTAACCTGCCCTTGGCAGCTAGCACTCAACTCGCACTCACACAGAAAATGAGAAACAGCCTCTGCGGTCAAAAAGCCAAACCTTAGCGCTGCCACACATTGCTCACACGTAGAAGTGGGTCAAGGCCTAGCAGATGTCCGACAGCACACAACTCAAGAGCAGGCTTCTCCACAACAATGTCCTCTACGGACAGAGTAAACACTCTTCTATCTGAAAAAATAATCATTGCTTCTTGTATACTTTTAAAAATAAGGCTCCCAGCTAGTTTTGCAGCCTGATTTCAATAGGAAAAAAAAACATTTACAATTTTTTTAGTAAGCAAACTATATTCACATTTACATTAGGAAGATGTTTTAATCCAAAGTGATTTTATTAGTTTATATAACAAAACCCATGATCTTCGTGTTGCTAGTTTACTTTTAATTAATAACTTTTTTTTTTTTATCTCAAAAAACCTTATATAGAATTAAAAAAGATTAATAAAATGGAAAAAGAAACTTCGGAAGTGCTGCAATGAACCATCGAGGAATCGTTATTTTTTTAAAGGTTCTGCAATAAGTTAACTTTTTTCTTCTTCCTGAGAGTAATCACAGACATTGTTGCTGTGACATTCAGTCACACTTTTTTTTTTTTTTTTTTTTTTTAGCCAATCAGAAAGGCTTTTTTTCCTATGACATAATTTTGCACTTTTGCATTCAAGTTTGTTGACATCAGGTGGCAAGCAAAAAATATAGGCTTCAATTTGTATTTATATCGTATAGTTTTGTTATTTTTAACCCCCAGCTCTGGTTTGTGAAAGGAGAGGAACTTTTATTTTTAAATCATCAGGGTTTTTCTATTAATTAATAAAGTTAGGATTCTCTGTTAGTGTAGAAACATCAATGGTCTTGATTTAGCTGCTACATGCTAATAGTACTGGCAATGGCAATGTGTGCATTTAATTTTTCATGCCATGTGGGTCTGTGTGTGAGGATTGAAGAGGGAAGGGGGAAATGGCTCTAGCATGTGTAGACAGGAGGGAACCCTGCACTGTGTTGTTGTAAGACATGTTGCATGGGCCCTGTAACCGGAAGACGGCGGCTCCGAGGAGTCTATAGTGACAGACGAAATCCACACACACTCTTAGCAGTGAGAAAGCTGTGGATGCTAGAGCAGAAGAGAAATGTGAAAATGATAGTTTTGCTACAACAACCAGCGTGATTGTGTGTGTGCGTGTGTCTGGTGGAGATATTGAGAGTCTAATCAGGACTCCGTGGAGGGGACATATGTGCTTTAAAAAGCCCCTTTTATATGATTGAGCGCACAAAGCAACAACACTCCCCTTTTGTTGGGCTATATGAAAACCCCCGCTGAGCGTGTCAACACGCACACACAAATGCATATGCACGCATGGATTCACATGCAACAAATACTCACGTGCATAAAGCACGATTATCGTCAGACATGTAAAAATGTGATTCCCCACACACACACACACACACACATGCACGCATGCATGCAAGATGTGCACAAAAACTCACCCCGGGCAGTTGGAGAGGGTGTGCTGTCACACAATAGCCCGGCGCGGGTGCACGTTCCTTTTGAATAACAACCGGGAAAATTGAATCAGTTGTGGTTTAAGAAGGACTGACTGGAATGCATGTCCGAAGTTCATGACGCTTCCCTCTGTGAATGCGGTCAACGTGTCCCATTTCCACAGCACAACCTGTTTTGCTCCAACTTCACACCACGGATGGATTCAAAACAGATCTGCTTTACGCGCACATAGCTAACAATGCTTTAAATCAAATGTTTGTTTTTATTTTGACTACTTCTGCAGTCGTTTCTAGTTCCCGGGCGCTGCGGCACAGCAGAATGTTTTCGTGCTAAATTAAATTGACGTGTTTGGTTTCCTTTCGGCCGCATTGTCTATTTTACATGTGCATGTTTATGGAGCGTCCTGTTTGATTCTGTCAACACTATGTCAGTGTGTGTTTTAGCCTGTAAAAGCATGATAACTGGCTTTTGGTTTGCGGTAGATGTTGGCTCGGTAGATCTGTACGGTTCTCTTTTTCTTATTCGCAAATACACACCCACAACATTTGTTTGCCATTAGGAGCAGTTTGTAAATCAGATCAGGGTGTTGAGTGTGCGCTGTCTCTCTTGGAAGAAATATCCGTTCCTTGTCCCTCCGATCTCTCTCTTTTCAAAAAAACACAAAGCTCCCATGTCTTTTCTCTTTTTAAACCACCCCCTCCCAGCCACCCACCCAACCTCCATTCCCATTTTTCCGAATGTGGCAATCTGTCGTGTGACACCGCTGAGATTAGGTTAGGAAACAGTGTGAGGATTGTATTGGACATGGTGCTGGTCGCGCCAATTTGAGGTCGCAGGACAGCGATCTGGACATTGGGCACACGCCATCAGCATCTCTCCGCAAGAGGCAGTGGGCCTTGGCCGTCGCCCGTCCCATGGGCTCCCGGGAGGGGCCATCGGCTCTGAAACCTTCAAAAAAAAACTGCAGCAAATAACTATCATTTATTAAAGCTGACAAGTTATCTCTAAATATAGGCCCCTCTGTCAAAAGATTATCGGACACCGATCGGTTCTGCTGATATCGCATGCGTGTTTTTGAATCTCACATGAACATTTGAGGGTAGATTGCTCGATTGCGCTGGAGGACGGATATCTGTGCGTGCACTTGCCCTGTGTGAAGTCTGAATTACATTTTAGACGAAAAGGAATCAGAAACATTCGAGCCCAGAAGTCAGCAGCGAGCTGTGTAGTTGAAAGGTTAGGCCGCCCGTTTCACGCACTGGCTCAAGGCTATTTATCATTATAAGTGAGTCTCTGCTTAAGTTTCCCAAACCCTCATTATAATCATTCCCAGCAATTACAGCGTCCAGAACCCCGTCTGCCATCCAGCACACATCATCAGCCGTTTACTCGGCTCAAAGCTGCTGCTAATTTACATTGTTTTAAATATGGGGTGCGATGCTGATTGATTGTTGTTGCTGTAGGTCGACTTGATAGAATATCATTAGCCATGCTAAATATTTGTTTAACTCTTAAATTGTTTGCACGCACAAAGCAAGGCCGTTTAGCTGCGTGATTGTACGTTGTAATGTGGGCTAAATCAAACTTTGAGATAAATCTTAGTTTGTGTCTTATTGCTGACAGATGCCGCAAGCATTTTTAATTTGCATGTGCATTAGAAAGTCATTATGAAGACTCCCTCTTGCTCCATTTCTTTAGCATTTCTACTGCATAATGCTAGCAAAAGATGGTAAAGATGTAAATACCATGGCATGCATGCAACATCCAGGTCACGCTCTCGGTGTAAAACACTTGCATTTTCGAAGCAGTCGCTGCGTAATTATCCTCTTGTGAAGAATGCACGATGGCGCCAGGATGATGAATCGATGGCAGATTGGACGTGTGGTTTAACTGTCATGTCCCTCAGATAAGGGGCTGCTCGGGGATTGCTCATTCTCACTGCTAGCCTGCTAGCTTGCCAGTTTATTAGTGCAAATCCCAAATGTTTAGTAAACTCATTAGGCTCCATCTAATGCTAATTTATCATCATAGATGGACCACAAGAGGAGCGGGACACCGGGGCGGCCAGGCCAGGGCTTTGACCGCTGGCTGATCAATCAGTGCTATAGGGGCTAGCATGTTTCATTAGATCCGCTAGAGTCGGATGAGTTTTATGGATTTCGCTCCTGAAAGTGGGATTTCAGGGGGCTTAGCAAAAGTGTGGTGGCTGACAACACTTATCTACAGGAATACATGGCAGGTCTTTCGTCGGAGAGCTTGCTATTTCATCGGCTGCAGATAGATAAGGTGGCTTTTTGAAGACAAGAGGCAACATTTAGGACGAGAAGAGAGTATTACGGGTTATACACCTCAAAGAGTAGTGGAAAAAAGTCCTGGGTAAGTTCTTCTTCTCTGTCGTTAATAACTGGCCTCTTTGTAGCACGAGATGTCTGATCTGTGCGAATCAGCTGGACTAATTCAGAAATTATGTGATCCTTATGATCTTCTGGTCGGGAAGCGTACTGAACTTAAGAACTTTATCGATCTGTCCGGTCTCTGTGAATCAATCATTTAAGAAGAGACAAAAAAGGAGGCGTTCTCGCAGGTTCCCACTCTGTCAGAGCTGAGAAATAGGATTTTCTCGTCTTTTTTGTATGCTAGTCTTTAGCGACAGCTTGTATCTCTTTCTCTCGTGGAAATGAAACAAAATAATAAATAAATAAAAAACATAGGTGGTGAATAAACCTGCCCAGACTGTGATGATAAAATATGACAGGCGTTTCCTGGTGCTGGGAAAGGAGTGTTGTAATTCACCTGACTTATGTTCTCCTGTCTGATTTAGCTTCAGATTAAAACCCACTGCTTGGCCAACCAATTGAAATCAGATCCAGTCACAGCTTGCCTGTATTGATCCCTATTTAACATCAAGGCTGGGAATGGATTGGTATTGATTAACTATAAAACCGCTGGCTGGCTGGTCCAGAGACCTGCTCAATATGCTGAATGAAAAAGTATGGTACCTCTGCCCTTCAGTGAACGAGAAAAGGAACAGTAGCACATGTAAAACAACAGCAGAGCTTGGCCTATAGGAGCTGGCAGACAATGGCGGGCAATTCCCTATTTACTGTTTCCTTATATAATAATACTAATGATTTAATATTATCTAAACATTTTTTTAAATTAAAATATTTACTATTATTATTATTTTATTTTATATAGAGCTCCTGGCACAAAGGATAGGAAAATACAGACAAGATCAATTGATGTGATGGGGCACAAAGATATTTACTAGCTAAGACTGTTATTTTTGTTCTGATATTTGATATTTGCCCCAAAATGGACCTTGAATATAGCAGGGTTGGCATAAAACATGTTTTAAAAGCGAAATGTCAAGGGTTATTAATTGCTTTTCAATTATATCCCCTCTTTCTCTGCCATTTAAAAAGCAGTAAAGGCACTAAAAAATATAAAAGATGACCACAGATGTTTTGGGCCTCTTGTCTGGGTGTGTGTGCAAATCCCATCACCAAACCCAATGACTACATAGGTATAGAATGTCATGGTCATTTGTGTATAATAACAATAATATAATTTTCAGATAAGCCCGTGATGAGTAATATACACCTGCATTCAGTCACAGATTCATGCTTGCACGTGTCTGCAGTGACTCAATCGTCAGAGCTCGTATATCTTGAATTGGGACCAGCTAGTCCGAGTCCTGGCTGGATCTCCTCTCTCCCTAAATCTCCAAGTTGAGAGCCAGAGGAGGCTCTGCATCTGTAAGAAATTACCCTCAATCTACCACATCCAGGAGTTTACACTTCTGTAATGACAGAGGAAACCACTGGCCTCAGTAGGGTGCAGATTTTAAGGGATGTCTTTAAAAATGGCATTCTTCTGCCAGACCTACAGGATTACTCAGTGGAACAGCCCCAACACACACACACACACACACACACGCACACAGGCTCCGTGTCCACCTCGCATACTGATGTAAAAACATTGTGTACTGTATATTAGCCAGATTTTAGTTTATACTTGCATTGGCTTGCTCAAACTCAGCCGTTCCACTTTGTTATGGGAAAAATCATAGTGATCAATTGTTTTTTGTTTTTGTTTTTCAGAAAAAAACTTCTTGGTACAAAGCGCACTGAACACTGGCTGTAAATAATGTGGTGTTGTGTGATGATTTTTGCTAGCCAAGGCCGTTATTAGCATTTTGCAATGATCTTCGACCCCAAAACATTTTGAATGTAACACAAACCATGTTTTGAAAGAGACAAGTCTAGGGTTATTATTGTTTTTTATTTCATATTATTTTATTTATTTATAATGTTTATTTTTTTTTATCACAAACCATGCCAAAACGGAATGATACTACAAGTATTTATTATTTTTAATATCTATCTATCTATCTATCTATCTATCTATCTATCTATCTATCTATCTATCTATCTATCTATCTATCTATCTATCTATCTATCTATCTATCTATCTATCTAATTTAGTGCAAAAAGCAAAATTTAGTACAAACCCATGTGTGTGAATTATTATATAGTATTGTATATAAATGTATAGCATTTTTTTTAAATGTTTATTTTTTTGGTTTTTACATATATAAGAATTATGTTCAACAGGACAGAAATAATGCATCACTGTAGTTTTCCGCTTTGAGTTAGCAACGATAAATATCTGACACTCTTACAATGAAAGAGAGAGGCGCACACACACAATCTGGAGTCTATTTGTCTCTGATAGGGCAAATCCAATTTGATTCCTTAAGTGTTGATTAAGGTGGTGGGCTGAAACAGGCTGTCCCTCATTGAGTGTTTGTTGATTATTTACCTTCCAGCTGGACATAATGAAGAGCAGCCAATCAGAGCGTCGCTCTGCCCTCCAGCATCGGGTCTCTTGTTTGGTCTACTGTATTGGTTTGCTTTCTTAGCCAGCAGCTAAACCAAACTAATCACCACTTGGGTGGGTAGAACTGAAGGACAAATGACACTCGGTTTGTGTTCGAATCCTCCAGGCGTAAACGTGCTTGTCCAAAGAGTGAGACCAGGGGGAGAAAAGGGAAAGCAAATCGTTCTCGGTGAGGGTGGGTGGCGAAAGCACTTCAAATATTCACATGTGTGTAATGTGAGAGTGTCACAAAGCCTTCAGCTCTTTTGTGAGGGGTTTAGATGGAGATCATTGAGTAAAGACCAGGATGCTTGCGCTGAGAAGCAAGAATTAGCTCATTCACGTTTGTTACCTTGTATATCGTTTACGTTATCAAAAAGAATCAGAGTTGCGCCGCTCAAAGTTTTGGCTGCCGAAATGACAAGTATTGATCGAGTCAGTCTGGAACGTTATATCTGTTTGGGCTTCATTGGATCTTCCTGGTTTCGAGTAATATCTCAAAGCGTGACTTAAGATGCTGTAGGACGGATAGACGCTCGGTAATCAGAGCCAGCTGCGATGGATGCCTCTGTCTTCGTTTCTCCATCTGGCCAACACGATGGGCAGAGTACGCTTTTGAAACGAGCGCCTCGCCAGAAAAAACAACAATGTAAACAGATTTAGCCAGTTTTATCCACACAAGCTAAGTCAGGTATGCTAATGCTGCGTTCCATTTATATACCTGCATAATATAAACTACTGTTCAAAAGTTTGGGGTCGGCAAGATTTTTTCACGTTTTTCAAACATGTCTCTTATGCTTGCCAAGGCTGGATTTTTTTTTTTAATAAAAAAATAAAAATAAAAATACAGTAATATTGGGAAATATTATTACAGTTTAAAATATCTTTTTTAAAATGTAATTTATTCCTGTGATGCAAAGCTAAATTTTATGCATCATTACTCCAGTCTTCAGTGTCACATGATCTTTCAGAAATCATTCTAATATGCTGATTTGCTGCTCAAGAAGCATTTATAATGATCAATATTTGTGTGGAAACTATAATACGTTTTTAGCATTCTTCTATGCTGTCACTTTTGATGCATTTCATGCATCCTTGCTGAATAAAAGTATTTAGTTTAAAACTGACCCCAAGTTTTGAGGAAAAAAATGGTTCTGTAATTTGTTTGCTTAACCTGCTTCATATTACTGATTAGTTGATGCATCTTATTTGATAATGTTAATCATTATGGGTAGGGCACATCTCCATTTGTATCACCAAATTTTGGCCAAACTGAATTTATTGGTTGAGTTTTCCAATCGGAAGTCCCAATTCAGATATCAAACTTCTACTTTTCCAATTGAAAGTTAGAGTTGAATGGAACACAGTGTAGTTCTACTCGCAACATGCAAACATGTCCAGAACAAGTTTTTAATACCGTAATAATTCCAACAGTCGATTGAAACTGTTTTGCTAGTGATAGTGAGGAGAATACCATGGATCTGTGTGTGTTGACAAGACGTTGCTAAGCAGAAACAGGGGGAAGAGGAGGGAGAGGAAGTCCTGGGCAAGTTTTCCCGTGAGTCGAGGCTTTAATTGGCCTGTGGGAGGTAGAGAGAGAGAGGGAAAGAGGTAAAGGCAGCGAAAGAAAGACTTGGACATTATCTCCTCAAAGTGTCTGGCCTCGTGGGTCACCGCCTTAACTTCCTTCTGTTAAAGTGGCCAACCCTGACAACCTGACACAATCCAGACAGCTCCTCAACACACACACACACACACTCACTCACGTCCCTCAACAGGTTAGCTTTACGACCCCTCTAACTAGGCTTAATGGCAGACCACTTCACCTTCTCTCCTGTTGAGCCGAACGCTTTAATTGCTCAGAAAACAAGTCGGCTCTCACAGTTCTTCCGATCCTGCCATCACCAAACTGACGTCCACTTGTTTGACGGAAGGACAATGAACACATTGACTTGCACTTTTACAGCTTACGCTCTCTCCAGGGATTGATAATGACGCTTAGCTAAAACAACCATGGTCCCCAGTCCAAATTTTGTGGTCTCGCCATTAACCCGCCAGTCCGAAGCGGTTTATTAGCTTCATGCAGTAGCTAGTCCATATTCGTTTTCCTGCATGTTAGCAATTCTCCAATTTTCGAGCACACATCTTGGAAGAGTTTTCCAAGTGACGTGTGTTTGTACAGGGGTTTCACCGGCGAGGAGCGGTATTGCATCAGTTACACATGTGCCGATGTGGTAATTAAACCGTACACACAGTCAGACGGCGCGCACACACACTCTCTCTCGCTCACAGCCAGCGCTGTTGTTAAATATCGTCTCTTTAAACATACAGAAAATAATAATGTTAGGCCAAGACTGGGTAATTTGTTTCACGAAGGAAGTTATTAGCTCGATATTCAAACCCTGAATAAGGTCACACGTCACATCCATTTAAAGGTGAGCGTGTTAGCGTGTTAACCTGTTGGGGGGCAACGCGTTTTTTTCACATCTTCTCTCATGGAGACAGCAAATTAGTATGAGGCACCTTGTGGCGGCTGCGCTGACTGAAATGATTGTAACAAAGGCTCATTTTGAAGAGGTCAGGCTCCCCCTGCAATGATTTGTTGTTCATGAATCTACTTTGTGCCAATTTGTGTGTGCATGTGCAATCAGATGCGACTCGGGGGCGAGTTCCATCATCTTCACTTTACCGGGAGTGTGTGTTTGTGCGCGTGTGTACGCGTGCATGTGTGCGTGTTCCTCCACAATTTGACCAGCGCGCCTCAGTCGGATTCCCGTCGAATGAGATTTTAATCACCTTCTGCTATCTCGACAACAACCGGGCCGCCAGTCCAGCTCAAGCTTCCTATATTTATGATAATTTTTGTTGTTTTTCTTTCCTTCTGTCTCTCTCTCTCCCGCCTCTCTCTCTCTCTTTTCTTTTATTGAAATCACTGTTGACTGAAGGATGTAATCCTGATTAGCGGTGGCTGTGTGTCCATTGAAGGGTGAAAGGCATCAGAACCATGTTGGTTCACAGGCACCGAGTGAAATTGAAAAGGGGAGATGGTCTGAAATGCTTCATGGATTCGTCACTCCAGATAGACACCCGGATATCAACCCCGCCAAACCAATTCCTGCTCTGTTATTAGAGGACACAAGCACTACCTCGAATTAAGCAGTGTGCAGGTTGTGAGTATGTGCTTACGTAGCAAACATAATCATATGGGTTTGAACAGTGTGTGGAATTAAGTAGACTTGTTTTTGTCAGTTTACACAAGCGATCAACCGATTTATCGTCTAAACTGATTAATCGGCCGATATTTGACATTTTTTTTAGATTAAATGTCACCGCTTGTAGCTGGTAGTTCTTGCTTGTGTTTGTTTTCAATCACTGGCATTGGATAATAAACTGCTTTCAATCACTTTTCAAAGATGCATAAGTAATGGTTAGTGATTTTGTGCTAATATAATCAGCTTGAGTGTGTAAAGAAAGCTTGATTTGACCGATATTTGTGGCTTTTTGGGATTGTGGCATTTGGCTGATAAACGATTATGCAAAAACTGATAATGGATTTTCTATCAATGCTGATGGATAAACTTTTTTAAAAAAGGGGGTAAATATATTTACTTTGAAACATTTGTATTGCGATTTTAAATAATGGTCTGAGATTTTACTGTGCTAGCAGTAATTGGTCGAAATTTGGCTGTTTTGAGATTATTATAACGGCTGACAACGGTTAATCAATTAATAGTAACAATTTTCAGATTTTAAAACATTTCCAAAATATAAAAACATTTTGTTTAAAAAAATATTTTCTATAGTTTGGAAAAAAAATGTTAATATTGTTAATCATTGGTTTGAGATTTTAGTGTGCTAGAAATCATTATTGACAAAATTTGGCCATTTTGAGATTATAGATTAATCAAAGTAGTAATTCCCATTTTCAAATTCTAACATTTCCATACTATTATTATTTTTTAACTGTTTAATTTCTTATGGAAAATATTCATAACACAGTTTTAATATTTTACTATACAAATCATTTACAATTTTTGTGCATTTCATGTTCATAAATTTTGGCATTGCATCAGCAGCCATGCTCTATTGACATCAGCATTGATTACTGAAAACCCCGTTTTGTTCAACCACAAGTTGTGGGCACCAAAAAATCCAAAAGAAAGCGAGGCAAAACAAATGTGATGTTGTTTCAGGATGTGTAGGGCCGCCCCGCAGTGCTGCTGCTGTTGAAGCCCCAGTGTTTGACTGGAGAAAAACGAGATGGCCACAGGCTGACGGAGGGCTGATGTCTAAGCAGAGAGCAGACAGGCAGCTCGCGGGGGTGACGGGGCGGGAGAGAGGGGTCGAGGTTTAGTCCTCCACCAGCGCTGAGAGAAAGTGAAAGGGGAAGAGAGGGGGAGGGCAGGGCAATCTATCATTAGTGACCGAATCAGACAGGGTAGCGGCCTGTGAGAAGCTTAAGAGATTCTCCCTCCCCACACACACACACACACACACACACATTGGGGGGAGAAGAGAAGGAGGAGGAGAAGAGAAACAAGAGTACGAGGAGCATACCAACTCGCTTCTCAAAACCCGTACAAATGGGCTTACACGGCTTGCGGCCACTATATATTGTACGTCACTGATTAAACCCAAAAAGTGTGAGAGAATTAATCTGCTTATGCGCACTAAAAAATACATTTCGTAAGAGGATTCCATAACCTCCTCGTAATCCAGGTTTCGTTACTTATAGCAAACATTCATTCACACATAAATCACCGGCTGAATGTATCCCATAATTCTGCTGGTATAAATTGAGAGAGGAAGGAGGAGTTACAGCTCGTCATATTTGTTTTGCTTGAACAGGCCTGCTACATCCGTATTGATCCCATCGCTAATGATGCATGTTATTAAACATGATCGCTCATAGAAAATACGGTGACATTTGTCTTTGTTGCGCTCAAGAACGTTTGCCAGCGAGCTGACGTCCCTATTAAAGATCCGTATAAACAATCTCCGGCATGCAAATTAAAAAGCGAAGGCTTACACACACACATACACACAGACACACACTCGCATGCACGCACACCTTCTGCATTCAAATTAAATTACTTTATTCTAATATCACATCTTGACTGACACCTGCAACACTCATAAATGTTAATGACTGTGTTTTGTTGTCTTTATATAGCTTTTTTTCACCTGCTTGTTAGCAGGAGGAGTCAGCGCTTTTCAGATCCCGTCCTAACAAGTTCTTTCTAATCAGCCTCAGAATCTCACGTTGTCAGAGAAACGAAAGATTGTACGGCAAAGTAAACATTAAGTCGACCGTTCTTCCTCAGAAACGGAGAATAAATGCGAGCGTGCACAAAGACGTGCATATCTTACGACGATCTCTAAGAGGCACGTTACTTTGCCGTGTCAATTTATGAATCGACGCTCTCGTGTTTTTATCATTATTTACCAGGACGGGTCTGTCTTCGCAGTCGAAGGAAGTAAACTTCATCAGAAGCGAGTTTCAGATGCCACTCCGAGCAGAATAAAATGCAACACGCATTGAATTTCTCCCTTGAGGGAATTCGAAAAAGAAAGCACTCAACCCTGCTCCGGTGCATCCGCGAACAAGAAAGAGAAGTTTTTGAAAAATCGGCAACATATTCAAATATTGATATTCGTGCTTGTCAGAAAAAGAGGCCTTGAAATTTCCACCGAGCTCTTGTTGTCAGAAAAAGTGTCAGATAATTCATAAATGCAGTTCAGAGTCCGCAGGGAGGAACATGGTAGCGTGGATGTGAAAACAGAACAGAAAACATCGCCGTTTTTTCCATCATGTCTGGCAAATGTTCAATTTGGGCCTGTTGCATTTTCCCTCCATCTCTTCCGTTCCTCTTCTCTTTTGCGGTTTGTGGGCATGTTAAAGTGTTTTTGGGTTGGATGTGACTGTTTGTTGTTTCTGATTTCTAGTTTCCCCCTCTCAGCTTTCCGTTTCAAGGGCCAATGAGAGCGCAGCTGTTTTATTAGCCCGAGACATCAGCACCACTTATACATGTGGCCTGCATTAGTAACCCTGAGTCTCTTTCTCACACACACACACACGCTGTAAAGAGCTGTGAGTGACAGTTGTAATGACGTGACTGTCTCTGGTGTAGTGGCAGTCATAAGAGGCGTTTAAATATGCTTAGAGCCTCATCAAACTTGACTTCATTCCTGTATGCCAGCAGCACAAAATGCCAGAGAAATAAATCAACACATTTTCGAAAAAAAACACTACACATTTGGCGCCAGCACTCATATTTCTGAGTAAATGTGTGTGCAAATATTTGCAATTTGAGAATGTATATGATTTATCTGTTTCTAGTTTTTTCCTCTGCAATTAGAATCCAAATAGTTGCTGCTTCTACCGTTTGAGGTGGAAAACAGAACAAATGATCTCATTAGTGTCTCATTTGTTTCTCCTAGATATTGATGAGTTTAAATGGAGAAACTGGACACTTTTTCCTGCTTCTCTTGAGGAAAAATGCCTAATAGTCTCGTGGGTTTCAGAAGATGTTTCCTAAACTGTGTTCAGATTTTCTCAGCAATTAAAAAGTCTGTTTCTGATCAAATTTTTCTGAGACCAGTTTACCCCTTTTATTTAGGAACTGTAGATGAAATATCTAAGACAAAGCTGATACAATGACTGTTTAAGGTGGAAAATTATATGAGCGATATCTCGTCAATGTCTCAGTTGTTTCTCCTAGACGTTAGTAATGTTTTATGTCTCCTGATTCTAGTAGGATCTCAATATGAACTCAAATATGTCTCATCAAATTCCTAATTTGTCTCATTTGTGACCTTTTTTTGAGACAAAGCTGATACAATGATCCTTTGAAAAACATGAATGCTATCTCATCTTTATCTTGGTTGTTTCTCCTAGACATTAGTGAGTTGATGCAATGAACCATAATTGAGAACTTCATTGAGCTACAAAAGAGCAACTTATAAGCAATAGTATTTTTCTTTTTTGGCTGGGAACACCAGGATGTTTTTTTCTCTTTTTTTCTCCGTAATCTCTTTGTTAGATGCGTGGGAGAGCTTTGCGAAACATTTCGGCCCGCACCCTTTGCTCAATTATTTTATCAAAAATGGCGGCTTCGGGCTCGGTGCCGGCTGCTCGGCCGATCTGTTGAGAGCCACGGCATGTCGGACACGTCCCTTTATCAGAGCCGTACGAGGTACTTCCTCTCGCTATCGCTCTGACAGCAATATTCGCCCATGATGAATTGGACAGTCAGACGACTGTGGAACTCTGAAACAGAAGAGATATAAAGACCTATCTCTTGTCGCCATATGATCTCATAGTTCAAGGCTGTTGACAAGACGCATTTTTGGCACAGCTTGCGGGGGCCATCTGGGAAGTGCTACTCGAAAGCGGCAGAAAGTATTTCGAAGCCGTAGTTAAATAACGCTGGAGCGTATGGCACCGCTGTGGGGAGAAGTAGGACAGTAGATTGCGCTCTCTCTCTCTTTCTGGAAGAGAAAAAAATATAAAAAATCACAGGAGACCAAAGATGGATGTGAGAAGAGGAATATGAGATTCTCCTATGAGAAATATGATTAATATATTTAAAATAAATTAACGATGAGTGATCGGCTAATTTATCATCTGGGGGAGGTGAAATACGCCAGGGTTTTGACACAGCACGCGTGGGTGTGTGAGATTGCGTTATGTATGTGCATTCCTGGTTTTTAATGTTGTTGTTTTTGGCCGACTAACAATAATATAGTGTCCATTTTCTGGTTGTGGCCATCTCAGGACTAATAGAGAGAGAGAGAGAGAGAGAGAATGCCTTGGAAACCCGATTAGAGAGTCTGCCAGCATGTGCTACCCAACATGCTTTCTCTCTCTCTCTCTCTCTCTCTCTCTCTCTCGAGTTGTTCGTTGGCGAGTGGACACTCGTAGCGGCTGACATCTTTGGCTCGTTAGAGCCTGCAGGAGTTGACGTTTTCCACGCCTGCCTTCAGCCGCCTTCCTCTCCTCTCCTCCGCTCGACACTGTCTGCTACACGTCCAGCAGAATCTGTCATCTGCTCTCGGCCGTCCGGCCTGGCCACTCACGCCCTGACAGAGAGAGAGAGAGAGAGAGAGAGAGAGAGAGAGAGAGGAAGGTGAACATCTCGCCATTGAATCGCCCATTACCTTTGTGAAGTGTATTGATTTCTTGTAAAAATAATGATATTGACAAGCTTTCCAGAAATAATTGTTTCCAGAACAAAGAGGTCATTGCGGAGACTGAGGGAAAGCTTGAATCCGGCATACAGTGAAGTGTTTGCAAGTTTGCTTTGGGAATATTTAGGAGCATATGTGTTTTTTTGTTTGTTTTAGATAAATATCTTGAATCAGACACATGGATGTATTTATTTATTGAATTATTTTTAGATTCTACACTTATACACACATATTTGAATAACAAAATAATACATAGACACTGAGAAATGAATCAAAAACACAATTATACATTACATTTTTTATTTAATAAGAAGAATAATATGGAGAAATGAACCAAAAACATACATATTTATATATATATGTGTATGTGTTTAGTTCATTTTTCCTTATTATTATTATTATTTTATTTTTATTTTATTTTATTTATTATTATATTGTTCTTGCTAGAAATAACTCGACTTTCTCTTCTATTATACATCTGTTTTTTTCCTAAACCCATTTAGTTGTGAAATTGTAAGTCCAAATACTTATAAAAGCTCCCCTCTGGACTTGTCAAAGTTTAATAGTTAGGCTTAGAGATTTGTTCACATCACTAACCCCAAATGTGAGCGAGCAGCACAAATAAATACAGCCAGAGCTGTCTATATGCACCACAATGACCTCATCTACCTGACAAGGAGCACATCGCTGTACTGCTGCTTCCTTTGCACTTTTTTTCCCCCTCTGCTGTGTACCTTGACAGTTGTTTGAGAGAGAGAGAGAAAGAGACCCTTTATTGTGTAATGCAGGCTTTGACATGGCAGTTTCCAAACAGATTTTCTGGCTGTCTTTATTCATTCGCTGCATGGCTGGCGAGAGGCGGCGGTACAAAGGGAAATATGCTGTTTACAGCCAGGCAGGGAACACCTGTAATCATTTGTGAGGTTAAGAAGATACATCTACATTCCCGTAGAGGTCTTGAAACCACTTTTATACCGTTTTTTCCCCATCGTCTCTTCTCTCAGGTGTTGTGACGCGGACAGGGTCTCAGCTGAAGCCTCTAGAGGTGTCTGGGAGTGCCGTTCTCCTCCACAGAAAGCTTCAGTTCCCTGTTGTTAGTGTTTTGTCACGTGCTCGCGCGTCTAGCTCACACACAGAGTTGTTGAACAAACAGCCGTTCGTCGGTCAATAGTGTTTCAGGCGGCTAATTGCGCCTGTGAAATGAACTGCCCCTTGTCTTCCCAGACGATCGTGTTTGAAGCTCTGCAAGACCCTGCGCACCACTGTGAGGGATTTTCTGCTTTTTATCCCCCCTACCCACCTTTCATTTTTTTCCCTTCTGTTTTTACCTTTAAGATGCAAAATAAGCTGGGCTGCCCACAGAAACATCTCCTACTAGACTTACTTTTTATTTTTATTTTTTTTACTTTATCAACTTATTTTGTTCATTGATATTTTTGAGTTCATCCAGGACATCTTCTATCTTCTATGAACACCCCCCACACAGGTTTATTTATATATTTACATTTATTTTAATACTGTATCATCATATTTACGTCTCATCTTTCATGATTATTATTATTATTATTATTTTTAATTGGCTTATTTTTTTTAGATATTGTGAATTTACATTTTTTATTATTATTATTATTTATTTATTTTTTATTTTATATTTATTACATCTTCTGTGAACAACTTTGTTCCCTAGAGTACATTTATTTATTTAAAACTATTTTCATTTTACAATATTTCTGGATTATTTTTTATTTATTTAAAATATGTTTTAATCTTAGAATATTTCTAGATCATTTTGATAGATTTATCTATCTATCTATCTATCTATCTATCTATCTATCTATCTATCTATCTATCTATCTATCTATCTATCTATCTATCTATCTATCTATCTATCTATCTATCTATCTATCTATCTTTTTAACATTTTTTTTACTTTATTTATGAATCTGCTTCATTTATTTATTTATTTATTTATTTAATCTTTAAGGACATCCAGGACTTTTTTTCTTTTCAACTTCTTTGAATAATTTTGTTCCCAAAACTACATAAATTTATTTATTTATTTAAAAACACATTTAAATCTCAAAATATTTTATTTATTTATTTATCTTTCTGTCTGTCTGTTTGCTTGTTTGTTTGTTTTAGAATTTTATTTATACACCATGTAACACTATATGGTACTGAATGATCATCATATTCACGTACCACAATATAGTTCCATGGTATTTCCATCTGATACACTATTTTATTTTGTATTTTTTTTATAAGGCTAGTCTGACCTACTCTGCTATCGTACAGTTTTCCTTAATCAATAGTCCTAGTACCCCAGGTTTTGATGTGCATGCAGGGAGAAAGAGACTACATGACCGGTGGTACAGATTAATTAGACGTTGTATCGGGCGTCTCAGATTAACATATCAGGCAGAAGGCTGCACTATTGTCCGTGTGACTGAACCCTATGCATCTACCTAATGAACTGCAGGCCAAAACTATCAATTAACCTGACAAAAGGGCCCTCACCGGCAGGGACAGACCACTTAACGACAACCTCTTCGCTGTAGCCGCCATTACCCTGTCACTCACACGCGAACCCACGCTCTCTCTTGCCTCAAATTGGGTCCTCCGTCTCACACACTCCGACGCAGAGATTTGTGTTAACTGTAATCCAATAAGGCCAGGGAGCTCTGTGGAGTAGCGTTCCTCCGAGAGTCTGTCCGCGGGTCCCAAAGCCGTACCTAATGGCCATTTAGGGCCAAAGTAGCTGTGAAGTGTTAAATATTTACATGTAAAATGCCAATAGTAATTGCAGGCTATGTCTGAGGTTGTCTTGGGACAAAAAAATGGTCGTTTGTACCCAAACACCTCCAATAAGAGCGCAGCTTTGTGTTTACGGTTTATTTAGCGTTCAACTTTACCCGTGAGTGTGCATGTACACTGTCAAGTTTTGCTTATTAATATGGAGGATAAATCTATATTTAGCTTTTTTCATTCGTTTTTTTTTCTGTGAATGATTGTTGGGTCCAGAGGCGGCTAATGTGGTGTTGACTCCATGTGGCCTGTCTATTAGGGGTGACAGGACTGCCCTGGCAAATAATAAAGAAATATTTATGCTCCTCTTAGCGATGCTAACAAGGTAACATATCAAGCCGGTGCACTGCGGGGTCTCCCACTAAGCTTCAATAAAGTCTTGTGGACTCCACACACACACACACACACTGCATCCCTGTGTGTGTGTTCCTTTCCGCTCTGTCCCCTTCTTTTTGTTTGCGAAATGAGATTGGTCATAAATCCAGGCCATCTCATATATATTTGAACGCTGGTATTTGCTTCTGCCAGGAAAGTGCACTTTACATGTGGTAACACGCGATTACCTGGGCGTCTTATTGCGAAGGAAGAGAAAAATCAATATCAATTTATAATTCACTATTGTTGCCTATATCTGGTTTTATGGCACTCTTGCCTGCCTCATTAATGTTTCAGAGTGATTGACTGGAACCGAAAGATTTTTAACGTGTTTCTTTTTTATTTATTTTCTCTTAATAATTCAATAAACCATAACTGGTTCCATTCTCAAAGCACCTACCATGAAAAAAAATAAATAAATAAATAAGGACTTGTATTATGAAATTAAGGCCATGGATTATGAATAGTTTACCCAATGTAGTGTACATTTTGTTATCATATTTGTGCTGATTTAAACCTGTAAGACTTTATTATTTAGGAGAAAAAAAGAAAATAAAAAATATATATATTTTTGAATAATTATTTTTTTTTTGCCAACTTTTATTGGTAATTGAGTAAATACAAAAAAAACAAAACATAACTAGACCAAGCAAATTTGGGTTTTAAGTCAAACTATTAATCGTGATTAATCACATCCAAATTGAAAAATTTTGTTTGCATAATATATGTATGTGTATTGTATATATGTATTATGTGTATATATAAATACACACACCTACAGTATATATTTTGAAAATATTTACATGTATTTATGTGTATATTTATATTAATATAATTTATATTATATATAAATCTATTTAATATATAAACGTAACATATTTTTTCTTAAATATATACATGCATGTGTGTGTATTTATATATACATTATAAATATAAACAGCATGCACACATATATTGTGTAAACAAAAACTTTTATTTTGGATGCATAACGTTTTTACAGCACTAGTTGTTGTTGTTTTTTTTTTATAAAAATGTCAAATTCTGTTCTAAAAAGTCTGTTTCTCACAGCTTATGATTTCTAAAGACTTAAATTATAGAGCAACATTCATACAGCCTACTTGTATAGTTGTTTTATGGTGTTTTTTTATTATTTTATTTTTTTAATTTGGCAATAAAAAAATCACTCCACTTTTATTGCACAGAAAAAATGGCTTGCATATTCTTCAAAATCTTATTTTATATTTAATGACATACATACATACATGGAATAGATTGAGTAAATGAGTAAAACTGTCCCTTAAAGTTGTCTTTTTTTAAAATAGGCAAGACGTGTGCGTCTGCATTTCAAAATGTTACAATTGAGGATTTGGCTATCAAATGGACTCTCGTTGTTTCTGTCACCTTCCTGAATCAGATTTTCGTCCATCATATCGCGTCCAATCAGAGGACAAAGGCAACTCTCGTTTCTGGTGTGACCCGCCGCAGACCCTTCTGACGGCTGCTTAAGTTGTTCCTTTTAGCCTGGTGACTGACAGATGGAAAATTACGCTTTCAAATTCATCCCAGTCATTCGGTTCTGTTCTTCTACGTGTCAAAGCCCCCATGGGCAGGAGACAGTGAGGAGAGAGCAAAAAAAAAAAAAAGAAAAGAAACGCTGTGAGAAAGAGTTGGGCTAACACATTAGCTTAGCCTGCAGAAGGGAAGACAATCGTGTGTTTGAGAACTCTGAAGGAAAATCAATCATGTCGTAAGTGAGCGTATGAGTAAATTTGAACCCTGACAACTTTCATCATCTCGCCGCGGCGCGTTCGGCGGGCTGCAGTTTTCTCTCTCTTGCTCTTTCCCGCTGAGCGCTTCTGTGCTCTCCTCCGGAAGAGAAAATGAGCGCCTTTCTCTCTCCTTTTTTTCTCGTCTCTCCTCACAGCTGTCTATTAAGAGGGTGAAGTGCTGGAGTCTTTTCTTTCTTTCTGTCTTTTTTACTTTACTGCCTCCTGTCTAGTACATCCTTTTTGAAGCACATCTGTCAAAGAGGAGGGCGGCGATTTAGCCATGTTTCTCACTTCCGTTTATATTCGTCGCTTCCTCTTGCAACAGACCTTATTTGCAGGTGCAATAAATTTAACACTGTAAAAATTGAATCCATCTTTAAGCCCTCGATACCGCTCTCACGTGCGTTTTATTAAGTCTTAAACTCACAAGTCTTCCGCGATCGATTCCGGCTGAGAGAATGGGCGTGATGCCTAATTTTGTTTAGTTTATTGAAGAGCGGAACGATAGCTTCGACCTTCGCCTCTCGTCTGTGAAGCGAAACATAGGCCCGTACGCTCAAACTATTGCTGTTTGCATCAATGCGAGAGAAAGGCCAAAAAAGTCAGATATTTTAAAAACAAAGTTTCTGAGAAGTTAAGGATGGCCTTTCTGCGCGCAAGATGGAAATCCGCTTTGGTGATTGATTCAGAGCGGTGTGAGATATTTCTTCAGTAAGTGTGAAGTGACCCGGTTAGATGGTAATATGGGCTAATGCGACTGCTCTGTTTCTTAATGTGAGCTTTAGCTGACAAGCACCGGCGGCAGGGAGGGAAAAAAAGAAGATTTAAGTCTGTTCTCTCTTCTTTAACAAGAAAATTAGTGTGCAAAGGAGATCTGTCATGATAAAGAACAGTGTGGCGGCCTACCCCCAACCCTACACCTTCTCTCGGTACTCTACGACTCCCAGCGGGACACATCCTTAAGTGTTATAAGGACAAATTTATTGTCCTGGCCACATTATTTAGCGATTTGATTTGTGCCAGGGATTTGCATTAATTCCGACCCGGAAAGAACGATGATTCATGGAGGGGAAGAGGAATTTGCACGAAAGGAATCAAGATGCGAGAGTTAAGATTGAGTGAAGTCTTTCTTAAGGAAGTTTTATGAGTTGAGGGATTGTATATTATGATTTCCAGGCTTGGGAAAAGTCATGGAAATTTCAGAAGTGAATATAAATATTTCTAGTCATGCACTGCTTTGAAATATATCATTGACTTGAAATTGCTGAGTTTGTGAATATAAATCAATTCATAAATGTTCTATATTTTTGAATTTTATATGTATAAATAATTATATAAAATTGTAAAATATATAAAATTTTCTAACAAAATATTTACGTTTATTTATTTAGTCAATAATTAGTCAATAAGTACTATGGTACTTTAAATTATGATTTAAATGATTAAAGTCACAGAAAATCATGCTATTATCATCATGGCAATGGCATTTTGTTTTTATTTTTTCATTTCCATGCAGTTGCAGAAGCAGAGAGACACACACACGTGTGTGTTGTTTTGTCTCGGCTAGTCGTGACCTTTCTGATCTCGGGGTGGCGTTCCGTGACCTCTTCACACACACACACAGACACACACACTCGAAAGCACACGGTAGGGAAGGATGAGATCAACGCTAAAGCAAGCAAACATCTCTGGCTGAGAAAACATGAGCCGCCCACACGCACACACAACAGGAAGTGTTTCTGAAGGAGCACAGGAAGTGAAGGGTGAGACTCGCACACCGCTGAAAAGTTTGGCGTGTTCGAGAATCCTCAGTTGGGAGCTCAGATTCGAAATCCTATAAAGCTCGTGTTCGGGCCAAATTCAGGAAAAATCTGGTTAAAATTCACTTCCCAGATGACTGTGGAAGCTTTATATCCCCCTGCGCTCTTGACTTGGGTTACACGTTTGGCTGAGGATGACGTTTTCATTCTCCTTCTCCTGATTTTTCTCTTTCTCCTGCACGGGTTTGTTTTTAAGCTTCATGGCGTGTGAAGATGACACTTCGTTTCAGCTATAATTGTGTTTTTTTTTACCCAACCAACTCCTGAAATAAATCGCTTCCGGGGCTATGGGGGGAAAAAATGGATTCTTGGCAAACAAGAAGCATATTTTGCATTTATTATGGAAAATAATTTTTACAGGTAGGAGGTGAGACAATTTGGGAATTTCCGTTCGCTGGGAAGTTGGATCGAGAGCGTAAAACTGCTGCATTTTAAGCAGATTCCTGCTCTTTCCATCTGGCCCCACTGGCTGGAGAACCTGATCCGACCTGTCAATCAACAGGCCCCAGCTGTGAGGTGCGGCCCCCGCCTGGAAACCCTCCCCAACTCATTAAAACAGCTTCCCTAACGCTCCCCTCCTCTCTCGGCTCTTTCCCGTTCCGTTCTCTCCTCTCCTGTCCTCTCTCCTCCGCTCTCCCACACTGCACAGTGGGGTTTTCATATCAGGGGTCTGTGACAGGATCATTTCAGCGATTTGTGGGATTCATCTGCAGTTAAAAGTACAGCCTAAGGCTAGTCTAATTGGTAGGAAGGCTAATTCCCTCCCGTCCTCCTGTCAGTCTGTATTTTATTTACTGAGCCTTGCCAAAACCTATTTACACAATAATGAGAGGAGATTGCTGTGATGCCAGCAACACAAAGACTCGCTCAGCGTGGAATCCAGAACGAACAATTAAAAGCAAATCTGAAATCGCACTAGCAACCCGCCTGCTAGACAACACAGGTACACGGACGGGTTCGCATCTATCAAAAGTTGCGATTGTGAGTTCTCAGTTGTTTTATTTGTTTCAGATGTTTCCCCTCAAATTCTATGACATAAATTCAGTTTCTACTAATGAATTTGGATCACAGCTGAAATAATTTGGGATTGGGAGATACAGTGGGTACGGAAAGTATTCAGACCCCCTTAAATTTTTCACTCTTTGTTATATTGCACCCATTTGCTAAAATCATTTAAGTTCAAATTTTTTCCTCATTAATGTACACACAGCACCCCATATTGACAGAAAAACAGAATTGTTGACATTTTTGCAGATTTATTAAAAAGGAAAAACTGAAATATCACATGGTCCTAAGTATTCAGACCCTTTGCTCAGTATTTAGTAGAAGCACCCTTTGATCTAATACAGCCATGAGTCTTTTGGGAAAGATGCAACAAGTTTTTCACACCTGGATTTGGGGATCCTCTGCCATTCCTCCTTGCAGATCCTCTCCAGTTCTGTCAGGTTGGATGGTAAACGTTGGTGGACAGCCATTTTAGGTCTCTCCAGAGATGCTCAATTGGGTTTAAGTCAGGGCTCTGGCTGGGCCATTCAAGAACAGTCACGGAGTTGTTGTGAAGCCACTCCTTCGTTATTTTAGCTGTGTGCTTAGGGTCATTGTCTTGTTGGAAGGTAAACCTTGCCCAGTCTGAGGTCCTGAGCACTCTGGAGAAGGTTTTCATCCAGGATATCCCTGTACTTGGCCGCATTCATCTTTCCCTCGATTGCAACCAGTCGTCCTGTCCCTGCAGCTGAAAAACACCCCACAGCATGATGCTGCCACCACCATGCTTCACTGTTGGGACTGTATTGGACAGGTGATGAGCAGTGCCTGGTTTTCTCCACACATACCGCTTAGAATTAAGGCCAAAGTTCTATCTTGGTCTCATCAGACCAGAGAATCTTATTCAGGTGTTTTTAGCAAACTCCATGCGGGCTTTCATGTGTCTTGCACTGAGGAGAGGCTTCTGTCGGGCCACTCTGCCATAAAGCCCCGACTGGTGGAGGGCTGCAGTGATGGTTGACTTTCTACAACTTTCTCCCATCTCCGACTGCATCTCTGGAGCTCAGCCACAGTGATCTTTGGGTTCTTCTTTACCTCTCTCACCAAGGCTCTTCTCCCCGATAGCTCAGTTTGGCGGACGGCCAGCTCTAGGAAGGGTTCTGGCCGTCCCAAACGTCTTCCATTTAAGGATTATGGAGGCTACTGTGCTCTTAGGAACCTTAAGTGCAGCAGAATTTTTTGTAACCTTGGCCAGATCTGTGCCTTGCCACAATTCTGTCTCTGAGCTCTTCAGGCAGTTCCTTTGACCTCATGATTCTCATTTGCTCTGACATGCACTGTGAGCTGTAAGGTCTTATATAGACAGGTGTGTGGCTTTCCTAATCAAGTCCAATCAGTATAATCAAACACAGCTGGACTCAAATGAAGGTGTAGAACCATCTCAAGGATGATCAGAAGAAATGGACAGCACCTGAGTTAAATATATGAGTGTCACAGCAAAGGGTCTGAATACTTAGGACCATGTGATATTTCAGTTTTTCTTTTTTAATAAATCTGCAAAAATGTCAACAATTCTGTGTTTTTCTGTCAATATGGGGTGCTGTGTGTACATTGAGGAAAAAAAAAAACGTAAATGATTTTAGCAAATGGCTGCAATATAACAAAGAGTGAAAAATTTAAAGGGATCTGAATACTTTCCGTACCCACTGTATAATGAGAAATGTTGGAGTACATATTGAGATCAGAGTTTTGATTGAAGAGTTTGGGATCTTGGGAGCACAGTTTGAGACATTGTTGAGAACTTCTGAGGCCTCATCTGTAAATGTTCCTTCATATTGATGCTTCTGCCTAAATTGTATTTCTCTTTAATGGATCAGGAGTCTCAGTTGAGTTCTCAGTTATGTTCATTTCAATGTAAACCATCTCAGATGTTTCTCCTAAAATGTATACTAGTCTATACTAAGAGTATAACAATTTTAAATGTATTTGGATGGCAGCTCAAATTATTTGCTATTGAGATATTTGACTGTTAATTGCAGACTTTGGCTTGTTGGAAAATCTGAGCACAGATTGAGACATTATTTTTCCTTCCAGTGGATACATTTACCTTGATCCAAGTCTCATTTGAGTTCTCAGCCGTGCTGAGGTGCTTCTCCTAAAATATTTTAGAATTTTTTAATAATACACGGATGAGACACAAATGAGTCAATTGTTGACTTTTAAGTAACAATATGGATGGTAGAGCTCAGAAAATTTGATTTTAGAAGAACTAGATGAAAATGGTCATATTGAGATCCATTTGCTCTCCTTCATTTGTGTAAATTCTCAGTCTGTTTTTCAGTCCCAGTCAGTTTCTTTCTGTTGTGTTGCCAGACAAAGTTTTCGCCCTGACCGCGCACAGGTCACCCGTCGGGCGATAAGTGTTTAGGACTGTCGTTTCTCCGTGCGAGCGAGCCTGAGGTTTTTATACGGGTTTTTAGAAGCAAAAGACTTGTCAGATTTAGACTGGATCGATGGAAGATGATTTAGGGGTGTTGGGAGGAAACAGGTTGTATTTTTCAAACTCAAATTAAAACCAGTCATGTGAATCTCTATCTCTCTCTGCCTTCACTCTCTCTCTGAAGTCATTTCTCTGTTATTTGTGGTGTTTGGTTTTTATCCTTGACACTTTCACAGAGTGACTGCTCACTTAGAACGAGGAAATCATTCAGAAGAGCCATATTTCTCCCCCCTTCCTCCTGCGACAGAGCACTCCATACCTCCGGGAAGTCTCCGGAGAGCGTCTTCTTTATGATGATACTCTCAAGGTGAATATTGGCATTTATTTAGCCCGAGTTGGATATGAAAGAGATGTTTAGTAGCGCCAACCCTGACGGAAAGTGTGCAGTCAGCACTCATCGCTTCCCGTATAATTCTATTTCATTTCCCTTTTCTCAAAGTCACTGTGCATCCCTTTCTCCCCTCCAACCCTGTTCAAATTAATTTAACACTCCTCTTGAGGAATTCTGATCAAATTAAAGTTTTTCTTTGCGGAGATGACAATAGCGGTGCGTCTAAGTTTCATGCTGAAATGACGAGCTCCTATATTTAGAGTCTCATAAGGGCTTTGCAGTGGAGAGAGTCTCTTTCTTTCTGCAAGCAAATTAATTGAGGAAATGACAGACTTGGCTGAGGCATCAATCAAAAAGTAGCAACACGACAAACTTTGGCAGCGATTAGAGATGAGTTTTTTTTTTTTTTTCTTCTTTTTTTTCTTTTTTTAACCAGCTAACAGCTCCAAACCCCCGATCCAATTTCCTTCAAACAACAGTTTAAAAAGTCTTTCATATGACGGGAAGCAGAGGAAACAAATCACTGAGCACAAACTACAACAATGATCACTTGAAGTGGAGATTTATAGCCAAGTGGACACTTGCATTTGTCTTAAACATACAGTGAGATCCAAAAAATAAATAAATAAATAAATCTGGGATTTTATTTTTTTTAATTATTTTTTTATTTTATTTTATAAATAAAATGAATACAAATAAAATGAAATCAACACATTTATTTATTTATTTATTTATTCATAGTTTTAAGATTTTAAAAAGTTTTCTAACAAAAATGATATTATATTAAATAAAAAAGACCGCAAATAAACTGACTTTTTGATCCGACTATGTTCAAGGGAAACTCCTGGAAGCAATGGAGAAGCAATTCAGGCGACTTGGGAGTGTGAGATTCATGGTCTCTGACACCGGACTGATAAGGGCTGTTAGTGTGGGCCGTTTTGTTTCGACACAGACAAAGATGGAAAACACACAATGCCACTCGATAAAGAACATCCGTATTGAGAAGTCCCACACAAATACTTTAAGTTAGCACGCAAGTCCATATACGAGATCTGAACCGCTGAACAATTTAAGAGTCGTAAATTGTGACCCGACACTCTCCGTCCATTGCAGATCAGTACATTTAAAAGCCTGGCGTGATGAAGAACCATTGTTTGAAACCCAGAACGGCCCATTGAGTCTCGGTGAATGAGTGTCCATGCTGGAAAGTGAGTGGGAGCGAGAGCGTTAGTGTGTATGTGTGTGTGAGGCTGAGAGAGCTGTCACTTTGAGGAATGAGAGACTGTGGCAGTAGGGAGCAGCCTGGCAGATGTGCAAAAGGAACACCAAGCATATTGATCAATTAAGTATGCAAATTCCTCCTGCTGACTAAAGAGAGAAATAAATAAAGTACAATAAGAATTAAGCCCTGCCGTAATGACTCTCTCAAGTAAAAAAGAAAAAGAAAGGGAACGACCAGCCGCCTAAAAAAAGATATTGTGTGTACACCTGCTATAAGATCTAAGTGTGTGACTTTACCTTATGTCAGTCAAAGGAGATGTTATATAATTCTAATTTCATGCAGATATAAGAGAGAGAGACTCCAGTCGCATAAAACCCACCCACACCAACGCGCAACTGTTGTTTTCCTTCAATGATCAAACAACGGCAGCATAACACAAGACACACACACAAAAAAAGAGATTTCAAATTCAAAGTGGCATTAAACCAACAGCTTGAGAATCTATCTATCGTTCTTTCCTTCTACCTCCTTCCTTTCTATTGCTGTATCATTCTAATGTTCTGTCTGTCTGTCTGTCTGTCTATCTATCTAGTAAATAAAAAATAAAAAATTAGGGCTATATGAATTTCTTTGGATTTTAATCTATTTTAATTCTACTTCCTTGCATTAAAATTCGAATTGCAATTCTGCATCGGTTTGTGTATCAGTTTAAATTAATTTAAAAATCTAGTTGTTCTTTTAAAATAAAATGGGCATTTAAAATCAGGCTCCTTACACCATATACAAAACATTATCAAAAATCTACGCTTTAAGAAAAGTTAGGCCCAGTGTACTGTGTTAATATAAAGGATTTTTTCTGTTTTTTATTTTATTTTATTTTTTAGGTATTTTACCTATATTTTGAATTACGCATGGCATTTTATAGTGTTTTAGGATTAAAGGAAATGTCAGTAAATGTAACGGAAAATGACATGGTAATTCTGATTTTTTATTTTTTTTTCTTGTAGTCTAGTCTAGCACTGCTTTTATTTGTGCTTTTTTAAAATGTCTTTATTTATTTTTCTCTGGGTAGGACACCTTGTATGGTGGTCTTCTGTTGTGTTACCTTGTGAGGCAGGGTGTGTGATTCACAAGATTGCCCCCCTCTTTGGTGGTGAAAGGCTCCTCATTATGAGTTGGCATAATGAAATTATCGTCTTGTTCTGCTCTTCTCTATGCTGTTGTCAGGACTTTGAAACACGATAGTTTAATTATGGACACACTGTGTGTGTGTGTGTGTGTGTGTGTGTGTGTGTGTGTGTGTGTGCGCGTGTCTTTGAGTGTGTGTGCGTGCCCTCTTCAGCATGCGGGTGCATGAGAGAGCTCTGGACCTCTGGACGTCGCCCAAGCCTGCGAGAGCTGCCCTTTCCTAGAGATATGTTAAACCTGCCATTCATATGAAAATTGACTACAGCCATCGGCCTGCTCTTTTGTTCCTCTCTCTCTCCATCCATCTCTCTCCGTTTCTTGAATCGAGTCCAAGTTTAGCACGTAGGATCACGCCGATGCCAGAGTCATTTGATTTTCCTGCTTTATCCTGAATCCCCCCTCTGTGAGGCCGGAAAGCTTCCCGGCTTTTTTTCTTTATCCCGACCTCTTCCGAAACAACAGAGTTCGGTCCTATCTGTGTCCGCACATGCATATCGCCGGCAGGCCGCAAACCGCCCTGCGCACAATAAGAGAAGCATCGCAAGAGGTCATTTCATATAAAACAGGAGAAAATATTCGGTCTTTGACATTTGGACCGTGTTTTTTATATTTCTGCATGGGCAGATAGCATCAAAAGTCTCCTCCTCAATAATAAATATCAGAATGTCAGCTGTCAGTCACTGCCTTTAAGGAAAACAAGACAGAAAGGCAAAGAAAAAATGGGGAAAAAGGAAGAACAGACAAAAGCTATCCCGCCGCTGCGACAAGCAAGTGTTTATCCCATGAAAGAAGGATGGAAATGAAGCTAGGGTGCACGAGGGGCTTTAGAAGCGAGGAACAGGGGAATAATCTCTCACTTTCCCCTTCTTTCTACATTTTGTGAGTGTAGTTGTTCCCCCTCGAAAGTCCCAGAGGGTTTGATCTGGAAAACAGGAA